>NC_142008.1:73169862-73515118 GCF_049901715.1 Pseudonaja textilis
CTGAGCAGTGGGTCCCACACTCAGCTAATCAAACTTCTTGGGTAACCCTGCAAGCAACTGGCTTCGTGATGATGAAGCCTCCATTCCCTGGACTGCTCCGGGGCCTTGAAGATTTCCACTCAAAGGCTACTACTTGCTCGGTTGCCCAAATACCCTAGAGGTTCTGGGGTTATCATCATGGGCTCCAACTCTAGCTGCACAGCTGATTTGGTTAGTTGGGACTGCCATAGGACCAGCTCCTTGGGTCAGATGGCCTCTGGAGCTTGGCCTCCACTGCCTCTGTTTCTGCTACCATAGTAGCTGATGGATAGCAAAGGGCTGTACAAATGGTTTCTGAAACGGATCTGGTAGCTCTGCAGATCTGGTAGATTTGTCATGGATCACCATTTCCTGCTCCATCTTCCATGAGTCTTTACATACCCCATTAGTTTGGAGGGCGCTTGGGCTCAGGACCCAGACAATGGCACTGCTTTATGAGAAGCTACTGGGATTTTCTTTAGATGCAGATTTGGGTTAATGTCAGTGTTCCAAGTAAACTCTCCAAGCAATTCAGAACTCCAAGACAAAGTCCATCAAAGTAAGAATTTATTAGAGTAGTCGTGTTGGCACATCTGGGGAAAACCCGAATCTGAATTCCTGAATTTTCCCCCCTCCACACTAAAACTCACACACTGCCACATTTAGTGATCCTCAGATCACATTGGCCAATCAATCTCCTGTCTCCAAATTCCAGTCACTCCTCTCCAGGTGCCAGCTCATCCTTGATCACTGGCAAAAGAATATTGTTGTGGCTATACTCCCTTTGCTACTCTTCCGTTCCCACAACTTGCCCATACCCTGCTGTGGCAGCCCAGAATTTGTCTCAAGATATTATTCTGTTTGTAGAGGGAAGAGCCCTGATTCTATATCTGCAATGCATAGAGTTGACCAGACATACAGCAATAAAGTCCTGAAAAAGTCAAGATGAAGGCTATGTAATAAAACCTCACCTCTTTTTCTATAAATGAGAAGTAGTTAGTAATTACTACAACTAAATCCATTCTGAGTTTAACATTATTTGGTACATGTCTAATAATAATTATTATTATAGTAGCAATGACATTCTAGTATTGTTAAGTAATTATTGTATCCTGCTTTTTCTCAGGGAACAAGAAAGAAGTAACCAATATTCTCTGAGCTTAAAAATTAAGATGATTAGTTAGTATTTGGGAGGAAAATCACTAGGGTATTTCCAGAATTCTGCCTGCCTTCCTGCCCCCCCCCCCCATATGTGTGTGTGTGCATGCACGTGCATGTGTGTGGTGGTCTGACATTTGAAATGAGACGCAGGGAAAACGTCTGAGCTTATGCCAGCCCCGAGTAGACCCAGGTACCAGCTTTTATTGAGAACAAAATGCATATACAGAAAACAAGTGACCTCAACAGGATGTTATCTCCACAGGATATATAGGATGAGAACAAACAGGATGAGAATATACATCTGCGGAAATTCCCATGGGAATGGCTCAGCTATTCCCATGGGAATGGCTCAGCTATATACTATGACCTTTCACCGACATATCTGGTCCTCTAAGCTTCGCAGGTCCTAACAGGACAAAAACACCCATAGCAGGCGGAAATGCCCCCCCACCAGGGGCATTTTTTAGTCCCTAGATCTATGCAAAGCTATACAAGGACCCACAGAATAAAATATATTACCACATTCCCTCCTTTTTTATTTATTCAAAGATAGGGGGTGTTTTAGTGGCATAATACACAGTTCCCTCGCAACTTCGTCTCGTACGCTGAAAAACTGAGGTACATATTTGAAATAGATTAGGAATACATTGAATACAGCAACATAACATAATAAGTATAATAACAATTGTCACAACTAATTGAAGCAATGAACGTAACCATGAGCTGTCAGGAAGCCAATCCCATAGCAAAGCCCAAGGTGACTTATCAAAGCCATCTTTTCCTGCTTCGTGTTCAGCTATGCGGTCTTCCATATCATGAACAGTTCTTGTAATGTTAGGCTCATAATTATGTATAAAAATACAACAATGTGAATGAATTAAAGCACAAACTCCTCCTTTAGCAGCTAATATTATGTCTAAAGCATAACGATTTTGTAAAGTAATTTGGCGAATTTCAGACACTTCTTCATTTAACATCTTAATGCTCTTAACAGTATTATTAAACATAGCAACAGTGAAATTATTTAAAATATGAATATCTCTATAGTTCATAGCTATTCCCAAAGGTGGGAAAGAGAGTCTGTGTAAGGAAACTTAGGTAACTCCAATTGACATCTATATTGTCCATAGTCTGAAACAGAAACATTAAACAGGATCAGAGTTGTAGCACAGGCTGAAGATATAATATCCTTATCAGGTCCCGAATAAAGAATGTCTTGACCCTTATGCCAGGACCAATATGCTGGAAAAATCAAAGGATGCCGCTGTTTGCAGATCAATTTAGTCTGATTCCCCAGAGGAACCTGCTGCAAACAAGTTGATAACCTCAGATAAGCAGTCATCTTTTCCCAGCCTTCACAGCGCCGCGCCTGGATTGCTGGCATCAAGAGAATCAGGAACCACAGGTACGGAATCAGGAACCACAGAAATGCCATCCTGCTCCTCTGAAACCTCCTTCACTGGCACCTGCGAAGGCGCTTGCGAATGATCAGGCCGAATACATCGACCAGGAACCCAACGAATTTGACCAAGATGTTCTACTGCTGCATAACCACGTCCCCACGTAATCAGCTCAGCGGGAACCCATGCCGGATCCGGAAGGAATCGCACCAACACTCGAGGCCTCACTGCATCTGTAGAAGGAGAAGAAAATGCCTGCTGGCCGCACTCGCAGCGGGGTTACCAGACAAATTTAAAAATTTAAAGTATACAAAGCAAGATTTAAATGATCTTGAATTGCCGGAAGCCCCAGGAGCTTCCCTCCTTTTATTTAATTTAGCTAACATGTTCTTGAGCGTGCCATTATAACGCTCCACAATAGCCTGTCCTGTGGAATTGTATGGAATTCCAAATTTATGTTCCACGGACCACTGTTTGCAAAACTGATCAAAGACTGTGCTCCGATAAGCTGCACCATTGTCTGTTTTTAAAGTTTGAGGCATACCAGCAACTGAAAATGTCTTAATGCAATGATTGATGACATGTTTAACCGCTTCACCTCTTTGAGGAGTAGCCATTAGGAATCCTGAATAAGTATCCACAGTCACATGTATATACTTCCAAGGTGCAAATGATGGATACTGAGTAACATCCATTTGCCAAATCATTGAAGGTTTCAACCCCCTGGGGTTGACTCCCATAGGAATAGCCGTGCCCTGTTTTGAACAAGTTGGACATTGTTGAATTATGGCAGCAGCTTCTGCAGCAGTAAGCTTAAATTGATGTGCCAATGCTTTAGCATTTTGATGAAAATAACTATGGCTGTCCCATGGCTGGACAGTGAGAACTGAAGTTACAGCACTGTCAGCTTTGGCATTGCCTTGTGATAAAATTCCAGGTAATTTACTATGGCTACGAATATGGGCAACAAAACACACATTCACACGCTGCTCCAAACATCCTTGCAACAACAAAAGCAAACGTAGAATATTAGGTGATATTCCAGGAGACAAATAAGAACCTGCTACAAAGGGTAACAAGTTATATACGTACAAAGAATCCACTATTAGATTAAAATCCTGATTTTGAAAATTTTGAAAAGCCAAAACTACAGCAGCAAGTTCTGCCTGCTGGGCAGACTTCTGCTCTGATGTCACTTTTGTATGCCAAATTCCAAATTTATCTTCCCAAACACAAGCATCAAAAACTTTTTTTTTCTCCATCAGTAAAAACTTTAGGAGCATCTGATATACTGATTTAGGTCATACTCTGTCCCATTGATCTCTTTTTTGCTGACTTTGACCCCTCCAGGAGCCCAACATTGCGCTTTAAAATGTCCAGGCTTCCCACAATTGAAAAAAGTTTCTTTATTATTTCCTGCCTGCAGAGCCAGAGCTAAAGTCTCCATGTTAAAAGTCTGACTCCCGCCTTCCTACATGCGTTTATCAAATCTGTGATCTCTCGCTTTCCACTCGCAATAAGTGGATTAAGGATCTTTTTGCGATCTACATTAGCCTGATCTACCGCTAACTTCAAAAGCAATTCATTCCGGGCAAATTGATTGTCAATTTGCCTTTCAATAGCCAATTTCAATCTGCTAATGAAATTTTCATAGGGTTCATTGTTTCCTTGTTTGATGTTAGTAAAGGTTTTCTCACCACCTTCGCCATCAGGGAGAGCCCCCACGGCTTGAAATTAACTGGGAGAAGAACGAACCCCTCCTCAGGCATTCCATCTCTCTGTTGATTTAAAGCAGCATCTACACCAATTTCTACTGGATTAAGTTGAATCTCCACTCCAAATTCTACCAAATCATCTCCTGATAATTCCCCTCTATTTGTTGCTTCCTGAATAGCTGCAGTAACTGCATCTACTTGAACTCTTAAAGGCAAACTCTTCTCTTCTGACAAAGTATTTTCAGTGCCTGACAGTCCTCTGGATTTATCTGGAGGTGCTGTCGGTGGCAATATACGTACCGCATGGTAAGGCGGCAAACCTTCTTCGGGGGGTGCTAGGAGCGGTTGTTCATGAGTAGCTAATGCATCCATAACCACCCTCCAGGTTAACAAAATTGAAGAAGGGGCACGAGGCTCCTCGTGCAAAAATTTCCCTATCTTTTTCCAGGACTCTACTTTAATACTACCTCCCTCTGGATAACACGGAATATGTTTCCAAACATACTGTAATAAGTCCTCAATTTCTTTCTTTCCTACTTCATGTCCTCTACTATGAACTCCAAACTTAAAACTATTCCCAGTGATTTCTCTCATTTCCCTAATGTGCCCTGTCTGAGCCTTCGAGAAATCTCCTCCCATACTCACGAAAAGAATCTATCTCCGTCCAGCGAAGAAGATGAGGGCCCAGTCGACGTCCGCGACGATGAGTATAGGATGCGGGAAACGTATAGCCTTCCAAAGCTATCACATCGGGGTCACCACTTGTGGTGGTCTGACATTTGAAATGAGACGCAGGGAAAACGTCTGAGCTTATGCCAGCCCCGAGTAGACCCAGGTACCAGCTTTTATTGAGAACAAAATGCATATACAGAAAACAAGTGACCTCAACAGGATGTTATCTCCACAGGATATATAGGATGAGAACAAACAGGATGAGAATATACATCTGTGGAAATTCCCATGGGAATGGCTCAGCTATTCCCATGGGAATGGCTCAGCTATATACTATGACCTTTCACCGACATATCTGGTCCTCTAAGCTTCGCAGGTCCTAACAGGACAAAAACACCCATAGCAGGCGGAAATGCCCCCACCAGGGGCATTTTTTAGTCCCTAGATCTATGCAAAGCTATACAAGGACCCACAGAATAAAATATATTACCACAATGTGCGCCTGTGTCTTAGAACAATGTAGCAGCAAGAAAAATGGTCCTTTAACAACAGTATTGCTACATAACTTCCTGATTATGGTGTTTCATTGACACCAAATCTGAGAGAAGTTACACAGGAAAAGATTCCCACATATCATATATTATTAGGCAAGATTGCCTCTTGATTATATATGTGATTAATGAGGATACATAACATTTGACATGTGTAACCACTTTTTAAATAAATAAATCTATTAATAACTAATTTTGCTGGAATTATCTGCTAATTTGTACAGAATGCATGAGTATCATTAACAATCTCTTTTAATATGGCCAAAACAAATTAGGAGGAGGAATTACAAAAAAAATCAATAAGGAATAATTATGTACATTGACATATGCAATAATTATACAAGGCTAACCAATGAATTTGTTTTTAATTAGATTTAAGGCATTGTAAAATGTGGTAGCATAGAGTTGTGGATTTATTACCAGAATTATGCATAGATTATAATTTGCCTAATCCCATATGTGGATCTAAGAAAATTCTCTTTTTTAAACTTAATCCAAAATTAATAGAGTCATTCTGAATTTCTTGTTCAAAAGTTTTTATTATAATATCTGATATTCTAGAAAATTAAATTATTAGGAATAGACGTCTGGCTTTTCCCTACAGACAACCAGAACAAAGGTATGATTCCATTCTACAAACTTAAATTTCAGTATTACAAATACTGGAAAGAACATAAGATGGAAATAATGAAAATAATGTTATTGGGAGAGGGCAGAGCTGGTGCCGCAGTGGTACAGCATGCGATTTTGAAGCTCTAAGATCACCAATAATATCTCCGTTGCAGGATGGTCCCACTGGACCTAAACTGTCCCATAGAGATGGTGACTGAGAAGGGCACTGTTAGCACCTAACAGGTATTTGGGTTAGAAATATATAATCTAGGATAACATTTTTAAACTGTATCTTTAAGAAAATGCAAAACTGTAATTAGGTGTGGTTTCTCAAATGGCTATAAGATGGAGCCAGAAACCTAGTTAGTCTTAGCCTTAGTCTCAGAAGAGTCTCAGTGAAGTGAGTGAGTCTCTGTTTTTCCTTCTGTTGGAAAGTATTGCCATTCTTCCTAATTGACTACTATTTCTGGATTTGATGTAAGTCTGATACTGAACTGTTTTTGACACTGGACTTTGATATTTGGATTATCCCTGGATTGAAAAACTGACTGATTTACCTATGAATGATTTTGGATTGCTTATTTTGGACTTTGCTTAATGTTTCTGGAGGTAAAAACCTACATTTACTGTACAGTGTATCTGTGTGCTGTGTATGTGTATTATTCAAACACTACTCTCAAATACGTCTCCCTGTATGCGCTCATCCTCCTAACGGGCACATCCTGTCGATCCCAGAGACATTGCAAAGTCCCCGGTAGATCCAGGAAAAGCCCTTTTTTCCTTCAGCAGAAAGGCAGCCATTAAAGCTGCTGAAGCTGGGACAGCTCTGGAACAGAAGAAAGCTGGAAAGAAAGTGTGTCAGTTTGGTCAGATAAATTTCTACTTACTATTTTCTGGAGAGAACACCCTAAAAGACTAAAAGTAAAATTTAAAAGTGAAGATAAAAGTGGTCATGCGGCGAGTTTAAACACAAACTAAAACTGAAGTTTTTTTTTCTTTTTATTGGAATTTGGATTTTTGTAAAAGCTTTTTAATTTTTAAACTGGACTGGTCTTTCCTTTTTAACTTTTTTTTTTAAATAACTCCTTGGAAAAGATTTTTTTCTCTTATTTTTAACAATATTAGATTTTCTTAAAATTTATTCCTGGCTTAAATATTAGAGGGGAAGGGAAGGGAAAGGGAAGTAGCACTGCCACCTGGAGGCTTGGATGCATTGTTTTTCTTTCTTGTTGATACATTTGGTGTTATATTCAAGGACTCTGAGTTTTTCACTGAAAAGATAGTGGGAAGAGCATGTCGATTGTGTATGCAGGTGCTCTTCTGTGGAACTACTGATAACTGGAGTCTGGAGTTGAAACTGAAAGAAAAAAGTTTGAAGTGACCTTGAAAAGAGAACTAGAAACTTTGTTTTTTTGATTTAGTAAAGAGCCTCAAATACTTAGTGGCAGCGCTTTGCTTATTGACAGAATTGCATTTTCTCCCACCTTTCTTTCTTTCCTTTTTTTTAACTTTCCCTCCAGTTGGATTTTTATATTTGGATTTGAGTTTTTTGATGCAGGAATAAGATTACATTTTTTTCTCCCTCCCTCCTCTCTTTGCTCTATCTTTTTAACAAGGGGAATATACAGATTTCTGTCTTTTTAATATTTTTTAATTCTTTTATTTTTTTCATCCTTTCTCCATTTTACATTTTCCCCCTTTTTTCTTTTTCTTTTTATATAATTGGAACCAATTGGATTAAGGTATTCAAGTGCCTGAAGATTTTTTCCCTTCCCTTCCCTTTTTTATTTTTATTTTTATTTTTATTTTTTGCTTTTACTTTTTATTGGAGTGGCAGTTATCTGCTCTTGCAATTCTGTCAATTTTTTCTATTAAGTATTGTAAGATGAGCAGAAAGATATCAGCCTCAGCTTCTTTAATCCCGACTTCTTCCTCCTCACCATCTGGAGGACAATGATCAATACAGGTGATGTTGCAACAGGAGAAGCAGAAGGAAGTGACACTGCAGATCATTATGCAAGGAATTCAAAAGATACAAGCAAAAACAGATAACATTGAAAAGAGAACGGAAAACATTGAAAAGAGAATGGAGAATATTGAGCAAAGAACCAAAAAGACAGATGAGAAAATTGAAAATATCCAACAGATGATGATGCAATATGAGGACAGAATTAAGAAAATTGAAGAACAAGATGTAAAAAGAGATAAGAAGATTGGAGATATGAATACCTGACTGAGTGAAGTTGAAAGAGACAAGAGCAGATCACTGGGATCACTGGGATGGGAAATTGACAAGCCAGAATTCTATCTTAGATTTCAAAATATAGAAGAAGAAAAGGGTGAAAACCTTGCTGGAATGATGACGGAAATCTTGGCAGAAGCATTAGAGATAACTAAAGAGAAGATGATGGATAGAATGGATGAGGTTTTCCATGTCTATACAAGATACGCGATGAGAAATAAACTACCAAGAGAAGTTCATATCAGATTTACTAAGAAAATAATTAAATCACAAATACTCCAGGTGGCAAGAGAGAAAATACCAAAGTACAAAGATAAAGAAATAGTGGTACTGAAACAGATACCAAGAAGAATGAGAGAGATAAGAAGAGAATATTTATTTTTGACCAAAGAGCTACTCAAGAGAGGAATAAATTACTGATGGTTGATACCAGAAGATCTCATGTTTACCTGGCAGGAACAAAGACACAGAATTGATACAGTTGAAAAAGCTGAGTTATTCTATCTGGAATACTTCAGAGAAAGGAGGAAGATACAAGAAAAGAAGAATTGTTAATTGAATTTCAAGAAGAATGTATAGCACTAATTGAAAAAGAAGGAGTCATACATGGTGTACCCAGAGATCTACTAGAGCAACAAATCCTTCTTATAAAGTCTAAAATGGATGAGAGAAAACTGATTATAATTAATATAAATGGACTTAATTCAGCTACTAAAAGAATAAAAATATTTCATAAGTTAGAGAAATTAAAATTTGATATACTCTGCCTACAAGAAGTACATATTAAAAAACAACATGAACACATATTGAAACAAAAAAATTTAGGGAAATTATTTACAGCGTTGACACAGTGTAAAAAGAGAGGAGTGGTGTTATATATTAGAGACACAATCCCTATGGAACAAATATATACATATGATAATGGAAGGATTTTGATGGTGGAGATAATGGACAATAATCTAAAGACACTTTTAATAACAACCAATGCTTCAAATGATAATCAAGAAGATTTTTACAGGAAATTACATACGAAAATAATTGAACTGGACTATGCTAATATTTGTTTGATGGGAGATCTTAATGGAATAATAAATGACAAATTGGATTATAAAACACAGAAAACAGCAAAGAAAACTAGAAAGACATTGCCAAAATCCTTCTTTCGAATGGTAGATGAGATAAACCTAAAAGATGCATGGAGAGAGAGAAATGCGGAAAATAAACAATATACTTTTTATTCAAATAGACATGAATCACGGTCTGGATCTCAACAGAATTGCTCTCTAACATACAAGACATTGAAATAGAACCAAGTACCTGGGCAGATCATAATCCAATAGCAGTTGTATGGAAAGGACAAAAAAGGAGATCCAGATGGACTTTAAATAATACGATATTAAAGGAAAAATATTTAAAACAAGAAATTGAGAGAGAACTGACTTTCTTTTTTAAAGAAAACACAAAAGAGGATACATCAATACAGAACCTCTGGGACACGATGAAGGCTTATACAAGAGGCTTGATACTGGAGGAGTTCCGGTCTGCAGCACTTCGGGGCAGGCAGGAATCTGCGACTGTGCGCGGTTTCTGCCTGTGCTCACTGCCCAAGTGCCCTGAGCCACCCGGCTTCAGGGCTAGCCACCTCCATAGAAGACAGGGGGGACCTGGCAGGTTCGAGAGATATTGCATCTCTTTTCCCTAGCTGGCTAAACCCCCTTTTCCGAAGGCAGCTGAGCAGCGGTCAGAAATGGCCACCACATAGAAGCACTCAGCCGGAAAAAGAAAGTGCAGGAGGAGTTGTGAAGAAGTGGAAGTGTTTTTTGCTGACCGGGATAAAATAACAGCGAAAGTACCCTGGAACTTGAAATTTGCCAAAGATACATTGTTTCCAGAGATTTACAAGCGGCGAATGGAAGTTTAAAAGGGAAAGTTTTCCTTTCTTTTCACTCTCCTTCCTAATGTGACAGCGAATAGAACCGCAAGAGAAATTGGAAAACCCGCATTGGAGGTAATTAAATGCTAAAGGGATAAGGATTTCTGAACATTTTTAAAAAACCAAAACCTTTTTTGCTGTAAGTGGGAAGGGAGAGGAAAATAAATTGGAGCAGAATTTGAAAGTAAGGAGGAGATTGTCTAGAATTTTAAAGAGCTATTAAATATTAACAAGACTTCTAAAAGATACATTTTAACTGGAACTTTGTGACTAAACAATAACCCCAGAAAGAGAAAGGGAAGAAAGGAGAAAGTACTAAAAGAAACAGCTTATTTGGATTGTTTGGTGATTTTGGAACTTTTGGGAACTATCTTTGATTAAAAGCATTTGGGTGGTTGTTTTGGAAAAACTTTTTCTCTCTACAATGGCATCACTTGTGGATGAATTGAAAATTGAATACCAAAGATACAAAAAAGAAGAACAAGAAGGGAAAGATTCTCTTGGCACTCTTTCAATTTTTAGAAATGGTGGTTTGTACTTATAAAAAGCTGACTGCGCAACAGGATGATTGGGATAAAGAAGAAGCCATCTTTGATGAACAAGTGACTCTATTTGGGGAAGGAAAGGAGAAAGAGGAAAAGAAAAAGGGGACTTTAAGATTTGAAAAAACAACCAAAAAAGAGAAAAATAAGGTGAAAAGTGGATACTATGTTAGAAAACAACAGAAAGGGGGAAAGCAGAAGAAGAAAAGGGAGGTGGAGAGACAAGGGGGGTAAAAAGGGCAAGGAGAAGAATAAGAAAGGGAGAAAGGAAGGGATGAGAAGCCTCAATGGTGGGGAGCAAGATGTAAAAAAACAAAATTCTTTTAGAGATAATGGGTAAACTTAATTGAAAAAGGGATTCTGCAAAGGTACATAAGATTGTATTCCTATATTTGTATTCAGAAATAATGTTAGAAAATTGGAAACTACATGTAATAAAAAATGGGATAAAATATTTAGTGTAATTTAGTGAAATCTTTGTGAAGAAAAAGAAGGCAATGAAAAATGAGAGAATTGAAGTAGGAGAAGTGGGAACATTTTAATGAAATAATGATTTAAAATATGTGATGTGGGGGGAAATAACTATGGAATGTATAAGTGTTCCCATAAAAGTATGATATTTAATTGAAAAGTAATGTGTAAAGTGTTTAAGGTATAAATGAATATTAATATTAATGATTAGATTTGTATTGGCATTGATAGTTGTTTTAATTACATTATATACTTATTAAAAAAAATTTCTATAAAAAACATTGTGTAATTTTAGAATGTACTAAACAGAATCCCAATGCAAGTTATGTATTATATTAAGTATTATAAATTTAGGGGAAAGAGTTAAAGGCGTCATACTCCAATCTGTGTACAGGAGAAGTTTTGTTTAAAGAGAAAAGATAAATGGATAGCTGGAAACAGAACAGACAAAGAATAATAAATATTATGATTTGAACTGAGATGAGATAAACAAAATAAAACGAAGAAAGTTAAAAGAGGTGAGAAGTTATATAGAAAATTGAAAATGGTAATAAGATATGGAATGGTATATAAAATGAATATGAATTTGAATTTGTGTCTGTATGAAGAGTTGTAACCTGGGATCAAGCAGCTTTCAGAAAAGATGTTCTATGTTTTATATTTTATGTTTTGTTTGTTTGTGTATTGTCTTTGAAAATCAATAAAATTGTTTTTTTTTATAGAGGCTTGATAATGGACTATACACAGAAAAGAAACACAAAACAGAGAAAAACTTTTAAAATATTGGAAGATGATTACAAGAGGCTGGAAAAAGAGCTATAGAAATTTCCACAAAAAAGGAGATTAAACTTAAAAAGGACATAACTAAACATAAAATGGGGCTAATGGAAAAAGAGGACATAGCACAAAAAATTAAAAACACTAAGCAGAACTATTTTGAAGATGCAAATAAACCAGGCAGATGGCTAGAATATAAATGGAGAAAGGAAAGAGATTCAAGAAGGATAAATCAATTGACAAACGAACAAGGACATGTATGCTATGGAAATGCGGAAAAGAAAAAAATTATTCAAGACTAGTATGGAAAATTGTACCAGCAAGAGAATGTTCAAGAAGAAAGAATTCAACAATACTTACAGGAAGCAAATCTGCCCCAGATACCCAAAGATATTGAAATAATGTTAGAAAGTAACATAGCAATGAAGGAATTAGCAGAAGCTTTAAAAAAGCAAAATATTTTTGCTTTAAAAAAGCAAAAATAAGCACCAGGTCCGGATGGTTTGCCAGCGGAATTTTATAAGACATTTCAAGGAAACATTGAATCTTCATTTATTAGAAGTCATGAATGAAGTTATGACAAAGAAGAGAATACCCAAAACATGGTCAGAAGCATATTACACTTATACTGAAGGAGGACACAGACCCACAGCAAGTTAAAAATTACAGATCTATATCCCTATTAAACTCAGATTATAAAATCTTTGCTTCAATTCTGGCAAAAAGACTGAAAAGATACTTAAACAATTTTATTCATTCTGATCAAAATGGATCTCTGCTGAAAAGACAAATTAAAGACAATATGAGAATAATTTTAGACACACTGGAATACTATGAGGCACATCCCGAAAAGCAAATGGCTTTGATGTTTTTCGATGCACAAAAAGCCTTTGATAATGTGAATTGGCATTTATGCTGCTACAATTGGACCAAATGGGCTTCGGTAAAATAATTTACCCGCCATAGAAACAATATATTGTAAACAAACTGCAAAGGTTATGATAAATGGAGAGTTAACAGACTTTATAGATATAAGAAAAGGAACTAGACAAGGCTGTCCACTGTCGCCTCTGTTGTGTGTGTTAACTGGAAGTGTTGAATAGGAACATCAGAGAAGAAAAAGAAATAAAAGGAATGAAAATTTAAAAAGAAGAGTATAAATTGCAAGCTTTTGCAGATGACCTGGTATTCATATTAGAGGATCTATTGGAGTCAGCACCTAAACTGATAGAAAAGATAGAAGAGTATGGGAAAATAGCAGGTTTGAAAACAAATAAAGATAAAACGAAGATTTTAACAAAGAACATATTAGCAAGACGAAAGAAAGAATTGGAGGAAATGTTGGGGATCCAGGTCACAAATAAGGTTAAATATTTAGGGATACACATAACACCAAGATGTAGCACACAAGGAGGACAACTGTCTTAAACTCAAACTATATATTGTGACAGATTTGATAAAATGGGAAAATTTACAATTATCATTGTTTGGGAGAATATCTACAGTTAAGATGAATGTATTGCCTAGAATTTTATATTTATTCCAGACAATTCCAATTAGACTAGGAAAAGAATTTTTTGAAGAGCTAAATAAAATAGTGCTAAAATATATTTGGCAGGGGAACAAAGCAAGAATAAAACTTAAACTGTTACAAGATGCAAGAATAAGAGGAGGATTTGCTTTGCCCAGTTGGGAATTATATTATCAGGTGATGAGTTTGATGTGGATAAAGGAGTGGATATCACTAAGGAATACTAGACTTTTGAATTTAGAAGGGCATGACTTGCTGTTAGGGTGGCATGCCTTCCTCTGGTATAAGGGAACTAAAATGCAGGGGTATTTTAGAAGACATTATATTTGAGAAGCATCGCTTTTAAACTGGGAGAAGATAAAAAAGCAATATTATCTAAAAATTCCACTATGGTTATCTATTATTGAAGCTTTTCCTTATCCAATAATATATAAAAAGGAACAAACAGTTAGATATGGTGAGATTGATTGAAAAGGGTGAACTTAAATCTATACAAGCGTTGGAAGAACAAGGTGTAAAAATGAATTGGTTTTCACATTTGCAAATACAATCTAGATTTGATAAGAATATTAAAACAGAAGGTATCTATGATAAGTTGACCGATTGAGATAAAATTTTGACATGTACTGATGAAAAAGTAATTAAAAAACTCTATGGACATTTGCTGGAGTTTAAATTAGAGGAAGAACAAGTTAAAGAAATAATGATTGCTTGGGGGAAAAATTTTGGATATAGGATTGATCTAGATAAATGGCAAAAATTGTGGTCTCAAAATTATAAAATGACAATGTCAACTGCATATAAAGAAAATTTGTATAAGATGTTTTAAAGGTGGCACTTACCCCTGATGAGAATTGCGAGGATGTTCAAGAATAAATCGGATAAATGTTGGAAATGTCATCAGATACCTGTCTCATATTACCATATGTGGTGGACATGCTCGGATGCAAAAAGATTTTGGACTAAAATCCACACATGGTTGGAAAAAATGATAAAACAACACATAGACTTTAAACCAGAGATATTCTTATTGGGAATTATACCGGAAATATTCAGTAAAGAATTGAAATATTTGACTGTAAATGTTTTAACAGCGGCTAGAATTGTATTTGCTAAGAATTGGAAAAATGAAAAAATACCTATGCAGGAGAAAATTATTAAGAAAATCATGGACTGTGCTGAAATGAGTAAATTGACATTTGAAATTAGAGAACAAGACAAACAATTTTATATGTTATGGGATTTATTTTATCAATGGTTAGATAAAAAGACATAGTAAAGAAATAGATTAGGAAGCTTTACAATAAAAAGTTAATAGATTGATATAGAATACAATATAAAATATATAACCATTGGATGAATTCATAAGATTAAATTATAATAAAATTTAGGATATCTCGTATAGAATGATGGAAAAATAGTTTAGTCAAATGAATGATTAATGATTGATATCATATAAGCACATGCTAGATTGATAAAGTGAGAATTTATACAACTAATGTAATGGTAAAAGAAAAAGGATAGTACAAAAGATTGTAACCAACTGACACACTGTATGTATATAATTGAAAGGTGGTTTTCTGTTTTTATGTTTTACTTGTATGTTTGTTGTAAAAAATAAAAACTTTATAAAAAAAGAAAATAATGTTATTGGAGACTGTAACTCACATTAATTTAATTCAGTTTAGCTGCAAATATTCAATAGAATTATTGATAAGGAAAAGAAAATGATACTATGAGAATTCAAATGTGAGATATACCATCAAATGTATTGAGATTCAATATTCAACATCCATTCTTGGACCTGCCCTACAGTTTCTGCATAATGCAAATGTCAAAGCACTGTCATTGTTTGTAAATAAATAGCTCAAATACAAATACAAAATCTTAAAGCTGTCACACAAAAAAGTTCATTTTCTCCCCACTCAGATAAAGCTCACGTGCTAATGAAGTTGTTCTGTCATGAATGAAGGTAAATATACATGTCCCAAAATAATCTTGCAGGATCCAATCAGGGTTGGACAATGGGACTAGAAGACTTTTAGCCTTCCAAATACTTAGACTTCTAAGTACCAAGTACAGTTATTTAGGAACCTAGGACTTGGCAGCACAAGGAAATGACAGTCAATGACTTAATAGCCATCCATCAATACACAATCATTAATAAAAAGCAACACTCTACCGGGCACCATATAAATACTGTTTATGAAACAGCCCAAAGCATACATTCTTTGAAGAGAGAGAAGTTCCCAGAGGATAGGCTTCAGCACGAGTCCAAAAGTTTAGAAGACTAAACCTCTGGTCCTGATGACTGCTCCAGATTGGATCCTGAAGTTGCTATGTTTTTATTTTATTTCTCATGGCACAAACTATCTACTATATTCTTTAGTCTACCTCTCAACTTGAATTTCAATCAGTCCATTCTGGGAAAAGCTTAAACTCTGGTCCTCCTAATAGAATGCTATGGAGAAAAGGTTTAATTACTTTATTAATGAATTTGCTGATCATTATACAGATAGACTCTCATTGCAATCACAGCATGCAATGCAATGTTAAATAGATCCTTCCTTTTGTACAGCTTTACACTCAATTTGCTGAACTTATTAGTTTATCACAATGAGTGGACAACATCTTATTATATATCCCATATATATACTAGGATTTGTTTACATAGCAGCTGTCCATTACTTATTTTTGAACAGTCATTGATTGTTCAAAGACTGTTGAACAGTCATTCAATTCCTTGATTCTGAGTACTCATAGAATCAGATGTAATAATAATGGGTGGAGTATATTATAAAACTGAGATTCTTTAAAGTTCCTATGAACGCACCCTATAAATTCTGTGCTGCCCCATTTAAATAGTGGTGTATTTCTGGAAGGAAAGAGCAAAGAACATTGGGAGTATATGCCAAGAGTATATAAACTCAGAAGAATCCCAGCTGCCAGTTAAAGCATCTTTATTAGGAAGGAATGGTACGGGAGGATGCTGAACATGGATGACGATGGCGAAGACATCATTTCATAATGCACAGGAGAAGGTAATGGTAAACCACTCCTGTGTTTTAGAAAACTATATGGATAGATAAAATAGTGACTGATTATGTTTTGCCAGAGGATATACTCTCAGGTAGATGTCAAGATCTTTCAGAAAAGTAATAGTGTTTCTGATACAGTTAAGTTAAATTTTTTGAGATGTCTAGATGTCACTGCAAAAAAAGAAAATCTGAAACTGCAAAAACAAATTTACATTGGAATATAAGAAATATAAACATGGAAATGAAGGTTACATCTTTCAACCCCAAAAATGAAACAAATTGACAACACACTGACATCTTAGGCATCAACACATTGAAATAGACTGGAACTTTCAGTCAGACTATCAGAATATTTACTAATCACGGACATGAAACAAAAAGAGGGAACAATGTTGCTTTCATAATAACAAAAACTATAATAAGAACAGTGCTTGGGGACTTCCAGTTTGGCTTCTTTGGCGAAGGACCGAAATCCATGTGCACAGTTTCGATCAGTGCTCGCTGCTGGAGCGCCCCGATCCTTTAGATTCGGGCTGAAGCCATTACTCCCTTTCTCGAAGGCGGTTGCAGCAGTGGTCAGAAATGGCTACCTCAAAGAGGAACCCGACCAGACAAAATTGAGCAGGAAGGAAGACAAAGGGGAGAGCTTGAGAGACCAGGCTAAGCAGAGATAACTTCTATGCAAGGTACCTGGAACTAAAATTATTAAGAGTGTTATTCCTAAAAGATTTTTAAAGCGGCGAAAAGAGGGAAAAGGAAAAAAGATTTCTTTCTTTCTCACATGGACAATTGCAATTGGTTTTGAATGCTAAAAAGAAGAGATTTAAGTAAGAAATTTGTGTTAATTTACTTTGACACTAACAGGCAATTTTAAGCTGAAATTAAAGTGTCAAAAGGAAAATAAAGACTTTCTGGATATTCTAAAGTCTTCAAAAGGAGGAAAGTGGAAGAAAGGGTGGACTTGGAAACAACAGAGTGTGCCACCTGGAAATAAAAAGAATTAACTGTGAAATTATAACAAGACTTCCAAAGGATATATTGTAATTGAAACTTTGTTACAAGATAACAGAGCCCCCGAAAAGGGAATGGGAAAAAAAGAAGCAAGAAGAAATAGTTTTGGATTACTTGGTGATTTTTGGAATTTGGGGTGTTGGACTTTTAGTGGTTTGAATTAAAATTAAAATTAATCAGGTGGTTGTTTAAAAGTGCTTAAAATGGCAGTACTCCTTAAGGAATTAAAAATGGAACTAAAAAAATGAAAGAAGAGTCGCAAGAGGGAGGGGGATCCTTTGGTTTTGCACTTCAATTCTTAGAAATGGAGATTTTGAACGATGAAAAACAATAAGAAATGCTTGAAGAACAAGAAGGGCTGGACAAAGAAGAACCCATCTTTAACAATCAAACAATTCAATGTGGGGTAAAATGGAAGAGGAGGGAAAGGGAGTTAAAAATTTGAGATCTGAGGAAACAACTAAAAAAAAGAATACCCTAAAAAGTAAATATAACATTAGGAAGAAGAGAACAGAGGATTACAGAAGGGAGAATCAGACGGGGGGGGGGACAAAAAGGGTAGTGAGAAAAAGAGGGGAAAGATAAAAAGGAAAAGAAGTTATAAGGGACAGAAACAGGAAATAAAGCAACAGGGGAAATGTACAAGGATTAAAGGTATTGGCCTATTTAAAAGACATAAAGATAATGGTTAAAATATAAATGAAAAGAGAGGATTCTGCAAGGGTACAAGAGATAGTCCTGTTATAATGGAAATAGTAATGAGCTAGAAAATATGAAACATAGGTGATTAAAGTGAAAGACAAAACTGGTATTGTTGTGTAATGGAATGTTTGCTAATAATTAAATGAAATAAAGAGAGAAAGGGAATAAAAATAAAAGAAGAGGGAATAAGAGGAAGAAATAAAAATACTTTAAGTGTTTTTAATTATTTATAAAATACAATTGAAAAGAAATGTAAAAGATTTATAATGGAATCAATATCAGTTGTCAGAATGAATTTGAATAGAATAACCATTTTATTCATTATTGTTATATAATTTTTCTTTTTTTAGAATTTAGTGTGTATTTTTAAGGGAAAGTACCAAGCGGAATTTGGTTGATAAAAGTTATATGGTATAAAATAGATATTAGAAACTGAATGTTATAATTGTATAAGGTATAAATTAAATGTTTAATGAGATTTGGAAGGATAACAATTATAAGATATAAAGATGACACACTCTACTTAGTAATCATAGAGGAAACCTTGCTTTTCATTGTCCAACTAACATACAGAACCCTCCCTGACTGGCTAAAAGGTAGTCTATGGCAAAACGCTGCTGTAAGACATCTTGATTTAAGTCTTCTATTTCATGCTGCAAATCACGAATAATAGCAGCAGTAGCATTGATGGATTTTTCAAGTCTGCAGGTGAGACCAAGAATAGATCGTCTGTTTTCTTGAGCAATTATGCCAGGATAAGAGCCTAGAGTAAGGACTCCTGTAACGCCCCCTGCCAATGCATGGCCAAATGTAGAACCAGAAGAAATTTTGTGTCAATAATGACTTCATCATTACATGTAGGCCCCAGAGAGGAATGCCGCTGTTGAGTTGATCGGAGCATACCTATTTGAACAGGTAGAGTAAAATAACCTATAGTTGCACATTGATAATTCTGAGGATGAACATTAGCAGCATATTTATCAAAAAAGAACCACATATTAGGATCTTTAAGCTGCCAACCAGTGCATATCGATCCTGTATTAGATTGATCAGAGGCATTAAAAATAGGAAAACTGTCAGGATGCATATTAGGAGCTATATTAATTCCATGCAAGGAAGAATTAAAGGTACCTGACAATCAATAGTAGTCAGAACAATAATTATAATTCCCTAGCTTTTTAAATATGTGCTGAGCAGCATCATAATCAGACCAATTATGAAGCCAAGTGTGTTTAGCATGACAACAGAAACACAGACCCCTTGTAAATTGACTAACTCTCAAGTAATGCCAATGGACAGAATTCAATTGCATAGGGGGTGTAGAAAATAGCCAGGAGTGTGAAATAGATTGTACTTGTGAGACAATAAATGTAGAAGACATGATCAAGTTAGGGGTAAAAGAAATTTGACCAAATGCCATTGGGGGCTCATAGTATAAAGTAATATTTGTGCCATGGGTCATAAACATGCATTGGGGATGACAAACCCACAAATTAGGGTTAAGATGAACCACAGAAGTGTCATTTTGAGCAGAAACACCATTAACCATAAACAAGAAACTAAAAGTAAAATGGTAACAGAGTTAGCAGTAATAATAGCAAAAATAGCAGCAACAATATTTTCAGGAGTCTGAGGTAATGAGGCCTGTTGCAGTTGTTGTTGAGTTTGATATGTAGTAGATTTAACCTGGCCCCAAGTGATGGGTTGCGGGTGCGTCGACCTTGGAAGACGGACTTCTGTGTTCAGATGAAGATTGAAATCCGGAATCGGATTGTGAAGGCCCTGATGCCATGCCATGATACGGACAAACACAGCATGCTGGAACCCACACTGCTTGTTGAGTAGAAGGATCTTCCACGGCGGTGTAATCGCGACCCCAGATGATCAGCGGTGTAGGGCCTTTCCAAGTTGGATCTGGAGCTTGACGATACTTTACCAAAGGCCTTGCTAAAGATTCAGTAGTTTGAAAATGCAAATTAACAGGTGAGTTTGCAAGAGAATCTGAAAAGATTAAATAATTCCAAGTATATAATGCTACAGCAATGAGATTTTGAATCTTTCGCAGATGGTAAGGGCCAGACTCAGTTTGTAATTGTTTCTGAAGCAATGCCTTAAAAGTACGATGAGCTTGCTCAACTATAGCTTGACTCTGAGAGTTGTAAGGAATTCCGTGCACTAAAGTAATATTCCATTTCTGACAAATTCCTTACTAATATAAGCGGGGCAATTGTCAGTTTTAAACTGAGAAGGCCAACCCATTACAACAAAAGAGGATAGGCAATGAGAAATAACATCTGATGTACGTTCATGTTTTGAAACAGTAACCCAAAGGAAGTGTGATTGAGTGTCAATAGACATATGAAGATAACAGTATGGCTTAAAGGTTGAAAATTGAGTTACATCCATTTGCCAAATTTGATTAGCTTGGGTTCCTCGTGGATTAACACCCACTGGAAAGGGAACTGCCAGTTGCTGACAAGCTGGACAAGCACGGACAATATCTTGAGCTTGAGATTTGTCATTTTGATGAAAATAAGAATGACTAGCAACAGGATCAGCAAACAAAGACGCAACATCCTTTAAGAATTCATCTGCCTTCCGATTTCCTTCATCAAGGCATTAGTAAAGGGAGTATGACTTTGAATGTGTTCTACATACAAAGAATACAAGCAAGTTTCCAAACTATTCTTTAAAGATAAAAACACGGATAACAAATTCTTATCCAAAGAGAGAGCACAATAAGAAAAGGGAAGAGATTGCATAGCTAAATACACATATTGAGTATCAATGATCAAGTTAATAGGTTGGTCATTGAACAATCATAAAGCCAAAATCACAGCAGCCAGCTCAGCACATTGAGCTGAAGTCTGCATGGCAGTAAATTTAGAATACCATTGTTGTTGAAACTGCCAGACAACCACACCCCTTGTAGGTGATCCATCAGTAAAGACTGTAATAGCTTTAGAAATAGGATTTCGCACAAAAATGGAAGAAAAGGCCGGATTTAAAGTAGTAGTAACCACTATTCTAGGATCCTTGGGTAAAGAATACAACAAGTTTCCCACATATTGAGAAAAGGCTATCTGATATGATTCTGAAATCATCATCAAATGCTCATGTTCAACTTTTGTATGAGTGAAAGCTATGCTAATGAGATCCTGTCCTGTAAGATGTAAGGCTCGTTTACAACCTTTAATAATCAAATCCTCTAATGCTGATTGATAAGGATAAATTTTTCTAGGCAGAGTAGCTGACAAATTAATCCATTCATGAATGTTGACTGCTTGCGGGGACGCATTAGAATAAAGACATCCCAGTCTTTGCAATTCTTTGTTCAATACTCTCTGTTCTTTGGTCAATGCTTGTTTTGAGTTCTTGTATTCCTTGTATAATCATCGCTAGATCCATTTGTACTTTATCTTGCTTCGCCATTATTGATAGTCGTCCTCCAGTTGATGGAGAAGCAGGAGCAGAAGTTGAACTGCCAGAAGGTAAAGTTTTCTTACTCATTTGAATAACTCAAGATCTTTAAGCTCCTTTAATCCAATCAGTAGGGTAGCCAATTATAATCCAATTGGGAAGAATAAAAACATTTTTTAAAAAAGCCAATAAAAAATAAAGAGTCCAGAATTAAAAAGAGAAGGAGAAAAAGAAGATTAAAAAGGGGAAAAAAAGAAGGAGATTCTTCAGGTTCTTCTAAACCTTAATCCTATTGTAAGATGGCCAATTATGATTCAAAAATAAAAATTAAGAATAGTAAAAAAGAAAAAGAGAGTAAGACCCAATAATATTAAAAAGCAATGATAAAAAAAAAAGAAAAGGAAAAAGAAAGAATTCTTCAGGTTCTTCACACCCTAGTCCAATTGTAGAGTCTCAAAAAATAAAAAAAAATAACCATAAAAATAAATAAAAAAATGAAAATGGAAAATAGAAAAGGCAAAAATCCCAATAAGCAAAAAGAAAAAGAAAAACTATTCTGAGGCTTTCCCTTTAAAAAAAAAAAAGTACGTTTAAAAATTAAAAATAAAGTCAAACAAAAGAAAAAGAAAATAGATATACAAATATTACAAAATACTGTGGGGTTGAGGAGGAGGGATGAAACAGCTAGAGAAAGATAAGAAAGAAAGCACACTGCATCTTATTTAGTTATCCAAGGCTCTTATTATGGCTTCTCCACAAATTCCAAAGCCAAACTTCAAGTACTCAATAATAGAAGTTCCAAAGAACACCTGTTAAAACATTCTCCGGTGTTCTTCCCTCTATCTAATCAAGTTCCAGTGTCCTTGAGAAAGGATTCCTTCACAGCTCTTTCAACTTTCAATAAAGTATTTTCAAGCCTCTAGTTGGCAGTGTTACAAAGTTTCTTTAATCCACTCCCCTTCTTTCCCAAAAAGCCTAGTAAAAGAGGAATATATATATATATATATATATATATATATATATATATATATATATATATATAAATATATATATATATATATATATATATATATATATATATATATAAATACTAAAGGGAGCCTCTATTCTAAAAATAAAAATATTAACAGTCAAAAGGGGAAAAAAGAAAGAAAAATTAGATGAATATAAAAGGAAAACCAGTCTAGTTACAGTTACTAGATCACAATGGAAGTTCAATGAAAACAAAAGTAAAAGTAAAAAGCCAAGCCTCAATTTGACATTCTCTCTAAGAAATCGCCGCTAAATCAGTTCCATCTGTTTTTGTCCTAAGTCTTACAGGATTCTTCTCATTTTAGAGTGTCCTTGAATCCCCGAGAAAAAAAAAAATTCTCACCAGCCGATGCACGTTCTCTTTCAAAGACTGATGAAAAAATTGAAAACTTTCAACAGATGATGGCAAAACAGGAGGAGAGACTCCAAAAAATTGAGGAGAAAGATAAACAAAGAGATGAGACAATTGGAAATATTGTTAGCAAATTAACAACGGTGCAACAAGATGTAACTGGGATGTTGAAGTGGGAGATGGATAGGTCAGAATTTTATCTCAGATTTCAAAATATTGAGGAAGAAAAAGGACAGGATTTGATGGCTGTAATGATAGAAATTCTGGCTGGAGCTTTGGAGATAACAGAGGAAAGATGATGGACGGAGTAGATGAGAATCTCAGAGCCACAAGATATGCAATGCTGAATAAGCTACCAAGGGAGATCCATGTCAGATTTACTAAAAGACTATTAAAACACCTACAAGTCGAAGAGATCCTGAAATATAAAGGTAAAGAGATTATGGCTTTAAAACAAGTGCCCAGAAGAGTGAGAGAGATGAGAAGAGAATATCGATTTTGACCAAAAATTATTGGAAAAAGACGTGAATTATAGATGGTTGATCCCAGAGGATTAATGTTTATATGGCAAGAACAGAGACACAGAATCGACTCAATTGAGAAAGCAGAAATATTCCACAATGAATTTTTTGGAAGAAGAGAAATAGAGACAGAAAAAGAGACCATTTCAATTGAGCCTCAAGAAGACCAGATGAGAATGGGGAAAGAAGAAAATGCGGTAGGTGGACAAATGGAGACCAAAGAACAACGTGAAGTAAGATCCACAAGAACTGTTAGACCTAAATATAAAACATAACCATGGAGGAAAAAAAATTGATTTCTATGAATATAAATGGATTGAACTCAGCTATTAAAAGAAGAAAAATCTTTCATAAATTAGAGAAGTCAAAATTTGATATAATTTGCCTACAAGAAGTGCATATTAAAAAACAACATCAACGATTATTGGTAAGACCAAAACTGGGGAAAATTTTTACTTCCTTGACTAACTGTAAGAAAAGAGGAGAGGTCCTGTACATTAAAGAAACTACTGCAGCAAAATTGGTTTATACTGATGAAGATGGAAGAGTATTAATGGTTGAAATAGTGGATAACAATATAAAAATAGTACTTGTTGTAATTTATGCTCCAAATAATAAACAAGAAGAATTTTATAAAAAGTTACATATGAAATCAATTGGACTGGACCATGTCAATATAATTATGATGGGAGATTTTAATGGAATTGTAGATAATAAATTGGACTATACAGCGACCGCATTAAAACAAAATAGAAAGACTCTCCCTAAATCTTTTTTTAAAATGGTAGATGAATTAAATTTAAAAGATATATGGAGAGAAAGAAATGGTAAAACGCAGCAATATACTTTTTATTCAAATAGACATTTATCATGGTCCAGAATAGATATGATTTGGACCTCATCAGAACTAATATCTAACATTCAAGAAATAAATATAGAAACGGGTATATGGGCAGACCATAACCCTATGACAATTAAATGGAAAGGACAAAGAAGAAGATCTAGATGGACATTAAACAACGCTATCTTAAAGGAAAAAGACTTTACACAATGGATGAGCAAAGAATTGGCTTTCTTTTTCATTGAAAATAAAAAAGAAGATACTTCAATGCAGAATGTTTGGGATACAATGAAGGCATATGTGAGAGGATTAATAATGGATTATACAAAGAAAAAGAATATTAGGAAGAGGCAAACTATTAAAGCTTTAGAAGATGATTATAAAAAACTGGAAAAAGAATTGCAGAATATGCCACAGAAAAAAGATATTAAATTCAAAATGGATATAATTAAACACAAGATGGGTCAGGCGGAGAAAGAGGAGTTGGCACAAAAAATTAGAAGTGCTAAACAGAACTATTTTGAAGATGCAAATAAACCAGGTAGATGGCTAGCATATAAATTGAGAAAGGAGAAAGAATCTAGGAGAATAGTACAGTTAATAGATGATCAAGGCCAAATGTGTTATGGTAATAAGGAGAAAAAGACAATTATCCAAGACTTTTATGGACAATTATATAAACAGGAGGATTTTGATGAGGAAAGAATTAAGCTTTATCTACTAAATGCTAACCTACCCAAGATATCTGAAGAGACTGAAAAAATGTTAGAAAGTACCATAACAATGATGGAACTAACGGAAGCATTTAATAGGCAGGGTAATGGAAAAGCCCCAGGCCCAGATGGGCTCCCAGCAGAATTTTATAAAACATTACAAGAATCGTTGAGCACTCCATTGTTAGAAGTTATGAATGAAGCCATGTTAAATAAGAAAATACCCAAAACATGGTCAGCTTATATCACACTTATTCCAAAAGAAGGGGCTGATCCATCACAAATTAAGAACCATAGACCTATTTCTTTACTGAATGCAGATTATAAAACTTTTGCTTCCATCTTGGTAGAAAGGCTCAAAAGATATCTAAATAACTTTATTCATCCTGACCAGAATGGATTCCTGCCAAAGAGACAAATTAGGGATAATATGAGGGTAATTCTGGACACTTTGGAATATTATGAGGCACACCCTGAAAAACAAATGGCTTTGGTATTTTTAGATGCCCCAAAAGCATTTGATAATGTGAATTGGAGATTCATGTTTTTGTTATTGGAACAGATGCGCTTTGCTAGAAAATTTATTCAAGCAATAGAAGCCATATATGATAAACAAACGGCAAGAGTGATGATAGAGGGAGATTTTACAGATTCTATTAATATAAGAAAAGGCACAAGACAAGGTTGCCCATTATCACCTTTGTTATTTGTATTGACTTTGGAAGTGCTGAATAGAAACATTAGAGAGGATCCAAATATAAAAGGAATGAAAATTAAGAAGGAGGAATTTAAATTGCAAGCCTTTGCAGATGACTTGGTTTTTATTATGGAAGATCCTCTAGGAACAGCTTTAAAGCTACTGGAAAAGATAGAGATTTATGGTGAGATGGCCGGCTTGAAAATAAACAAAGATAAAACAAAGATCTTGACAAAGAATATGTTATTAAAACAAAGAGATGAATTGGCAGATTTATTGAAAATTCAAGTTACGAATAAGGTTAAATATCTGGGGATATATCTGATGTCAAGATGTACTACATTGAAAGAGAATAACTATATTAAACTTAAACAACAGATAGCATTTGATTTGAAAAAATGGGAAATTCTACAACTGTCATTGATAGGTAGAATCTCAACAATCAAGATGAATATTTTACCCAGAATTTTATATTTATTCCAAACCATACCAATTAGGCTTGGTAAAGATTACTTTGAAGATTTAAATAAAATTGTGTTGAAGTTTATATGGCAAGGTAAGAAAGCCAGAATAAAATTAAAACTTCTGCAAGATGCTAGAATTAGAGGAGGTTTTGGCCTTCCGAATTGGGAGTTGTATTACCAAGCGGCAAATTTAATGTGGGTTAGGATTGGATAACATTAAAAAGACTAGATTGTTGACACTAGAGGGGCATGATTTATTACTGGGATGGCATGCTTTTCTGTGGTATAAGGGAACTAAATCGTGCAGGCTATTTTAGAAGGCATTATATAAGGGAGTCTTTATGGTTGAATTGGGAGAAAATTAAGAGAAAATGTTATTTGAAAATCCCAGTCTGGTTATCAACTATTGAAGCCTTTTCTTATCCTATAATATATGAGAAGGAACAAACAGTTAGATATGGGGAAATATTGGATGAAAAGAGTGAACTTAAAACAATGCAAAAACTAGAAGAACAAGGCATAAAGATGAATTGGTTTTCATATGTAAATACATTCAAGGTATCTTATAGATTCTAAAAGCGGAGGGATTTCATGATAAATTGACTGATTTAGACAGGATCTTGACAGGTACTGATGAAAAATGATTAAAAAATTATACACTTATTTGTTGGAAATTTTATTAGAGGAGGAACAAGTTAAAGAAACGATGATTGTTTGGGGGAAGAATTTTGGATATGGGATTGATTTGGAGAAATGGAAAAATTGTGGTCTCAAAATTATAAAATGACAATGTCAACAGCTTATAAAGAAAACTTGTATAAGATGTTTTACAAATTAACATTCCCGACAAGAATTGCAAGAATGTTTAAGAACAAATCTGAAAAATGTTGGAAATGTCATCAGATACCGGCCTATACTACCATATGTGGTGGACTTGTGAGACGCTTAGAAAATATTGGACTAAATCAGCATATGGTTGGAAAAATGACAAAGACATATAGACTTGAAACCAGAGATTTTTTTATTGGGAATCTTACCTGATATATATAATAAAAATTTGAAGTATTTGATTGTAAATATATTAACAGCAGCTAGGATTGTATTTGCTAAGAACTGGAAGAGTGAGAAAACTCCATCAGAAGAAGAAATTATTAAGAAAATATTGGATTGTGCTGAAATGAGTAAATTGACATTTGAAATCAGAGAACAAGAAGATAAGCAATTTTATGAAGTTTGGGATCTTTTTTATCAATGGTTAGATAAAACATAAGGATAGAATATTCGATTTAGCATTAAAAAAATTTTTTTTTCTTGATATTATCTTTATAAAACATTATCAAGGTAGATTTGGTATGATCTTATGATTTATTGCAAAATAAATCAAGCAAATTATAGTTATCTCATTAAAATATGAATTAACAAAATTATAAATGATTTTTTTTAGTGATGATATTAGGTTATACAATTATTGATTGATAATATGAGCTATTATGTAATATAATTATACTAGTGACTAGGAAATGGATGCACAAAAAAAAGTGGCAAACCAATCGATGCACTGTATGTAAATTTATGAAGAAGGATATTTTTATGTTTTTTGTGTTATGTTTATGTTTATTTTGTTATGTATGCTTATGTTTGTTATTAAAAAAAAATTATTTTAAAAAAAAAGAATAAAGACATCGCGTGGGTAAGGGTGTAGTGGGAAGAATAGCAAATAGTGGCAAAGTCCTATTGTTAAGGATGTTATCCTGTCCACATACCGATGCTTAAACTTATTCAATATTTC
Source organism: Pseudonaja textilis (assembly GCF_049901715.1). Lineage (NCBI taxonomy): Eukaryota > Metazoa > Chordata > Lepidosauria > Squamata > Elapidae > Pseudonaja > Pseudonaja textilis. The sequence goes on from NC_142008.1 coordinate 73,198,068, forward strand.
TTGAAGGCATGTTCTTTGAAGATCAGTTAATACAACTAGATCTCCTGGTGATTGTGCTCCCTTCAAAGACTGAAATAAGGGCAACATATCACCAGTTGTAATGTAGAAGATTGAGCGTGTCCAATTAATAATGCCAAGTAATTTTTGCCATTGTACTAATGTATATGATTTCTGTACTTGTAATTCAGGAAGAATTGGAATGGAGGAATTGTGCAACATTCTATGTTTCCCATTTTTCTTTTTTATAACAAAAACAGGAGTATTCCAAGGACTAGTAGAAGGTTCTATATGACCAGCAGCCAATTGTTCTTGAACCAATTGTTGTAAAGCAGTGAGTTTTTCCCTTGATAATGACCATTCTTCCACCCAAACCGGCATAGAACAGAGCCATCTAAGAGGAAGAGCCATCATCAAGAATCAAATGGGCATTAAGAAAAGAAAGGATATCACGGCCCCAAATATTAGTATGAATATCTAGAATGTATGGTTGTAGGAAAAAGGACTTACCAGCAGATGTTGTAACATTAATTTCTTGAACACTCTGCCAAGCAGCTGTAGCACCTCCTATTCCCCACAATGAAGAAACTGTTGTTTTTGGCCACTGTAAAGAGGAGATGACAGTAACATCGGCTCCAGTATCCAATAACCCTTGAAATGGTTGTTTATTAAGGAAGAGTGTTAACAAAGGATGAGAGAAATTCAGCTGATGAAGTAAGCCTACAGATAAAGAAGCTGATCCAAATCCTGCATCCCCAGGATTACCTATACCAGAAGATGGAATTTCATATGGAAGAAGAAGCAATTGAGCAACAGAAGAATTACAAGGAAGAACTTGAGGAAGATTCACCCAAATCTAAATCGTGAGGATACCTGTGTAATCTGAATCTATTACCCCAGGCACAACAAAATAGCCCCCCCTTTTTTAAAGCAAATTTTATTGATTTTAACAACAAAGACACAAAACAAAACATCATTAAACATTAAAAACATAAAACCTCTTTCCATTATAAATCTTTACAAGGCAGGTAACACATTATCTTATATCACATTCTTCTAATTTATCCCATTTCCATATAAACACGTAAATTCCCTTTAACAAATTTCACATTATTTCTCTTTACTCTTATTCAATAACCTTTCTTTTCTAATTTATCTGCTATTCAATCATCACATTTATATTTTCCTCTGGCTTGTTTACAGTTATTCTCATCAGGCCTTCCTCCGAGATTTTAATAATTCTCAATTAAACACACACATATAAAACACAAAAAACATAAAACTTCCTTGTAGAAAGTAACTTGGCCGCAGATTACCTCTTTTTGTATGGACTTCAATTAAATACATGCTCTTCTTATATACCAGTACCTATCTTATTTATCATTCTATATCTTCTATATAACTCCTCCCCACTTATATATTTCATCTTGCTTTAAAGCAATATTTTGATATCTTTTGTCCATTTTCCCATTTACATCTATCTCATTCCCAATATAAAAAAGAATAATTTCTTCTGAAATCACTAATCAGAGTATGATGCCTTTCTATCATTCCTCTAAATTGAAATTTGAAATAACACCTAAGTCCCAATCTGATTCTGCTTAGTACATTCTACTATTTCAAAAGCAAATACTACAGTAATAAATCTATAATAATCAATACATTAGCCCGTTAAACTCTATAATTAAACTAATATTTTAAACATTTCCTTTAATGTTTTATTAAAACTTAAAATCATTCATTATTAAACATTTTAACATTGTGCCTTAATATTTAAATCTTTTATTAAATCTTATAAAGTTCTAATTTTCTATTTTTGATTCAAATACAACTACTACAATACTATCATGTGTACTATGCAGAATCCCCTTTTTTTAAAAAAAATCATACGTTACCCTTTGTCCCTAAAATTTTTTTCTTTTTCCCATCTTGTTTTATACCTTTATAACTTCCCCCCCTTTTTCCTTTCTTTCTCGGCCTCACCTAGACTTTTACCCACTCCTGTCCAAACCTCTGCCTTCTTAGTTTCCCCTTTCTGTTGCATTCTTCTTTCCTTTTGCTTTCTGGGCATTATATTGTTTTTGCATCTTATTTTTCTCTTTCATAGATATTTTTTATGTCTTAAGTCCTTCCTTTCCCTCCTCTCTTTCTCCTTTCTTTCTTAATCACACTATTTAATTCATTAAAAATGGCTTCTTCTTCTTCCACTTCTTCCAGCTGTTGTTTAATTTGCTGACACATAGCAAAGTGCCATATCTAAAAACAAAGGGCTTCTCCAGTAAGCGTCCTTGCCTTCTTTCCTTATTTTTAGATATTGTTTTTTAGTTCATCGAGAGGTAGAGCCATTATAAACTTTTTTCTTCTTCTTTTTCTGTATCCTCTTCTTGTTATTAAGCCAGTTAAATATTTCCAAACTTGAAACAATTTCCGAAATCCCAAAGTCCCAAAGTCATCAAACAGTCCAGGCAAAGCACAAACTTTTCCTTTACAGTTACTCTTTCTGGGGTAAAGTCAATTAGGGAAAAAACCCAATCTGTATTTTAAATCTGTTTTGCAGTTTGCTTCTAATCTTTTTTATTTTCAAAGCATCTCCTCCAACAAAGTCTTGAAAAGATTTTTTTTTCCAAGCCTCTCCCTTCCCACTTGTAACAAAGGGCTTTAAATTTTACCTTCTGTTAGAGAGCAGATTTTCCATGTCCATTTGTTAATTCCATAAGGGAGGGAGAGTAACTTTCTCTTTCAACATTTCCCTTCGTCGCTGAAAACCTCCATTAGAGACATTGTAGCATCCAAAAAAATAGTAATTTTCCAGGCATTAAATATATCCTTAAAGTCCCGGTTCAGCCAAGAAAACTTTCATTTTAAAACTTCCTTCTTCTTCCTCCTGCACATTCTTAATCCAGTTGCCGGCTTCTTCGTGGTGGCCATTGAGACCGCCGCTCCACCACCTTGAGAAAAGGGGGTTATTGCCGGCTGGGGAGGGGGTCTGTGATACCCCTCAACCCCTATCCGGATCCCCCCTATCTTCAGCTACCCCAACAGGCAGCCTTATCCTCCAAATCCGTCAGGATTGGAGGCACCAAGACGGCTAGCACAGCAGGGATTGCGGAGAAATGCGAATCCCTGCTGTCACCGAAGCCAGGCAAACAGGAAGTCTCCAACAAAATAGCCCTTTTTGTGTACAGAAGAATGAGGCAAAATTAAGCCAACTAATCCCAAAGGAAGAGGACCTTTAAATTGAGATGGAACTATTTTAACTTCCATGGGAAATTTAAACTCAATTTCCTCTTGAGTGATTAAATCAATCCCAGTGCTACCAACTGTGGCTGGGGAGGAGTGAGAGAGACTGCTGGAGGAGTCAGAGTGATTGGAAAGGCATGCTTTGGATTCTGGATGGGTGCCACACCCATTGGCAAGTTTCCTGACTGAAACCGACATTGATTGGCCCAATGAAATCCCTTTTTACAAATAGGGCACTTCTTAGAAGGACGATTCTGAGGCATAGAAGGTGTAGAACGACAGTTCTTCTGAAAGTGGCCAGGCTTCTTACACTTAAAACAGTTACCAATTGGTCAATGTCCTTTTGAATAGCAGCTGCTAACATGCATTTTATAAGTTTGTGATCCAATATCCTGGCAGACTCACAGCATATCTGCCAGAGTGTAATGAGCAGTAGCCTTTAACGGCTGTAAAGCTCTTTTACAATCTGCATTAGCATTTTCAATAGCTAACTGGCGAAGAAGTTCACCAGCAGCTTCCTGATGATCAAACTGCTGTCTAATTGCTTTGGACAGACGCTCAACAAAGTCAGCATAAGGCTCATTGGCATCCTGTCGAATGTTTGAAAAATTTACTCTAGGTTCTCCAGCTTGGGGTACCTTAAGAAAAGCACGAAAGGCACATTCAGAAACAATAGTTAACGTAGCTGGAGGAAGAACAACTTGAGTAGGAATTGTACCAAATGGTCCAGAAACAAATAGCTGCTCAACTGTATATGCTCCTCCTCCACCTAAAGCAGCAGCTTGAGCATGTCTCATATATTCACTCTCCCAAACCACATATTGCATGGATGTTAAAATCATGCAAAACTTGCAGAATTACTGTCTGTTTGTCCAGTACAATATCGTCCTGGTCAGGGGCACAGCTTGGACTGCAAGTAGCAGAATGGGAGATTATCAGATCTTAAGAGAGTTTAAAAAAGGCAGTTACAGACCATGGGATTGGTGGTAATTTTACAAGAGGACTTGTAGAAGGAATAAAAAATGGTTATACAATGATCCCTGAAGATTGGAAGCAAATATTCTGTTCCTGAGACAGAGGCATCCTTTTTACAAGTCTCTACCATTTTCTGAAAAGAAGACTGAACAATAGAGTCAGGAGGCTTTTGCCCTGAATCTGGAGGAGCTGAGAGAATTGAAGACATATATTCAAGTGAAGAAGGGGGACAAATGACAGCATTAATATAACATGAAGGTGGAGGTGTTAAAAGAGAAAGTTCATTGTGACCAAATTTTTCAATTGCATGCCTACATAAATGCCACACATGCAAAATTTCTATTTTTGCTCGAGGTTCAGTATGCAATGTTTTCCCAATACGTTCCCAATCAGTTAATTTTAAAGACCCCTTTTCTGGGTACCATAGGCACTGAGCTGCAATCTCCTGGACCAGCCTTAAGAGATTTCTCTGTGGTACCTTGGTGTTATTTTTCTTCAACAAATAGCCTAATTCATCTACATGCTTCCTTTGTTTCTCAGAAAGCAAAGACCCCATACTTACAGAAACCAAAAGGTTGAAGAAACCACAAAGGGTTGAAGGTGCACCAAATCCTTGCCGGATGAAGTAAGAGGGTCCCTGTTCAAGTGCCACTTGTTGCAATGATGAGGCAGTCGAGTTGTTTGATCATGAACAACTGAATCATGATGATCTTTATTGGAGTATAGTCTTACATTTTTGTACATTTTTAGTTATCCTCCATCATTGGTTAACTTTGGTTACTGCTTAACTTTGGTTACTGTTTAGTACAGTAATCCATACAATTAATTATCTCTAGTTGAAGTCTAACATATGTTTACTTCCCCTCTCTAATCCTCCTTTATCCATAGATTAGTGACTTAGTTTGCCTGAGTTGTATTTGCTTGGAAACATTCTTTATCTGAGGTTTGCCATCTGAGATTGGAACATTCCTGCAATTACAACTCTACACAAAAGAACTGTGAAACGCTTTGGATTTGAGTAAGAAAGCTGCTTTGTAGCACCTGGGATATAAATATATTTTCATGTACATACACTTTGCATGTGTGTTGAATCATCTGTTTAGAACTCCAGTTGCATAGCATTATTATTAAAATATGCAGAACTGAAAGAAAAAAGGAGGCATGATATTTCCTCTGCACTGCACAGGAAATCAATGCTGATGACTTATCAAATATTTAAGTTTAGTTTTTTTAAAACAAATTTTATTAATTTCCAAAAACAATACACAAACAAACAAAACAAAACAAAAAAGTCAAATTCATGCTCACCTTATATACTATTTCATATCTTATTTAACATTCTATATTTTCTATATGTCTTCTCCCCTCTTTTCACTCTCTTAGTTCTATTTTATTTACTTCATCTCAATTTAAATCATTATACGTGTATCTTTTGTCCGTTCTTTTTCAATTATCTATTTATCTTTTCTCTTTAATACAAAATTTTTCCTGTAATCACTGGTTGAAGTATGACGCCTTTCTATCTTTCCCCCAAATTTAACACTTAAAATAATACATAATTTCCATTCTAATTCTGCTTAGTACATTCTATGTAACATTTTAAAATAAAAAACAAAATAAGCTTATAGTATAGTAAAAACAATGTTCCATAACAAATTAATTAATTAAACTCTATTATTAAATCTTAAACATTTTATACATTCCCTACAATGTTCTATTAACACATATAATATTCCAATTTTCTAAACTCTGTTTCAAATACAAATACTATGATACAATCTTATGTACTTTTGCAGAATCTCTTTTTAAATTGTATTTTACCCTTTATCTCTAAAAAAAAACCCCTGTTTTTTAACATCTTGTTTTAAGCCTTTATAATTTCTCTTCCCGTTTCCCCTTCCTTTCTTGTCGAATCTAGTCTTTTTACACCCCCATCTCTCAATCTCCACCCTCTTAGTCTCCCCTCTCTGTTGTATTCCTCTTTTCTGTTGCTTTCTGACATTATATTGATTTTTCACCTTATTTTTCCCTTTCTTGGTTGTTTTTTTAGATCTTGAATTCTCCATTTTCTTTCCATTTTTTCCCTTTTCTTCCTCAACTAAAGTTGTTTGTCCATTAAAGATGGCTTCTTCTCCTTCATCCCAGCTTCTTTGTTGCTGTATTCCCTGATAAGTAGAAATAGCCATTTCTAAGAAGTGAAACATAGATCCAGAAGAGCCCTTGCCTTCTTGTTCCTCTTCTTTTAGCTTTTTAAATTTAAATTTCAATTCTTTAACAGATAATGCCATTGTAGAATTTTTTTTAAAACAATCCAAATGTTTTTAGTCTTTCAAAAGATAGTTTGCAAAAGTCCCAAAGTCATCCAGCAATCAAAATCAACACAAACTGTTTCATTTAGCACTTTATTCTTTTAATACTTGTTAGGGATACACCCTAGCAGGATCTGCAGGGCAGTCAGTCAGGCAGGCAAAATATGTGAGATAAACGTTTTTGTAGTTTACACTCAGTAAAACAGATACACAGTGCTAATTAAATAGTTTTATTCCAGTAAGAGTTATAGCATAGTTAAACAGTCCATATATCATTCACTAGTCCAGTCCGTCCAGGGATTATTCAGTTGCAAATTCCAGTGTCGAAAAAGAGAGGTCAGTAAACTTACAAATGTCAGTCCGGTGATATACCTCCTCGCAGTAGAGATATGAAGAACTCAAAAACTCCTCTCTTCTTTCAGCAACTCAGCAGTAGGGGAAACACGCAGCTAACAAACCATGCAATCCAGTAAGTGTCAGTAATTGCCAGCAATCAATCAGGTTCTCTTGCTCCCTCTTATGGTGGTTTCACACACCACACCCAAAATTACATGCTTTGCAGTTTTAAAGTGACACACACTTAAACATACAATCATAGTTTATATATATTATTTTACCCAAACTACGCCAAACTACCCAAATTTAGTCTCTGATCTTATAGGCTCCAAGCAGTCTCCTTCAGCAGATCTTAGTATAAATCATTTACCTCTCTCCCTTCCCACTGTTAGCAAAAAGATTTTAATTTTTAAATGTCAATGTTTAGAAATCTAATGTCCCCTTGGCTTTAATTTTCAAAATTAGTTACCTTCTGTTGCCAAATCAGGTATTTCTGATTTCCATCTGCTATCTCCATAGGGAAGGAGAGTGAGAAAAACAACAACTCCCTTTTCACTTTCATCCGCAGCTTTACGATCTTCTTGGGAAACAATGTATCACTTAGCCAAATTTCCAGGGTATTCAGATGTTGCTTGTTGTCACGGTTCAGCCAAAAACTTTCACTTTCTCAACTTCCTCCTGCACAAACTTGTCCGGCTGAGAGGTTCTTTGTGGCGGCCATTGCTGACCGCCGCTCCACTGCCTTGGGAAAAGGGAGTTAAGCCAGCTGGGGAAGGGGGTTGCGATGCCCCCAGACCCCTGCCTGGATCTCCCCTATCTTCAGTTATCCCTACAGGATAACTATAGCCTCCAAATCCAACTGGATCGGAGGTACTTCGGCAGCGAGCGCAGCAGGGATCGCGCACAATCGCGGATTCCTGCCGCCGCCGCAGCCTGACAAACCGGAACTCCCAATATTTAAGTTTAGTTTTATTGTTAAATTACACTGTTGAAGAATTTTGACTTTTGGCTAAGATCAAGTGTAGAATTTTAGACAGATTTTCTAGGCACCACTATTGCAATTGTTAATTTTTAAAAAGCCTTTGAGAATGGCAAAAAAAATAATGCTCTGAACTTTCTTTGCACAGGACATTAATTTCTGTGAAAAGAGAACATGAAACTATTCAAAAACATTAACAGGAGAATAAGGATATCAACAGCTAGTAATCGCAATATTTATGAACCATCTCCAATACATTAAGTAAACACGATTGGCAATTTATGTCTTGTTGATCGGTTTTCCATAGATGTCATACATGGCCTGAAGGAAAACAGAATACTGGATTAAATATTCAGTATTCTTATCTTCTGAAATATTAAATGTCATGTATTCCCATTTTATTATTATATAATCGAAAACATAGAAAGTTTGCCTCATCATGCAGAGACTGTCATATCTTTCATGTTACAAAATTTGATGAATACACTGAATTCACTTTTCTGTTTACTGGTTTGATTTCCCTCTAGGCTGACATGTTACAGTGTTTATATTTTAATCTTCCAAGTAAAACACTTTGAAAGCAAATCTATTAAGGTTAATAGAATGAGCTTGCAATGCCCATGGTTAGGAGAGGAGACATTCTGTAAATTATTTACCAAAGAGCCTGTCACCTGTAGTCATAAGGCTAAAGTTCTATCCATGGATCACTCTTATTATTTTTAATGAGATTAATTTTTAAAGTGCTGTGTTATTCAAATTTAAGCCACAAATGCTGCCTTTGTTATTTATTGTTATTATGCTCACCTTAAATGCATTAATAGGGAGCAACATATGTATAACATTAAAAAGCTTTTGATATGAAAGGATTCCATTTTTTCTACACGATGCCAGTATGATGCCTACTTAATATAATTAAATTACTGGAGTTACATCTTTTAAAAAAGCAATTTGAAGAAAGGAGATAGGTGGTCACCTTGTAGTCTATTTCAAATAAATTCCTGAATTCCCAATAAAACAAATTCAACATAATTAAATGTTAGTGTGAAACTCAACATTTTGCTCACCAATGAAACTTAATTTTATTTAAAAAATCAATGCTATTATGTTTAGTACATAATAATGGTGATGCAATAATGGACACAAAAATGGGTTGCACTAAACTTTAAATCATAACTCTGTCGGAAGAAATATCCTTGTGGGTTCAGTTCCAAGTAGGGAAAAAGACACTGTAAATGTTGCAGCACATCCTGCTTTCAAATAAGGACACAAGACCATGAAGGGTAGGAGAATACAGGTTTATTTGCGCAAAAGGTTCAGAGCATTAGCATGGCAAATTCTGAACCCCCAGCTATTCCTGAGGGGTTACTTTTATGTAGCTCCAGTCTCAGTGTACTATAAAAGGGGGAAGTAAGTCTAATTAGTTATTTTGCACAATTCAGCATATATGTGTTTATCTTACACCATCTGTTATTTTCCATAGCCACCCTTGCCACCCTTGCCATTTAGCTGTTTACAGAAAATATCTAGTTCATAGGTCATTAGACTTAGATTCAGCAGATTTCCTGATTTTCACAATATCATATTAAGCAACGTCTTTAATGTCTGAGATATAAGCTAAGGAACTTCTGCTAATGATAAGAATACTTTTCTGGTAATTTTCCACCCTGCTTCATTCCCCCCTTTGAAACTTCACTTAAATCCTTAGATTATTGTGAAGTTTCATAGATGTGAGAGATATCTTCTATTGTGTTCAATTTCTCATATTCCCACAAAAACATGGCCTTGTGTGCAGCCTTCTTTTCTACCAGCATAGAAAGACTGTTGGAAATTACTTGCACAAAGATGGGAAGAATACATGGTAGAATAACACATCCTGCTGCTATCATTCCAATAAGTGCAACTATGGCTTGGAGGCCAGGTAATTTAGGGAACCAAGATCCAAATATCTCATCAAATTCAAACCCTAATGTAGGATGGAATACTAATTGATGAACCAGTACTGCTATAGAGGTGTCTAAAGTACCTATGGCTAGCCACCCCACTCCAAATGTTGGCCAATCTCCCTCACAAAACACCTGCAGTTTATGTCTACTCCACTTAAGACCATAGTCCTGAGATTCATATGCTTCCTTAAAGTATTTTAGCATACACCCCAATGGGGTTAGGGGCACACTTTCTCCACCTCCCATGAGCCACCCAGGTCACCAGACAAAACAATTGGGAAGAGGGGTTAGAAGAAGGTATGGGGGCCTTCCTCTCTTGGTAACACCAGGGAGTTCCACACACTCACGTCCGACCCAGGGAGCCGGGTGCACATCGTCTCCGATGGGAACTGCAGGTGCCACTCGCCTCCTACTGGCCCACGGTGCTGGACACTCACAGTCATCAATGGGAACCGCAGTAGCCACTCACCTCAACCATTCCTGACAATTCCTCCCACCTTTGCTTAAGAGAGGGTGATCAGTCCTCTCCTCCGTCCCTGCTTACAGGGAGGGATTGCTTCCCAAGTCCAATACTTGCCTGCAGGTGTGTTCCTTCTCCACTGGCCATCTGGAAAATGTCCTGGTCTCCCTACCCTTCACCAGTGGTTCTTGGAGGTGTCAACCGCCATTACCAGAACCCAGCGGTATCGGGAAGTCCCTCGGATTCAAAGGACCAATGGCGCCTGGGATGTTCCCTTCAACTCACCAAAGCACTGGCACCTGGGGTGGACCCTCCAGCGGACCTCAGGGCCCCTTTTGTCCTGCCGCGGTCACCATAAATGTTGCAGCAGATCCTGCTTTCAAATCAGGACACAAGACCACAAAGGTTAGGAGAATACAGGTTTATTTACGCAAAAGGTTCAGAGCATTAGCATGGCAAATTCTGAACCCCCAGCTATTCCTGAGGGGTTACTTTTATGCAGCTCCCAGTCTCAGCGTACTACAAAAGGGGGAAGTAAGTCTAATTAGTCATTTTGCACAATTCAGCATATATGTGCTTATCTTACACCATCTGTTGTTTTCCATACCCACCCTTGCCACCCTTGCCATTTAGCTGTTTACAGAAAATATCTAGTTCATAGGTCATTAGACTTAGATTCAGCAGATTTCCTGATTTTCACAATATCATATTAAGCAACGTCTATAATGTCTGAGATATAAGCTAAGGAACTTCTGCTAATGATAAGAATACTTTTCTGGTAATTTTCCACCCTGCTTCAGAAACATGGAGGCTATTTGGAAATATTGTTGAATAGTGGACAGGATCACATGCCTTCGAGCTACTGAGCGAAAAGGGAAGAGATACTAAGAGTCCCTTGGTTTTATGCTCTCTCTAGGCTTTGAACTTTCTGGAGCACAGGAAGAATATCCTGATTGGTTGCTGTCAGGGGTCATAGCTAGCTCTGTAGGTTGCCTGTATGCTAAATTTGGTTGAATCCTGCTGGGTGGCGAAATCTTCCCAGGTGCCATGTGGTGAGATTGGTAGAGGGCTAATCCTATCATGTCCTGATCCCATCACTCTGGTGCTGAAGGGGGAAGGGGAGGCAGGGAGCTGCAAGGAGCTGCTTTGTCTTTAAAAACATGTTTCTCCTTTTCTCATCCAGGGAAATATAATATTCTGCCTTTTTAATATTTTCTAGAATATTTCATTCTTCTAGGAGAGGGGTGGGCGCTAACTTTCTATAATTCACAAACCACAAAGCCAAAATTAAACAATTCACAATAGATCCTACTACAGTGTGTAAACTCAGCCAGTATATTGAGTGAGTAGCTTTGTGTATATTTTATCTGGTCGTGGAGAATAATTGAAATATTTCTATTTATGAAAGTTCTGATCCTTACCTTCTGCCCTGTCTTCCAATGACTTTTAAAGTACCTTCAGTATATAAAAGTACTGAATATATTTTATATCTGCTGGCAAATTTCAATTGTTTACTTTCAAATATTACATTCTTAGCTCCCACAGCAATATAACCACATGGGGTATGTTGCAAAATTATTCAAAAAAAAAATGCTGCTTGCTGAAGGTGTTCTAATATTTCCTTATTTATACATTACCAGGACAATTATATTTCAAACTAAAAAACATGCTTATTTATTTAAGGACAAAGAAACAAAGTATTCATGGAAGTTATAAAAAAAATCACAATCTATATAATTCTAATATGCATTTTGATATACACATGTCAGTCAGTTACCAGCTGTAGGCAATCAAGACAACCAAGTTTTCAAACTGCTATATTCTGAATTCAAATGTTTGCCTATGTTACCTCTGTAGTGCTTATTTAAGGACAACACAGATGTTTGTTTTGAAAGGAGAAATTAATTGCAAAAGGAAGGAAGCAAACTTTGAAAAGGAGACCAATGCAGCCACTTTTAATTAGAGTTACAGTTTATATAAATACATTAGTTGTGCTGTAAGCTAAAAAGTTAGAGAAGAAGAGAACCACCAATTTGTAAAACTTTAGAAATGTATGGTGAGTGAGCATTCCTTTGACAGATTTCAAATATTTTTAACAGCTTTTCAGAATGAATATCACTTTAACTTTCTTGTAGAAAAAACATACATACATTTGCTGTCTGTCTGTCTGTCTCCTCTCTCTCTCTCTCTCCCTCTCTCTCTCTCTCTCTCTCACACACACACACACACATACACAAAATACATTTACATGTTCTTTGATATTAATACTGTCAGTTGCTTAATTTTTTAATCTATTTTATGAAAACAGTGATTCCCAGTCCATAGTTTAGAGCCACTATGGGTCCAGAAATGTCCTGAAGCTGATCATTGGTACTGGTTCCAAAGCAAGATAAACATTGTCTTTAGAGACTTATATCAACAGAAATTTCCAATTCTCATACAGCATTATCTGAAATCACATGTTGCCTTTTCCCAGTCTTGCAATATGTTGTAAAAAACTATCAAAATATCTTGAGATTTGGCAATTTTTCAAATTCTGGCTCTGTCACTGGCCTTACATTGTCTTATTTACTATTAATTCTTTACTATTTATGTATTTATTCATTCATTTTTTGATATTAGAGATCATTTCTTTTTCACACCAGGCACAATCTCCAATCACACTTCACTAGTTAATGCCTTATTCAAAACTATTTTACTCAGCAGAAGATACAGATACAACTGGATAAGATTGGTCTCTTTATTGTAAAATGAATGAAGCTACCTTCATATAGATGTGTAGTGTTGAGGTAATTCCCCGTTAGGAGAATGAGTGCACACAGGGAGACGTAGTGAGAGTGGTGAAGAATAACACACAAACAGCACACAGCTACATTGTGTAGTAAAATGTATATTTTACTTCCAGTAAACGGTTAAGCAAAGATCAACAAAATAGTCCAAGTCATTCACGGTTAAAGCAGTCAGTTTTCAGTCCAGGGATAATCCAATAACAAAGTCCAGTATTGAAAATAGTTCAGTATCAGACTTTCATCAAATCCAGTAATAGCAATCAATTAGGAAAAATGGAGGAACAGCAATACTCTCCAACAGAAGGAAAAAGAGACTCAGTGAGACACACTCTCTTCTGAGACTAAGACTAAGACTAAACAACCCAGGTTTCTGGCTCCATCTTATGGCCGCTTGAGAAACCACACCCAGTTACACTTTTAGGACTCTCTTAAAGAGACAGTATTAAAATGTCTATCCTGGCTTATATATTTCCAACCCAAATAGCTGTTAGGTGACTTACATTCCTAACATGTAGTACATCAAAATCAAAGCTTATATAAAGTTCTATATCCTGGGGTTTAAATTCTAGACTGTTGCCTCCTACCTTTCCTAGTTAATTGATATTGGATTTTCAAGTCTGAATTATTTGTTTGTCAGACAGAACATACAGTATTTTTATATCAGTCAGAATTCAGTGAAATTCTGTGGTACTAGAGGCTAGTAGCAGTATTTCAGGAATAACAGAAAGTCCAAGTAAAACTCCACATGTCTGGACTCATTACTCATTGCTTCTTTTCTGATTTCCCTAGCCTTTGAGGTTTGGGGTGATATGATTGCCTTATTTCCCATAGTGACAAGGGTAAAGTCAGCAGATTTAGCTTTAAGATTTCATATGGATGTACAATAAACCTCACCCTTCCAAATGCTTAACCTTTTATTCAAAATAGAACTAAACAAGATTTGTATAGTTACTGCAGAAAAAAAACACAATACAATACTTTCACTGGTTGCTGTATAGTGAAGGGTCATGTATGCTCCAAGATTTAAAATCTTAATTTTTTTTCTCCTTGCTTTCTGAGTCAAGATATACTTGCTACTCTCTCAGCAGATTTAAAGTATCCACTCTAATGAAATAACTCTTCCTAATAAACCCCCCCCACACACACACACACACTGATTCTTGTCTCAGAGCTTTATTCCTTCAACATGTCATAGTTCCACAGGTATTGCAATGACAGTCTGAGTCTTATTGTTGAAGTGTCACATTGCTGAACCTCAGAAGTTTTTGATGATGATGTAGTAGTCTGCACAAAGGAAACCAATGAATATGTTCTCTGCTTATCGGTTGGTTAATTACTGTAGTTAACAGATCAATAATAGAAATAGAAATGTGATTTACCTTTTTCATTATATTGAGACTTTATTGAGGTTTTAATGCTAATGCTGAAAGCATGAATGCTCATGTGAGGATGAGAGAATGCTTGCTTTTAAAACAAATATAGATTGGCATACCAGACATTTGGTGGGAATGGAGAGAAGCAGCAGAATATTCAAACTCAGTATGAAAATCAGTGATGCCCGGGATAGACCAAGACTGAACTGCTGTCCAAATTAAAAAGGCAGGAGCCTTACTTAAGTTTTTTTTATTCCCTTTACCACTGTGACCATAGAAGGCAGTTGCATTTTCTGTCTAGCAAGTACTGAGTATATATTTCCATGAGGGATTAATCAGCAAGTGGATATGTGTGTTGTTTGTAAATATGTGTTGGTAAGGTTTTAATTAGGAAAGTACAAATGTATTATATTTGTGTAAATGTTTCTACTTTCCCCTTACGTTGCATCCCTGTATTTCTGAGTGCATGTGTGACCTAGAGAACATAAGAGCAGTTGCATATGCTCCGATCTGTGTCACTTGATGGGATAGAAAGAAGAATATCAGCAACGTCTAGAAACTTCAGCTGGTCTAGAAAACAGTTATCCTTTTGATAATGGGCTGGACCCAATATTATCACATAACATAACTATCACCATGTTTCCAGATGTAATTGTCAGGATTCTGGCAGTTACTCCAATTAAATTATGAGCCTCGAGCTACACGCCCCAAACTAAAAAAGATTTATTTGAAGTTAACATTCTACATCCGGCATTTACCTGGGCATAGCCAATTCTGAGATATGTAATTCACTGTCACCCTTGATTCTGCTTTTCCCCCCCCACACCCCACTGGGTGTATCATCCAACGAAAAATGTCCATAGCCAAGAGTCATCAATCATGCTCTCCAATTAGATTTTTGCAGGGCAGAAGGTTCAGTCATCTAATCAGTCTTTGAAGAAAATATTGATGGAAGGTGCTTTCGATTCCACACTGCTGCCTGCTCTTTGAAACTCCCCCCTTCTTTCTGTTGTCAACTATAAAACATGTATATAAAATGTTTTATGAGTTGACAGTAATGTTGTTTATTACCTATAAAGCTATATATAACTCGCAATCTCAGTCCTACCTTCAAGAATATAGTTTCAAATAAAATGTGCCCAGCAGTTGCATGGAGGTAGAGTATTCCTGCAAAAGATCCCCTTCTATCCATTTAAATATCATACTGGATAATGTGTTGTTTAATTTGCACCCACATACTCCCAGCCAATCCTTTTATCTAGGTCATGGCACAATTCAGCTAACTAGATGTTTATTAAACATCAGCAAAGATCAAAAATAGTTGGTGATAAATTGAGACAAAAAACAGGCCAAGGCAGAGAGAATGAATGATGGACAATAGGAAAAAGTTTTTAACAATTCTCTACGTTATCTAGTTATGTATATATGAAAAGGTACAGGCATTTGTAGAGCATCTAGAAACAATAATGAAGATATTTAGCACGGAGAGTCCCAATGGAAGTGGCCTTTGATTATTCTAATCTTAACTGTGTTTTTTTAACAGGTAACTGTCAAGTTACAATAGCAATTTGGACTGGTATTCCCCTCTCTTTATGTTGTCATAAAGTTCAATGATCCCATTGCTTAGTGAAAACAATGCTACTACTCCCAGCTGCTGTTATATCCCACTTCTGATCATTAAATGAGAAGAAGTAGAAGCCCTAGGTAGTTGGGTGGGAGAGGCTAGAGGAATCCCTGAAAGGATCAGAGTAGTCTAGATGGAAACTGGGAAAGGCTTGAAGACGAGTACAGGAAAATCAGGGGTTGGACTATGTGGCACTGTGTTGGGTATTAACACAGTGAGATCAGGGTTGGACAGTGGGAGCACAGGAAAGCCATGGGGGCCTTACCAAAGATAGACTTGCACCCTTTCCTGTAGCTTCTTCATTGACTTTGTTTGTTGGGAGCTAGTAGGGAAGGTTGAAAATGATGATAATGTGACCACAAGGAGTTGCAACCATTTGTAAGGACCTGCCCCAGCTGGTCCTTCAAGAAAGCAAAACTCTTGATCCATTGAATTGAATCAAAACTTTTACTGAAAGAAAGTAAAGTCAGACAGAAACTGAAGGTCTACACAAAGCAATTCTTCCATTTTTCCAAATCTAACCCTCTGGCCAGTTTACCAGCAGCCAATTTGATGCCGTAAGGTTGTTTTCAGAATGCTGAAATGCTAGGCAGATAACAGATCACTCTCAGGGTACAATGGAACTGGAACTGGCTAGGAGTCTGCTCTATCTCTGAAGACGATCCCCCTCCCTAATTCCCAAGCGTACAGCAAAAGAGAAAGCATCCGAAAAATGCCAGGCTTCCTCTCTCCCTTCTAAAAGAATGAAAGGACATAATGGTGGGCCTGACACCATCAGAAAAACAAACTGGTTACTAAGAGCCTAAACTGCAATCATCTGACTGCAGGAGTGCTTCAATGGCTGCAACTTTGACAACTGGTTGTAAGTACCACTCACTAAGCATCACTGCAACTTTGATCTTTAATGAGTGGTCAGTAAGCAAAGATTAGCTTTTACAGAAGAACAGAGATGAAAAGTAGGCAATAGGTGACCTTTATTCAGTACTATAAAAGAAACAATTTAGCAAACAGGGACAATAAATACAAGATATTTAATGGAAAAGGTCACGAGAACAGGCATTCTCTCTGTCAGTGCTCCCTTCCTCTGAAAAAACATTGCTTCCTTCATATTTTTATGGAATATTTTAAAAATCTGATTGTTTCAAAAGGCCTTTGGAGAAAAGGATGAAATAATATATTATCTGCTTAATTATGGCTCCATGTAGCGTAGTTACTAGTAGTTGTTTATTGTTTGAGTAGTTGTTTTATTGTAATAGTCAGGGGTGGGATTCAGCCAGTTAGGGCTGGTTCGAGCGAACTGGATTTTAAAATTACATTCAGTTTTGCAAACCGGTAATTCCGATGATGAGCTGGCCCCACCTCTTCCAGAAATCCCCATGCACTCCATTTTTGTTCCCAGGTAAGTGCATGGAGGCCTTCTAGGCCCAAAATGGGATGCATCACTGTGTGTGTGGTGAGGCCACCCCATACCCTGTTTTGGTTCTCCTGAAGCTCCAGGGAAGCTTGCTAGGCCCAAAACTGGGCACGAGGGGGTGCGGTGCAGCCTCCCACACCCCATTTTGGTTTTTCTGAGGGAGGCTTCCTTTGCTCCTCTTTTGTGATTCCTGATGAAGCTATGCTGCAATAGCCCTCTTGCAGCAAACCAATTTCTTCTGCATTCCAGGGAGATCCATAAGGGAATCATAAAAAGAAAAAAAAATCAAGACTGCAAGACAGAAAAGGTAGAGCTGGGATTGCATGATGGTGGCTATCTCCTGAAGGCTTTGAAGAGACCCCACTTGTTTTCTATCCATGCAGGGAGGTTTACCTTCCCTGGCTCAAAAACCTCCCCTCTCCTCCCCCACCCTGTGCACATCCTGTTCCCTTCATCCTCAGCTTTTATTATTATTATTATTATTATTATTATTATTATTATTATTATTATTATTATTATTATTATTATTATTATTGTTGATTGCTTCAATGGTTTATTGGCTTTTAATGTTTGTAAGCTGCCTAGATAGATAGATAGATAGATAGATAGATAGATAGATAGATAGATAGACAGACAGATAGACAGACATACAGACAGACAAGGGAGGGGAGAGCCATGACCACCCAGTCACATGACCACATAGCCATGCCCAAGCGAGGCCACAGAACCAGTAGTAAAAAATTTTGAATCCCACCACTGGTAATAGTGTATTTATTTATTATACATATTGTATTAGTATAATTTAATAGAAGCCAGATTTCTGGGGCAATTACTAAATTCACTAATTAAAAAATGCACATTTGCTATTGCAGAGCCTTCCTCTTTTAATGAAAAGGAAAATATAAATTATTTTCTTAAGATTAAGGTTTATTTTGCTTTAAAATACAGCCATTCCCTATATACAGAAAAAGAATATTCTCCATACTAGTATACAAACACCTCAGGAACAGATCATTCCTGTTGCAAAAGGAATACAGTATTACTCTCTCAAAGCTTTTTTCCAAAGCATAATAGAACAATAAAAATCCATTTCTCCTCCAAATTGTTACAGAAATCACTATATGTGTTTGATAATATTTAGAAAAAGTGACATGGAAAGAGTGTAACTGTGTTTTATTTTTTAATAAGCATCTGAGTTTGTAAAAGAGCTGCCACAATTCTTACTAACTATAGCTTTATGTAATTTGTCTCAGTCTTTTTTTCTCTCTCTTAGAACCTTTAATAGTACGTATCATCTCAGAAAGGACTAATTTATTAATTAACAGCCACATCTTAACAGGAATTCATAGAACCTAACATTTCAAATAGCAGCATCTTAAGCTGCTAATTGTGGTCATCATTATCTCCCAAAACATTGTTTTGTTCCTACATCAAAGGCTTCGTTCCATATGTTTTCAAGGCATTACAAATACTTTTGATTAAGAAAAGCTAAGGTAAATTTAAAAAATAGCATATGCCAAAAAATGTCTTCATTTATTCCTTTACTTAAGCTATTCATTATTTTCCTCTTTTTCATAAAATATATTAAAAGACAACTAAGAGTAATGCCATCTGTAATTTCAAAAGCAACAGAATAAGTTATTCATTTTGGTAAAAAATAATGAAAAGTCAGATAAAAGTCATGTAGGAGCACATCAATTTATAAAAGCAGCATTCTAATAAAACCATCATTAATTTGAAAAAAAATAGCAGAAAGGATAAATTTAAGGTTTAATGAGAATATTATTCCATATTAGCATAAGGCTTCCATTCACAAACAATCTTTATATATTACTGCAAAACAAACAAAAACTTCTTCAGATTTCATCTGAGCAAGCTAATAGAAGAAAAAGCTATAACCTATGTAGCATGGTCTTTAACCATTTAGAATTTGTTCCAGATTGGTAGTCAGGGTAACTAGCAATCAAATATTCCCACTATTGTCAATACCCTGGATGCATCATTCATAATATTTGGAATTCCAAATGATTTTAAGGACAGTCTCACCTCAAATATATTTCATTATCCAAAGAATGTGACGTGATATAGCCAAATAAGTTAATTTTAATATAGTTAGCATACTATATCTCTATGATACTAAGTTGACAGAATAATGACTTAAAAATCAAGTTGTATATTTTTATTTTATTGTAAGTTTATATTAATCCTTAAATTGAATACATATATAATGCAAATTAAAAAAGAAGGCAAGAGACTTCCGGTGTGACGTGGTTTGAAGCAGCACGGGGTGACAGTACTCTACCCCTCATTGCTGAAATTCAGCACTCTGGTGGCCGTCCGAAGCAAAAATCGGTTCTGGGGGGATTGGTGAGGAAGAGGGGAACTTTTGGAGCTACAATGGAAAGGTGCGATCCTCAGTGAAGCGAACCGGAGCTGAAGTGTCAGCTGTCAAGCTGGAGCTGAAGTGTCAGCTGTCAATGGCCGACCTGGAGACCCGATGTCTCACAAGATAGAAAAGGGAAGCAAAGAGAGAGAACAGTGTGTTAAAAGCAGTGTGAACAGAGGTGTTTGATTTGGTGGAAAGTGCTGAAGAAAGAGCAAACCCAGAGAGAGACAGCGAAGGAGAAAGCTCTATGCAGTGCATGGACAGAGCTAATAGCGAGGTGAGTGAAAAAGGGAGAGGCTGAATAGTGTTGCCAGCAGCAGAGAAGAAAAGAACAAAGAAGAAGGGAAAGTAATTGACTGACTGTGATTTGACTTGAAAGAGAAGGTGAAAGTGAACTGATTGAAACAGAGAAGTGGACTTTCTTTGTGTTTCCTTGATCATTGTAACAACAAATGATACAAAGAAGCAGATATAAAGGCTAAAGAAGAAGGAGATTGACTGTGACAGTGCAGAATTTGGAGAGTCGGACATTTTGAAGGTGGAAAGTTAAAATTAACTCTTTAAGTCTACAGCCACTAATATTAAAGTAAGACTTAAGCAATCTAATTGGAACTTCCAAATCTAAAATCAATTGTTATCTGTGATTATAATACATATAAGAATATTGTGGTTGATCTTTTTTTCTTTTCTTTCTTTTCTTCTTTTTTAACGTTTGATATTTAGTGGCATTTTGTGATAAAAACCCTTAAATATTTAGGTTTATATAATTATATATTGATTAGACTTTAAAGATATTGTTTACTTGTACTTCTTAGTAAAGTATAATTGTTACTAAAGATATATTGGAACATAGAACCATTAATTTATAAAGTTATATTAACTGTTGGAGCTAGGTAACTGATTGTATATGTGAAACTATCAATTAACTAATGGTTTAAACGTTTAATATCTAGAAGTAAAAAAACATAGAATAACCTTTGTGGAGAATGAAAGGAAAGTTGTGATTATTAGAAATATTGTCTGTATATTCGAAAGTACTGTAACTAAACTATGTTTCTATTGGCTTCTCCTCTCTTCTCTTCATCTTTCCTCTCTTTTTCCTTAGTGATTATATTAGAAGTTAAAATATCTAAATACTTGAATATATATTGAATGATTTATATGGCTAATAGAGTGTAAAGAAGAATATTTATAAATAGAGAAAAGTGACTGTTTAAGTGCTATACACTATAATATAAGTTAAAGAACTTAAGATAGAGATTTTCCAAGAAACTTATTGATTGAATTATCCTGGGAATTGTACAGTTAGCTGATCCTTATTACTATTAAATGTGCTGTAAAATAAGTATAGTAAATTAAAATATTTAAATTGATTATTAGCGATAAGAATCTATAGATAAGTTTAACAGTTAAGTAATTAACTGTTTAAATAGTTTAATATTAAATGCATTAAAGTAATATAAAGTTTTAAGGTAAAAATAAATAGATATATATCAGAATATTAAAAAGTAATATAGTGGTAAGGAATTAATATAAATAACTTTGGATTTTGGGATTGATTGGCATAACTGTACAGATTAATTAATTTGTGAAAGTTATTGACTTATTTAAGATTCAATAGAAGTCATAGAAGGGCAGATTACAGGGAAGAATAGGGACTGTGACAGAATCTAGAAAAATAGTGAGCATTGAATGGTGTTGTGGGATAAGATAGAAAGAATATTAGGACAACAAACCAAATTAATTCACAAAATGACAAGCATTACAACAACAGTAGTGAAGACTGGGAAGAAATCCACCCCGACAACAGTTACAGTGATCTCATCACCATCTACACAAAGATCCATTGAAGGAATGCTCACAATGGAGAAAACAACAGCTACAATGACTACACAGACCATGCAAGCTACACTGTTAACAAATCAGGAGACAATGATGAAATTACAGGAAAACATGACTAAGTACCATGGAGAAGTGAAAACAGAGATGGAGGAGGTGAAGAGACAAGTGAGAAAGGATATCCAAAAGTTGGATGAGAAAGTTGGCCAGATACAAGAAATTCTACAAGAATGAACAAAGACTCCAAACGATTGAAAAAAGAACGGAAAAAACAGAAAGAAAATTAGAGTCAGTAGACCAAAGAATGCAAAAAAGAGACAAAGAAGTAGAGAACCCACTGATACAGTTGGAGATGAAGAGGGCCTCATTCTCCTTACGTTTCCAGAATGTGGTAGAGATGAAGGAGGCAGACCTGACAGACATAATGGCAGAGACTACTGCGGAAGCACTTCAAAGAGAGAAGAGTGAGATAATCAATGAATTAGATGAAGTCTACCGACTCTATACAAATTATGCCAGAAGATTCAGACTACCAAAGGAGGTTCACATTCGTTTTGCTTGGAAAAAGGTGAGGGACATAATTTACAAGATTACTAGAGAGGAACCTATGACATATAAAGGTAAAGAGATCATAACATTAAAACAGGTCCTGAAAAGAGTTCAAGAACAAAGGAAAGATTATCACTTTCTGGCTGCCTGACTCAACAAAAAAAAATATTGTTTAGGTGGATTACACCAGAGGGAATGTTGGTGTCATGGCAAGGGAAGAAAGTCAAGATCAACACATTGGAGAAAGTGAAAGAATTCCATGAACAACTATCAGGCACAGAGGAACTCGGTAGTAGCAGAGAAGAACTGGAATCGGCTCATCAAGATGATCAACAACTGGAAAAGAATGGAATAGAGCAGGAAGAGGAGAAAAGGAAGAAGGAAGAAAGACCACAAGAAGAAAATAGAATAAGAACAAGAGCACAAAAAGAAGCAAGGAATTACAGGAACTAATTGGTAAAGGCAAAGAGAGAAAATGGATAATAATTTGAAGATATTATCAGTAACTATAAATGGACTTAACTCCCCAGCGAAACGGAATCAAATTTTGAAAAAATTGGCAAAACAAAAAATGGACACAGTATGTCTTCAGGAAGTACATGTTAGAGCCCAAGATAAGAGGTTTTTGCAATATAAAAAATTAGAAAACTTATACGCAGCATTAGAGGGGGAAAAAAAAGAGTAGTAGTAGTATATGTTAGAGAAGGAGTAGAGTAGAAGTATTATACACAGATGTGGTAGGGAGAACACTAATATTAGAAGTAGTATGGGAACAGAAGAAAATTCTATTAGTTGTAATTTACGCACCCAATAAACAACAAGAAGCTTACTACCAAAAAATTACATGAAAAAATTCTTGAATTAGGCAAAGAAGAAATTTGCATAATAGGGGATTTCAATGCAGTCTTGGATATAAAAAAAGATTATCAAAGTACCATTAAAAAAAAAAGAAAAATTCACTCCAAAAAACATTTTTAACATAATAGAAAACAGAACCTAAGTGATATATGGAGAATATACAGACCAAAAGAAAAGCAGTTCACCTTTTATTCAATTCCCCACAAATCATGGTCAAGAATTGATATGACATGGATAAGCAAAACCCTAATGAAAGACATAGTACGAATAGAAACAGCACCAAATATGTGGGCAGATCACAACCCCATTATAGTAATATGGAAAGGTCAGTCAAAACAAAGAGGAAGGTGGACATTGAAATAAATAATATATAGTAATATAGAGATAAATAATATATAGTAAAATTTAAAAAAGAATTAGAAATGTTTTTTGATGTAAATAAAAAAGAACACACCTCTTTACAGAATCTGTGGGATACAACAAAAGCCTTTCTAAGAATAATTGTTTATAATGCTAGAAAGAAAAAAGAAAAAGCAACTAGTTATAGAATGATATTAGAAAATTGGAAAGACAAGCACAATTAGCACCAGAAAATGAGCAAATTATAAATAAATGAAAATTAGCTAAACATAAATTGAATATATTTGAACAGGAAAGAAATTTAAGAGCATTGAAAGCAGTAAAGCAAAATTATTTAAAAAATGTAAATAAGCCAGGAAGATGGCTTGCATATAGGTTAAGAAAGGAAAAGGAGAAGAAATGGATACAGCAATTGCAAGATAAGGAGGGAAAGATACAAAAAATATGGAAAAGAAAAAAGAAATAGTATTGGAGTATTTTCATGAACTCTATAAACAAGAAAATATGAGTAAAGAGAGAATTAAACAGTATTTAGAGGAAGAAAATATTCCAATACTATTGGAAGAAGAAAGAGAAAAATTAAATAAAGAGATTATTATAGAGGAAATAAAAGAAGCAATTAGTAAACAAAAAGCAACAACAAAACTCCCAGAACAGATGGTTTACCTGCAGAATTATATAAAAACTTAGGCGAAATTATTGACCCAATTCTTTTAGAAATCTATAATGAAATACTTAAAGGGGCAGAGCTACCAAGGTCATGAGAGAAGTGTAAATCATATTAATTTCGAAGGAGGGTGCAGATATCACCCACATAAACAACTACAGACCAATTTCTTTGTTCAATGCCGATTACAAAATATTTATTAATTTAATGGCTGAGAGACTAAAAAAAATACTAAGTAGATATATACATACTGATCAAAACGATTTTATTCCATTTTTGGCCTTTTGGAACTTGTTTTTGTCTTTCTTTTTGTCTTTTGAAGTCTAATTTTTACGTTTGC
The DNA here is from genome assembly GCF_049901715.1 of Pseudonaja textilis. Classification (NCBI taxonomy): domain Eukaryota; kingdom Metazoa; phylum Chordata; class Lepidosauria; order Squamata; family Elapidae; genus Pseudonaja; species Pseudonaja textilis. Next base: position 73,222,506 of record NC_142008.1, read on the forward strand.
ATTTTATTTTAAAGGAAAACCTTTAGTATTAATGATTTCCTTCCTTTTCTTTTTAAGGGAGTAGTCTCTTTTCTTTTTTCTGTCTCCCTCCCTTTTTTTTTCTATTTACCTTCCATATTGGTTGTTTTTTTTTGTGGCTTTCTTTTTTTTGCTATGCATCCTTTTATACCTGAGATGATTATGCAAGGAATTCAAAATATTCAAATAAGAACAGAGAATATTGAAAAAAGAACAGAGAACATTGAACAAAGAACAGGGAAAACTGATGAAAAGGTGGAGAACAATCAACAAATGATGATGAAGTATGATGAGAGATTCCAAAAAATTGAAGAAGATAAACAAAGAGATAAGAAGATTGGAGATATTGATAGCAGATTAACTGTGGTTGAACAAGATAAAAGTGCGGTGTTGAGATGGGAGATGGACAGATCAGAATTTTATCTCAGATTCCAAAACATAGAGGAAGAAAAGGGACAAAACCTAGCTGAGATAATGATAGAAAGTTTGTCTGAAGCTTTGGAAATAACTAAAGAGAAGATGATGGATGGAATAGATGTCTTCACAAGATATACAATGAGAAATAGCTTACCAAGAGAAGTTCACATCAGATTTACAAAGAAAGCCATTAAAACGCAAATATTGCAAGTGGCAAGAGAGAAAACATTGAAATATAAAGACAAGGAGATTGTGGTCATGAAACAAGTACCCAGAAGAGTGAGAGAGATGAGAAGAGAATACTGATTTCTGACCAAAATGCTACTTAAAAAAGAGGTGAATTATAGATGGCTGATTCCAGAAAGTTTAATGTTCACATGGCAAGAACAGAGACATAGAATTGACTCAATTGAGGAAGCTGAATCATTTTACACAGAATTTTTTGGAGGGAAAGAGGAGGAGGCAGGAAAAGAAATGTCACTAATTGAATTGCAAGAGGACTGCCAAATGGTGACTGAAAAAGAAGAAGGTGCAGTAGGAGGAAAGGTGGAAGCCAAAGAACAACGTGAACCAAGAACTACGAGAGCTGCTAAACCTAACTACAAAATATAACCATGGAAGAGAAAAAACTGATTACAATTAATATAAATGGACTTAACTCAGCTGTTAAAAGAAGGAAAATTTTTCCATAAATTAGAAAAATTAAAATTTGATATAATCTGCCTACAAGAAGTACATATCAAAAAGCAACATGAACAATTGCTGATACAGCCAAAATTAGGGAAAATATTTATTTCTTTGACACAATGCAAGAAAAGAGGAGTGGTTTTATACATTAAAGATATTATCCCAGCGAAATTGATCCATACTGATGACAATGGAAGAATACTAATGGTGGAAATAATGGACAATAATATGAAAACACTCCTGATTGCAATCGATGCCCCGAATGACAAACAAAAAGAATTCTACAAAAAATTACACATGAAAATAATTGAACTGGACTATGCTAATATAGTTATGATGAGAGATTTTAATGGAATTGTAGATAATAAACTGGACTATACAGCACAGAAAACAACAAAGCAAAACAGAAAGACTCTCCCTAAATCCTTTTTTAAAATGACAGATGAAATAAATTTAAAAGATACATGGAGAGAAAGAAATGCTAAGACTAAACAATACACCTTCTACTCAAACAGACATTTATCATGGTCCAGAATAGATATGATATGGATTTCAACAGAACTGTTAGCTAATATTCAAGAAATAAATATTGAAACAAGTACTTGGGCAGATCACAATCCAATGACAATGAAATGGAAAGGACAAAGAAGATCTAGATGGACATTAAATAATACTATATTAAAGGAAAAAGACTTCACACAGTGGATGGAGAAAGAACTGGCTTTCTTCTTTAGAGAAAACAAAAAAGAAGATACATCAATGCAGAATGTATGGGATACAATGAAGGCATATGCCAGAGGCTTGATAATAGATTATACAAGGAAAAGAAATACCACGAAAAGACTAGCCTCTAAGACATTAGAGGATAAGTAAAAAGGACTTGAAAAAGAGTTACAGAACGTGCCACAGAAAAAGGACATTAAGTTAAAAATGGATATAATTAAACATAAAATGGGACTAATGGAAAAGGAAGAAGTAGCACAGAAAATCAGAGGTGTGAAACAGAACTACTTTGAAGATGCAAATAAACCAGGTAGATGGTTAGCATATAAATTGAGAAAGGAGAAAGAAACAAGGAAAATATTGCAATTAATAGATGACCAAGGCCAAGTTTGCTATGGTAGTAAAGAGAAGAAGGAAATCATATGAGGCTATTATGGGAAACTATACACACAAGAGAATATTGTTGAGGAAAGAGTTAAACAGTACTTACAGAATGCTAATCTACCCCAGATACCTAAAGAGATTGAAACAAAGTTAGAAAGCAATATAACGATGATGGAGTTAACTGAAGCACTCAAGAAGCAAAACAATGGAAAGGCACCAGGCCCAGATGGACTTCCGGCAGAATTTTATAAAACATTACAAGAATTGTTGAACCTTCCATTACTAGAAGTTATGAATGAAGTTATGTTAAAGAAGAAGATACCCAAATCATGGTCAGAAACTTATATTACACTTGTCCCAAAAGAGGAGGCTGATCCATTACAAATCAAGAACTATAGACCTATTTCCTTACTAAATGCAGATTATAAAATTTTTGCTTCAATATTGGCAGAAAGACTTAAAAAATACTTAAACAATTTTGTCCATCCTCTTTGGCAGAAATGGATTTCTGCCAAAGAGACAAATTAAAGATAATATGAGAGTAATCTTGGACACTTTGGAATACTATGAGGCACACCCTGAAAAACAAATGGCTTTGATATTTCTGGAAAGGTGGCTGGTTTGAAAATAAATAAAGATAAGACAAAGATCTTGACAAAGAATATGCTATCAAGACAAAAGGAAGAATTGGCAAGATCTATTGAAAATTCAGGTCACGAATAAGATCAAGTACTTGGGGATACATTTGACAGCAAGATGTAGTCCACTAAAAGAGAATAATTATATCAAACTTAAGCAGCAGATAGCGCTAGATTTGGCAAAATGGGAAAATTCACAACTGTCATTTATAGGGAGAATATCAACAATCAAGATGAATATATTACCCAGAATTTTATATTTGTTTCAAACAATTCCAATTAGGCTTGGAAAAGATTACTTTGAAGATTTAAATAAAATTGTGTTGAAATATATATGGCAAGGTAAGAAAGCGAGAATAAAGTTAAAACTTTTGCAAGATCTCAGAATAAGAGGAGGATTTGGTTTGCCTAATTGGGAGTTGTATTACCAAGCTACAAATTTGATGTGGGTTAAGGAATGGATAACATTAAGAAATACTAGATTGTTGAAATTAGAAGGACATGATCTGTTGTTGGGGTGGTATGCTTTTCTATGGTATAAAGGAACTAAAACACAGTGGTATTTTAGAAGACATTATATACGGGAGTCTCTGTGGTTAAACTGGGAGAAGACTAAAAGACAATGTTATTTGAAAATTCCAGTCTGGCTATCGACTATTGAAGCATTTTCTTATCCTATAATATATAAAAAGGAACAAACAGATATGGTGAAATATTGAACGAAAAGGGTGAACTTAAATCTATGCAAAAATTAGAGGAACAAGGTATAAAGATGAATTGGTTTTCATACACGCAAATATATTCAAGGTATGATAAAGATTCTAAAACAGAAGGTTTCTATGACAAACTGACTGATTTAGATAGGATTTTGACAGGTACTGATGAAAAGGTGATTAAAAAATTGTATGGATATTTATTAGAAATTAAACTAGAAGAACAAGTTAAAGAAACAATAATTGCTTGGGGGAAGAATTTTGGATATGGGATTGATCTAGAGAAATGGCAAAAATTGTGGTCTCAAAATTATAAAATGACAATGTCAACAGCATATAAAGAAAATTTGTATAAGATGTTTTACAGGTGGCATTTTCCCCTGACAAGGATAGTAAGAATGTTCAAAAACAAATCTGAAAAATGTTGGAAATGTCATCAGACACCAGGCTCATAATACCATATGTGGTGGACTTGTGCGGATGCTAAAAAATATTTGACTAAAATCCACACGTGGTTGGAAAAAATGACAAAAAAGCATATAGATTTGAAAACAGAGATAGTTTTATTGGGAATTTTACCTGAAATATATAGTAAAGAATTGAAATACTTGATCGTAAATGTATTAACAGCGGCTAGGACTGTATTTGCTAAGAACTGGAAAAATGAGAAAATACCATTACAGGAGGAAATCATTTTAAAAATATTGGAATGTGCTGAAATGAGTAGATTGACATTTGAAATCAGAGAACAAGATGATAAACAATTTTATAAAATTTGGGATCTATTCTATCAATGGTTAGCCAATAAAACATGGTAATGAAATATGTAGATTCTTAGAAAATAATAAATATATAAAGATGTATTCTTTTCTTATTATATCTACAAAATGATTGTAGGATAGATTTGAGATGATAATATGAACTGTTATAAAACAAATTAAGTAAAATATGGATTATTTCATAAAACATGAATGAATAAAAATATAGTCAAATGATTGATGATATTAATGTATTTAATATTTGATTGAAAATATGAGAATATATACAATGTAATTGTAATTGAAGACTACAAAATGGAAGCACAAAACAATTTGTAAACTAACTGGCACACTATGTATATATGTGGAAGATGGCTTGATGTTTTTATGTTTTGTTTGTTTGTTTGTCTTGCCTGCAGGGGGAATGGACCTCTGAAGGAAGTCCCGCCCACCGTTCCTCGTCATGGCTGATGTTCGGGCCCGGCAAGTCCGAGCAGCCAGCACATAGAACAGGGCATCGCCGGATGTTGGAGAAGCAGAGCGGAGCCGGAGATCATTAGCCACCTCTTTCACAGCACAAGAAGCCTCCCCCAACTGGCCAGCTGCTCTCCTCCTTCTCTGCCTGTTTGTTCTGTATGGCCGAGGAGGAGACCAGCCTGCTGGTTGGGGGAAGCTTTCTGCGCTGAAAGAGGCAGCTACTAATCTCCAGCTTTGCTCCGCTTCTCCAATGGTCCGGCTTCCCCTCTTGCTCCTCACAGTTGCCCTGAGCTGGTGCGGTTCTTTACTTGGGCAGCCAGAAACCCGCAGCAGCGCCTGCAGTAGCAACAGGCAGCTCCTCCTGGGCTCCACTCAGGTGTCTGGCTGGGGCTGTCAGGAGTTGCTACTGCCGGCGCTGCTCCACACGGCTCCAGTCCCGCGTTGCCTTGGGAAGGGAAAGGCAAAACCAGGAGCCGCTGACAAGTAGAAGCCAAGCGGAAATGACGTCTGCAGTGCCACTGTGGAATCCCTTATGCGGCCTAGCCTCACCCAGACTCTGCCTCCAGCGGCCCCCAGGTAAATTGAGTTTGAGACCCCTGAACTAAACTAAACTATAACTAAAATTCATAATGAGCAAGCCTGCAGAATCAATTTTCAAATGCAAGTTCAGTATGTACAAAGAAAAGCTCTTACTATAATATTTTTGTCCATGCCTTTATTAACAGATTAACAGCCTTGGAAAGGGCTTTGTAGGTCGGGGTGTCAAACTCAAGGCCTGCGGGGTGCATCCATGATGAGGCTGAATCTGGTCCAGGTAGCTATCCTGGAAAGTGTAAGAGTCTGGCCTGCATCACTTCAGCCCAGCCTATGCCATCTCTGCATGCGTGCACACTGGCCCAGTTTTTTGTCACCATGTACAGAGCAACTAAAGTAGTCTGTGGGACTATGGTAAAAAAAAATAGTTCAGACCTTCCAACCTTGCGAGATTTTTTTTTTTTTTTTTGTGAGAAATTGTAAGGTCTGAACTAATTTTTTTACCGTAGTCCCACAGACTACTTTAGTTACTCTGCACATGGTGGCAAAAGGAGCTGGAAAGGGTAGTGAGAGGTGAAGGTTTAGCCTAACTGAGGGCCCTTGGGCAAACCAGGAGAGGGCGGGGTGGGTGGGACAGCTCTGCACAAATAGTAAAACAGTAAGGATGGCTGTGGAATCGGAATTGGCCGCGTGCACGAACCAATGCCCTCCGTAGCCCTGGTGCTCGTGTTACTGTTTAAAAGCTGAATGAAGCCTTCAATTGATTGAGGAAGCACTGCAGAGTTAGGCCCTTAACAGCCGCAGACAGCCCACCAGAGTTTGCTGCACTGGGACATGAATGAGACCCTGTCCCATGGAGCCCGCTGCAACTTGGGCAGGGAAGATGAGGAGAAGAATGGAAAAGCTTTGTGCCAGCTGGCAGGGCGCAGAGCAGGCAAGGCTGGCTGGCTGGCTGGTTGGGGAGGGGGCAATCATGGTTGCTTAGGTGGCTGCCACCGCCAGCAGCTTGCATGCCCCGACTAAAGCTGGAATTCGCCAAGCCTGTCTGCTGTCCTGCAGAGCCTGCACTGCTCGAGTGGGAAAGATGGGGAGAAAAACCGCTGCACAGTTGGCTCTCCCCCCTGCCACTGCCAGCAGTTTGAATGCCCAACTAAAGCAGGGATTGTGCACTTGCTCTCTCTCATAGAGAGTCAGAGAGAGTTTGGAGACCCCCCCCCATCTTACTGTGGTGGCAGTTGTGGCGCATCAATGCCTGGCTGGTGGGGTGCTCAGGTAAACTAGTACGGGGCAAGGGGGGCAGCTCTGTACTCCCCGCCTTGCTTTGTACTCCATCACCTCTCCACCTTGCTGTTCAGGTGGCTCCTGTTGCCTGTGCCACTGTCAGCAGCTTGGGTGCCCTGTATCTCTCTCTCGCTCTCTCTCTGTCCCTCCCTTCCTCCCCCCTCTCTCTCACACGCACACACACACACGCACACACACACACACAATTGGATTGCTCTCTTGCTCTCTTGCTCTGTCATGCCCTGTTTGCAAGCAAGTGTGCTCTGTGGGACAATGAGGTCTCATAAGTAGTTAAGTGGAAATTAGTTGCGGGGGAGGGAGGAGTAGGAGACCAGCAAACACTTTTCATGCTGAGAATGAAAGTTTCTGGGAATGAAAGTTTCAGGAGAATAATCAAATGTAAAATTCACTATGGATTACTTGCAGAGTATATAGTCTTAGGTAGTATTCACTTCATTTTCAAATGCCCGTCATTCAGGGTTCTGCAAGCAAGTTAGCCTTCCAGCTCATGGAAGCTTACAATAATATTACTAAACTGGTTATAATTCTCAATGCTTTGGCAAGCTGGCAAATATTGCTAGATCAAAAACTATTAATAACAAATGTAGAAGTCAAGATGACCTAGTTATGTAATTCTATTTAAGAGTCAAAACCAGAGATTTTACAGGGTTTTTTTTTTTAATCTGAGCTAACAAATCTAATTATGAATGTAAAATGAGCATTTGGTTTCCCTTTCATGCATTTGAAATTAAAAGGCTGGCTATTATTTTTGAAATGTTGCAATAATAGTTGCACACCTGCCAGAGGCTTTGTATGCCTTGCTATACAAAGAAAAATATTTAATTGTGCTTTTTACCTCTTAAAATAAAAGCACTTTTTGATCTAGTATTCCTTTCAATTAATTCTTTGCTTATCTCATCATGGATTATTGTCCACCTTATTATTATTTTTCTTTCTGCTTTCATAAACAGAAAGAGTAATTTATATTGAACTTACCAACTCTATATACCAACTCTATGCCAAATCATGGCAGCTTTCAATAAAATTAAAAACATATATCAAGATGTAGGAGAATGATGCTGAAATAGCATAATAAAGATTACTCTATTGTTCCTGTTAAAGTCCAAGAAAGACCTGGCACTATTTGTGGTAAAAGTTTTAAAATTATAAAGGAGAGGAGGTGGGGAGCGAGAGAGAGATTGAGAGTCTATAGTTGAATTTACACAACATGCTAAAAACTAAAATGAATTGTGATGGCATTTTTGGGTTCAATGTACTGAATCAATCCAGCTAATGTCTTAATACACAGTATGTTAATCGGACCATCACATTAAGACATACAATTATATATTCAGACATAACACATTATTATAAACACAGTAATTGAATTTTGCTCCTTTGTTCACGGATAAATGCAGTTCATATTAAGTAAGTCAAGTCCATGTTTAGCATTAGGACCTGGTCATTGCCACTGCCTTACTCTTGCCTTGACCCAAAGTGATCAGAAAACTGCAATGCATATGTCATGTATTGTAATGCCCATCTATTCCTGCACTTGCTTGTTAATCTCCTAAGAGTCCATTTCCAAAGAGAATCTTTTATTCTACTTAAAATGAAAGATAGAATAAAATTAAAATTCTGTAAGTAACCAAGGCAAACAAAGAGCTAGAATATAAAAAAGATATCAGATCTGATGGATGTCCAAAGATAATAGGAATGAAAAACATTAAATTATTATTATAATTTGTCACATATTCAGTCAAATGTTTAGAATGTATTTGGCATTTCTGTCTATTGAGTCCTTGTCAAGGACCTGGGATAGGCAAATATTTTTGTTTAATAGTATTAAAGATATCATTACTTCTAAGTTGTTCCAGCTGTATTTTGCAATTGAAAAATGATTTTGTCAATTATGATGGTGTTTAAGTGATGTTTCAGTTGTTTTGGGATTGCATGGAAGGCATCTATTACTACCCTGGTTTTGTTTTAATCAGTGATTCTACTTTTGTTATGTGAGTTCCCCCCTCTTCATTTTTACTTTGGGTACTGTAACATCCACTAATTAAAGCTTTTTGTTTTTTTTTAAATAACAATTATTAAGATTGGGTATTGCACATAAGATGCTTTTCTGTTTGAATTCTAAAGCACAGAGCACTTTACTTTCTTCATTCTCTATTTCTTGTATTTTTACTATCTCTATTTCTAGTATTTTGTGGTTTCACCAGCTTTTGCTTGCAGGCAAAAGCAGGGGTGGGATTCATATTTTTTAACAACTGGTTCTGTGTGCGTGGCTTAGTTGGTTGGCATGGTTTGGTGGTCATGTGACTGGGTGGACGTGGCTTGGTGGTCATGTTATTGGCTGGGTGTGGCCAACTCAATATCACTCACATCGAGGCACGCATCTCGTTGCCTGGCCTCTCATGACTGTGGGCATACTGCAACAGTCGTAAGTGTGAAAAATGGTAATAAGTCACTTTTTTCAGTGCCATTGTAACTTTGAATCGTCACTCCACACAAGCAAAGTACCAGCAAAGGAGGGGGGAAAAACTGCAGAGACGTTCCTGAGACAGGAAGTCTAGTCCTGCCAAGAATGTAATAAGGGTTAACGGAGAGGCACTTTCTGTAATCAACACCAGAATGTTTCCTTCCTGCCTTCCTTATAGGATTAAGCCTGTAATTTCTTCTAACAACCGGTTCTCCAAATTGCTTAGAATATTAACAATTGATTCTAGCGAATAGGTGCAAACTGGTAGAATCCCACCCCTGGGCAAAAGGGATTTCTTGTATATATTCCAGTGTATCTTGCTACCACTTTGTCATGCTGTTGTTTGAAATCAGGCAGGGCAATCTTTTTGCACCAGTTAACTGAGTGGTCTATGTTATGTCTGTGGAACTGGTGGGGGTTCCCAACCAGGTCCGCTGTTTGAGCGGGAGCACCAGCCGCTCCCATTGGTTGGCTCCGTTTGACAGTCGGCTATATAAGCCGGCTGTCGGGCAGAGCCAGCCTGTTGTCGCCCGCTAGTCTGCAAGTTAGCAAGCAGACGCGACAACCCTTTATTCCCCGCAATAAAGCCTTGTTAGTTGTACGCTCTGGTCTCATGCCTCTTCCTTACCATTGCTCTACAACACTGGCGACGAGGATGGGATGGTCGAAGGCTAGCCAGACGCGTCTATTCAAAGAGCTGTAAATCACTGAGAGTGAAGTCACGAGCGCTGTAGCCGCAGCCGCGCGCTCACAAAGAGCGCGAAATTCAAACCACCATTACTCGAGCCGCAGTCACTGAAACGAGCCCCGGCACCGTAGCCGCGGCCGCCAACGCTCACCAAGATCGCGAAATTCAAAAAGAGCTACGTAACCCAGAGAGAGAGTCACAGCCTGCGCTCTTTTAAGAGCGTGATTTCAAAGACGATTGAAGAAGATGAACCCGACACTTCCCACGATGAATGCTAATCCACCATTCCCGCCATTCAAGCTAAACGAGGAAACGTGGGACTCCTACAAGAATCGCTTCAGCCATTTCCTCGATGCCATCGGGTTAGCTGACGCTGCGGAACATAGAAAGAAGTCTTATTTCCTCAGCTATTGTGGGGCCGCCGTTTTTGACACCGCTACAGCGTTAGTTGCATCATGCGCCATCAGAAGCGTCCCATGGGATGAATTACAAGAAATACTCTCCAATCACTACGCGCCAAAACCATCCCAGATCGCTAGAAGGTATGCCTTCAGAATCAGGAAGCAGGCAGTGGGGGAGTCGATCAACGAATACATGGCTGCCCTGAGGACAGCTGCCTTACAGTGCGGTTTCAAAGAATATCTGGAAGACATGCTGCTGGACCAGATCATCTGTGGGGTTAGAGACCTGAGACTCCAAAGACGTTTGCTGGCAAAAAAGGACTTGAATCTGGCCCTAGCCATGGAAGAAGCCCTGGCTGCTGAGCTCTCTGCCCAGTCAGCAGCTGAGATTCAGGGCACTCCATTAAAGCCCAGCAGCCCGACCGTCCATTCTGAAGAAGTGCTCAGTGAAGAAGACCCCACAGACTTGTCAGACATCAACCGCCTTAAGCATCAGAAGCCTTCACAGGTAGGAGCGGGACAGACAAACAACTTCAAACAACCGCCCTTGTGCCTAACCTGCGGAGGCTCCCACTCTAGGGCATCCTGCAGGTTCAGAAACGCCATCTGCCTGAACTGCCAAAAGAAGGGTCACCTCGCTAGAGTATGCCAAACAGGGCGCTCCTTGCCTCAAAGACCTCCACCACCTTCTATTTCCCAAAGGCAAGTGGAGGACTGCTATACCTGCTACCACGCTAACCATACTTCCCAAACTCCCGATAAAATTAAAATTTCTGTTTTCCTAGAAGGTAAACCCTGCAGGATGGAGGTAGACACGGGATCTGCGCTCTCAATCATCTCCTGGGACACTCTGAAGAAGATCCAGCCCAGACTGTCAAGGAAACAGCTCCAAAGATGCCACCTGACACTGCGGGACTACCAGGGCAAGAACATTCCTGTCCTCGGAAAGGCAAGTTCCTCGTTCAATTCCAAGCCTTTAAAGGCCATTTGCCTTTAGTGGTTGTTAACGGTGCCCTCCCCAGCCTGTTGGGACTTGATTGGTTTCCTTCCCTTGGCCTTAGTGTAACTGGGATCCATGCTGTCTCAACTTCTGACGTAGATACATTATTTTCTGAATTTTCTGACGTATTTAGCAGCGAGCTGGGTTGCTATTCGGGCACCCCCATCTCGTTTTCCGTAGATCCCCAGGCAATTCCTCTCCGCCTTAAGCCACGCAGGGTGCCTTTCGCCATCCGTCCTAAATTGGACGCAGAATTAGACAAACTACTTAAACAAGGGGTGTTGGAACCTACTGATTTCGCCAAATGGGAGACCCCCATAGTCACCCCACTCAAGAAGGATGGCAGTTTAAGAATCTGCGCAGACTATAAAACCATGCTCAACCATTATTTACAGGTCAGCGCATACCCCGTCCCTGTTATTCAGCACCTGTTACACACATTCGAACCCGGCACCATTTTCGCCAAGTTAGATATGTCCCAGGCATACCAACAGTTCCCTGTTGATGATCAGACAGCTGAATTACAAACCATAGTCACACATAGAGGGGCATTCAAATGTAAGCGCCTCCAATTCGGGGTCAGTGTGGCCCCGGGTATTTTCCAATCACTCATGGAACGGATTCTCCAAGGTCTCCCAGGAGTTGTTCCGTATTTCGATGACATCTTAGTCTCAGCTACGAGCCAACCTCAACTCATTCAGAGGGTCAGGACAGTGTTAGAGAAGTTTAGGCAGCATGGCCTCAAGCTTAAAAGGGAGAAGTGCGCCATCGCCACTAGGCAGGTGGACTTTCTGGGTTATAGGATAGACGCTTCCGGCATCCACCCAATTGAGTCTAAGGTGAAGGCCATCCACGAGGCACCCACACCAACCAACAAGACTGAACTACAAGCCTTTCTGGGGCTTCTAAACTTTTACGCCTCATTCCTCCCGCACAAAGCATCAGTCGCTGAACCCCTACATAGACTCTTAGATAAGGACTCACCCTGGCATTGGGGACCCAAAGAAGCCCACGCTTTCAAATCAGTCAAATCATTACTCACATCGGAAGCGGTTTTAGTCCAGTTCGATCAACGCCTTCCTCTGGTCCTGGCTGCTGACGCATCCCCTTTTGGGATTGGGGCTGTCCTAAGCCACAGACTCCCCAATGGCTCCGAGGCACCAATTGCCTTCTTTTCTAGGACCTTCTCCACGGCAGAAAGGAACTACAGCCAAATCGATAAAGAGGCCCTGGCTGCAGTTGCTGCAGTTAAAAAGTTCCACGAATTCTTGTTTGGCCACCATTTTGAACTAGTGACTGACCATAAACCTCTCCTAGGACTTTTATCTGGAGATAAGCAAACCCCGCAGGTACTTTCACCCAGAATGACCAGATGGACTTTGTTTCTGGCCGCCTACTCATTCAAGTTGGTGCATCGTCCTGGCAAGAACTTGAGTCATGCCGATGCCCTCAGTCGCTGCCCATTGCCAGTCCCAGTCGAGGACCCCGCACCAATTCACACCATCTTTGAGGTCAACGAACTCAAACTTCCAGTGACAGCCGAAGACATCGTGGCACACTCCAAAAAAGACAAAATAATCGCCCAGGTTCTGGACTGGGTGGGAAGGGGGTGGCCGGAAACTCAATGTACAGTTGACTTTGTTCCCTTTAAAACCCGCCAGCAGGAACTGTCGAGGCTATAGGGATGTCTATTGTGGGGCACAAGAGTAGTCATCCCAGCCACCCTTCGAGTACCCATCCTGAAGGTGCTTCACGAGGGCCATCCGGGCATCGTAAGGATGAAGGCGTTGGCCCGCAGCTACGTTTGGTGGCCCGGCATGGATGCTCAAATCGCCAACTGGGTAAGCTCTTGCCAACCCTGCCAAGAAACCAGGGCTGCCCCACTCGCCGCCACGCCCACCAGGTGGGAAAGTGCTAGTGCCCCTTGGTCTCGCCTGCACATCGACCTGGCTGGACCAGTGCATGGCAAGACTTTCTTGGTGGTCGTGGATTCCTACTCCAAGTGGATTGACGTGGCCTTGCTTCCCACGACCACCACCCAAGCAGTAGTCAAAGCCCTGACCCGTTTGTTTGTCACCCATGGACTTCCAGACACGCTGGTGACAATGGCCCGCAGTTCACGTCATGTGAGTTCAGTATGTACGTGGCTAATTTGGGCATCAGACATGTCCTTACAGCTCCCTTTCACCCCGCTAGCAATGGGATGGCAGAGAGAGCGGTAAGGTCAGCCAAGGAGGCACTCGCCAGGTTTGGCCAGGTAGACTGGCACTCTAAACTGTCTCGTTTCCTGCTTAGCCAACATACGATGCCTTGCACCACTACCAACAAATCTCCCGCCGAACTTTTAATGGGGAGACGACTTAGAACCACCCTGGACAGGCTACACCCCCACTACTGCCCAGACACCCCTTTAGGGTCTGACAGTCTGGTCCGAGACTTTGCCTTGCAAGACCTGGTGTACGCCAGGAACTATGCAGGGGATCCTTTGTGGGTACCAGGTCAAATCGTGTCAGTCACAGGTCCAAGATCCTACAGGGTCCTCCTGGAAGATGGACGCTTGTGGCGAAGGCACGTGGACCAACTCAGAAGGCGACGTGCGGCTGATACCAACCCAACCCGACCTGCCAGCACCAACGTCTCCCTGCCGGTGCCAGACGGAAGCTCCCTGTGGGACCCGGTTTTCCCCGACGAACAGGAAGATCTACTGGAGAACCCGAGTTTCCAGCCAGAGTCACCGACTCAGCAGCCGAGCGTTCCAGTTTGCCAACCTGACCACGAGACTCGCTCGAGTCAGCCCGAGCAAAGGGACTCGCCGACTTCGCAGGACACCGTGCCAGAGCAAGCCCATGCCCCGATGACCGTCAAGGCACGTCCCGAGGGCCTGGACTTGTCACCAGCCAACAGTTCACCCGAACTGCGACGCTCTGGTCGCCAGCGCAGACAGCCGGCTTACCTGCAGGACTACGCATGTTCCCAGCTGGGGGAAAGGAGTGTTATATCCGTGGAACTGGTGGGGGTTCCCAACCAGGTCCGCTGTTTGAGCGGGAGCACCAGCCGCTCCCATTGGTTGGCTCCGTTTGACAGTCGGCTATATAAGCCAGCTGTCGGGCAGAGCCAGCCTGTTGTCGCCCGTTAGTCTGCAAGTTAGCAAGCAGACGCGACAACCCTTTATTCCCCGCAATAAAGCCTTGTTAGTTGTACGCTCTGGTCTCATGCCTCTTCCTTACCATCGCTCTACAACAGTCTACTATTTCTTCAGCTTCTTTGCAGATATAACATTGCTATCTGCTACTGTTTTTTCAATTCCATTTATTTGCTTTAAATTATATAATATATTTATATTAATTAATATATTTATTTGTTTTAATTTATATATATTAAAATTTTAATTTATTTGCTTGGTCTTATGCAGCTAGGATTAGCCCTTCTGTTTCTTTCTTCAATTTTTCTGCTCTTAGCCAATGACAGGTCTTTTGGTTATCTGCTTTCTAGTTTTTAATAAACTGGTCATATAATACTTTGCCTTACCATATCTCTTCTATTCTTCATTTGCTCTTCCTTGTAGGCCAGTTTGGTCTCTTTAGTATTCAGTAATCATTCATCACTGTCAACATTGCTGCATGGATGAAGAGCATGATTCATTGTTATTATTGCTTTATGCTTCCAGGGATTCTATTTCAGATTGTATCCAGTTCACTAATTCAGTTGTATATCTAATGACTGGAATTGCCCAAGTGATAATTGCTTTGATGGTATTTTTACCATTGAGTTGACTTTAAGATCATCTTTACTACCCACATGTTAATTTTAATATCCTTGATGTTGTTAACCTGAAGGATACTTAGATATTTGTAGTGAACTTCTTCATTCAGGCTCTTGATATCATTTCCATAGAACAGCTTGAATCCTTCCATTTTCATTTTTTCCTCTGCTGATGGCAAGAGCAGGATATTTGTCCAGTCTGAATATGCAGACAGTGTTGACAAACAATTTTGCAGATTCTATTTAGTTGGATGCACTATCTGTCACTGTATTGTTTATGGGAGAGATAATTTTTTCCTCTGGTGACACTGTCTAGTATGGTTAAATTCCTGAATTTTCCATAACATTTCCCACATTCCAGGCCATTAGTAACCTGAACAACTGATTCTTTATAATAGCAGAAACTTCTGCATCAAGTAATAAAAACCTCAGCAAATAACAGTGAGCCTGGTCTTCTGAAGGTTTATGAATGTAAACTGTCCGACTAATGGATTCCAAAGAAGTAAACACTCTTGGGAACTTTGAATTCCCAAAATTAAATCTTTATTGGATACATCATTTTGGCACTGAAGAAACAAAACCAGCTCTGGTTTCCTCACGCAAAGGCTTGCTGAGTTAAGCAATAGCTTTCCCTTCTCTCTACCCCTGGATGTTCACATTGTCCAGTTATGAGACTTTTGTCATGGGAATAATCCACTTCCTTCTCAGGCACCTGAGTAGTGACCTTGATGGTTTCCAGGCTCTCACAATTTGTGCTTAAAATGTCAGCTTCCATTCCACCCTTCCCTCCATCCAGTTAAATGGCAAGTTGAATTGTGATACCATTCAAAAGAAGCAAAGTGGTTCAATCTTGACAGTGAACCAGCAAAAAGGTGAAATGAACATGGTTTGAACAATTAGATTGTGTGTTTCTCTGTGTTTGTGTATTTACCATATTTGAATGATCAGTAGACAGTCTGTCTTTGTGTTTTGTGTGTGTGTGTGTATAAATCACATTTGTATTTCCACTTCATTGGAATAGTTTTTATGAAGCTTTTAATATTTTCTTCTCCTAAGTTAAAAGTAATAAAATACTCTCCTACCCTTCCTTTCTGCCTATCTGTCTGTTAGCCTGTTTGTCTAATATTGATTATACCTGATAAATGAAATCTGATAGGCAGAGGCGAAAGAAATAAAAAAGGGGAAGACATCACTTTTCTATCTTTACTTACCATTCCTCTCCTTTTTTAATTCACTTTTGGTCTCCATCCATTATTATTGGCCAAATCAGTTATAGTCCTCTCTTTCTTTTACTCATCCACTTATATCTCCTCATTTTCACAATTTCTGCTTCTTTCACCTGATTTTGCTTCTCCAGGAGATAGCTAGGAAAAAAGCAGCATTGTTGTTGCCCACCATCTTAAATGGATCATCTCCTGTCTTTTCAAGGCTTGGAAATTAGGGCATTAATTGTATAACATGAGCAAGCGTGGGAGTGAGAAACAGTATATTTTAGTGGAGCCAGGAACTATCAGGTGTCTCAAATTGCAGAACTATTGTCACAAGAGTAAGACTGACTTTAAAAATGTAGTATACATTTGAGAAAATGTAAGATTTTTTTTGCCATCTATGAATGCATTGCAGTTGGGAGATTAGTTGAATTTAATCAAGAGCATAATTCTCAGCTGCAGCTTGGTGGCCTGTACCCTCTTCTTTAAGTATGTGCAGTGAACATAGGATGTGTACCATTACCCAGAAAAACTTACAGTTCTCTAAATAATCCTCATCCACCAATTTCTTATCCCAGATAATTCTCTATTTCTGGGCATAATGCAGTAAAAAAACAAGGTTATCCGCAAGTTGTTTGATTCCAAACCCATTGGAAACAACAGCTGCTGAAACAATTTCCAGAGCTAAGAAATAAATGAAGAAAATTTTATTTGTATCCAAGTGCATATACAGACATAATATTGCCATGTCTAGACATAGAAACACACAAACACAAACACACACATACACACAGAGAGGACTGCATTGACTAGACTGCTGCAGTGCACAGCTCCATTGGTTGTCCACTCGGATTCCTAGATCCCTCTCAAAGTTACTGCTGTTAAGCCACTACCACTTATAATATAATAACCTTTGCACTTCTTGCCTAAGAGTAAAACTTAGCTTTTCTCACACAGAATTGCATTTTGTTGGAACGACCCAGTGTTCAAGTTTGTCAAGGTCCTTTTGGATCTTGAGCCTTTCTTCTGAAGTGTTGACCATTTCCCTTCCTCTTCAATTTGATGTCATCTGCAAATTTGATAAGTTCTCCTATCACCTCATCTAAATTGTATATAAAGATGTTGAAGAATACTGGGCCTAAGATAGAACCTTGGACTATCCCACCGCATACTTCCTCCCATGTAGATGTAATTCTACTGAGGACTATGTACCGAATGCAGTTGGTCAGCCAGTTATGAATTCATCTTGTGGTGCTGCTGTCTATCCCACATTTTTTTATCTTACCCAGAAGTAGGCTGTGGTCTACCTTACTGAAGATATTCAATGTCCACAGCATTTAACTGTTTCACTAATTTAATCATTTTGTAATAAAAAGCAATAAGATTTGATTGGCATGTTTTGTTTTGGGCAAACCCATGTTGGCTTTCAGTAATTGTTCTGCTTATTTCTAGGTGCTCGCAGATCCATTGCTTGATTATCTTTTCCAGGATCTTACAAAGTACTGAAACTGACTGATTGGTCTGCAGTTTCCTGGATCCACTTTTTTGGTCTTTTTTTGAAGAACTACATGGAGGGAAGTGTGCAGTGGAGTACTCCAAAGCTCTGTTTTAGGCCCAGTGCTCTTCAACATTTTCATCAATGCCTTGGACAGGGGGATAGATGGGGAACTCATCAAATTTTCAGATGACACCAAGCTGGCAGGAATAGTCAACACTCCAGAAGATAGACTTCAGATACAGAAGGATCTTGACAGAATTGAATATTGGGTGCTATAAACAAAATGAAATGCAATGGTGAAAAAAGTAAGGTTCTACATTTAGGCAAGAAAAATCAAATGCAGAAGTACAGTATATGTGATATCTTGCTCAATAGCAGTAATTGTGAGAGGGATCTCGGAGTCTTAGTGGACAACCATTTACATATGAGCCAGCAGTCTGCAGCAGCTGCCAAAAAAGCCAACACAGTCCTAGGCTGCATAAACAGAGGGATAGAATCAAGATCATGTGAAGTGTTAATACTACTTTATAATGCCTTGGTAAGGCCATACTTGGAATACTGCATTCAGTTTTGGTTGCCACAATGTAAAAAAGATGTTGAGCCTCTAGAAAGAGTGCAGAGAAGAGCAACAAAGATGATTATGGGACTGGAGGCTAAAACATATGAAGAACAGTTGCAGGAACTGGGTATGTCTAGTCTAATGAAAAGAAGGACTAGTGGAGACATGATAGTAGTGTTCCAATATCTCAGGAGCTGCCACAAAGAAGAAGGATTCAAGCTATTCTTCAAAGTACTTGAGGGCAGAAAAAGAAGCAATGGGTGGAAACTAATCAAGGAGAGAAGTAACTTAGAATTAAGGAGAAATTTCCTGACAGTTAGAACAATTAATCAGTGTAACAACTTGCCTCCAGAAGTTGCGAATGCTCCAACACTGGAAGTTTCAAGAACCATTTGTCTGAAGTGGTGTAGGGTTTCCTGCCTAGGCAGGGGGTTGGACTCGAAGACCTCCAAGGTCCCTTCCAACTCTGTTATTCTATTCTATTCTATTCTATTCTATTCTATTCTATTCTATTCTATTCTATTCTATTCTATTCTATTCTATTCTACGATAGGAACCATATCTAGTCTTTTTCACTTCTCTGGTAGTTTTCCAGTGCTCTAGAATCTTTGAAAGATATGATTCAATGGTTCTGAGATCACATCTAACAAATCCTTCAGAATTCTGGGATGTAATCCATCTTGTGCTAGTGATTTGAACTTGTCTAGAGTAAATAGGTGTTGCCTTTCTTGACTATTTTGACTGTTTTTTTACATTGTTTTTGGTAGGCTGGACTGTTTCTTCTATTGCATGAATACAGATACAAAAAATAGATTAACAATTCCATTTTCTCCATGCCATCTTCTCCCATGGATCTATCATTTCCTTGATTTTTTTCTTGTTTTTTTTACATATTGAAATAAATTTTTTAAAATTATTTTTGACATTTGTTGCAAGTTCATTCTGAGTCTTTGCTTCCCTGTCTTCATTTTTGTAGATTCAGGATATGTGTTAATATTTTGTCTTAGTTATGTGCCTTCTTTTTTATACTTGTCCTTTTTGTCTTTTAGTTTATCATTAATTATGGGGAAATTAGTTATGGAGAAATCACTCACTTTTTTCTGTTATCTTTTTTCTAGTGCTACTAACAGTAATCTCACCTAATGAACATCAACAGTCGTGGGCCTATAGAGCAAAGGGAGAATGAACAAAACATAATATTCAATATTATGTTCATAATATTCAAAAATCTCTCACCCCAAAATGCAAAACTTCTCAGGGCTGTTTGCAAAGTGTGCTTTCGCTAATAAAGACCATTCTCCAGAGAATAGCAGAAGCAGCCATTCCTAATTTTCTCTGAGTAGTGAGTACAGGCATCATACGGACAGAAAATTCATTTTAAAAATAACTTTAACAGCTGTTCTTTCACATTATTTATTTATTAAGAAAGTTTATAGGGTCATGCAACTTCTTTATAATGACTCTTGGTGGCCTACAGAAATAAAACTCCAAATACAAAACCCTTAGCCACTTGGCCACAACAATCTATATTGCACATATAATTAGTGTTTTTATATTATTTAAAATATATTTTCATTTAATTAATTTTTATTAATTATTTAATCAGGCTAACAGAGTTGGGAGGGATCTTGTAGGTCATCTAGTTCAACCCCCAAGCAGGAGACCCTACATCATTTCTGACAGATGGCAGTCTCTTCTTGAAAGCCTCCTGGGATGAAGCTCCCACAACTTCTGAAGGCAAGATGTTCCAGACAAGCTGACTGACTGTTCTCACTGTCAGAAAATTCCTCCTTATTTCCTCCTTATTTGCTCAAAGCGACCACATAATATGAATTACAGTTAGAATATTTAAGAGATATACTAAAAACACAAAATATGATACAATTTAAAATATTTTGATGTCTTGTTTTAAAATCAAGGTTTGGAATTGCACTGAATGGTGTATTGCCCATTATGCTTTTCCCTTCTTTTTAAATAAAATTTTCGCTAATTCAATATGTGATACCTTATCACAATGCAACATTACACTCCCTATCTCCAACTGCAGTGAAATAAGTAGAAATGTGAAAATACACAGTATGATGCCATCATGCTCACCTGGTGAGGATAGCTGGAATATTATACAAGTTCTCAAACAAAAAGTAAACAAAGCAATATGATTTTCAGGTAGCCTTCATTTTTATACAAACTACATATAATCTATCAACAGCAAGAAAAGCAACAGCCAGTTTTATGATCTAAGCTATGCTTCATACCTAACTGTTTTACAAAAACATTACTGTTTGTCTAGCAAAGAAATTGGTACTATTCAGGGGTTTTCTTAAGTGACAATTTCAGAGACTGATGTAATTCTTGAAAAAACTTGATTGTGACATATGTAAAAATTCACCATGAGATCTCAATAAGGATAAAAAATTACCACAACTTCCGGTTCTTTTTGTCTAATGATAAATGTAATATTTTGTCAGAAGGTGCTCCATTCAAAATCCAAGAAAGAAATACTTAGACTCCATTAATTAGAGAAAAGATGTCTTTTACTGGAAGTCAAGTGGTAGCAACAAAAGAGTTCTGAATCTGAGAAAATGAGTGCATAAATCACATATACAAAGTGATGGCAACGTTCCCACCCCCAATAGTTCAATTGACTCATCCAATTAAAAGTTGTGTATAGCATCATGTGGGCATCTCCAGGTGGTGATGAGGCCTCTATCCATTGACCCTGACATATTTTGATTAAGAGTTGCGGCTGCTCATAGCATAGGATAGAAGCCTAAGCAAGAATCTCCCTCCCCCAACTTATACAGTTTTATTTTGTAACACCTCCAGCTCGCTTCCCATAACCATGTCCCCCCTCCCCCCGTTACTTATGACAGCCAAAAGATGCAAAGCAAAGGAAGAAAATCTTGAAGGCTGACACATTTGATCTCAATCTTTAAGTAATAAAAGGATATTAGTGCAAACTCTTTCCTGATTACTTTGCTATTTTGAAGTCAAGCTTTTAGTAGACAGCTATTGATCTTCTTTCTCAAAATAATAAATCTTTTGGAACAGAATTTTCATAACTACACAGATCAGGCCCAATACTTCTCAGCAAATCATTTTCCTGCCTTGCCAGTGTCAACTTTATGGCTATTAAATCACTTGTCCAGACATTCAATCACATAGCCAGGTCTGATGCCAATTCTTTTTCTGTAGTTTCATGGCCATTGTCATATAGGTGTCTCACACAAATAGAATATGAATTAGAATATAACTGGTCATGTATCAATATGAGAAACAGATAAAGATTATACTAATTTTTTCCTCACATTCTAATAAAAACTGCTGTTACTTAAGGGTGAGTTATATGTAAAAATATGACCATAGTATTATGAAAAAAAATCTTCAAAAGTGCTATTTTTCTAAAGAGACCACAAACCAGATATATACCTACTTTCCTTTATAATAGGATTTAAACTTAATTCTGAACATATATCCAATTTTAGTTTCTCTAATTTATTAAAAATCATTTTTCTTTTTATTGCTGAGTTCAATCCATTTATGTTAATTGACATTAACTTACTTCTTCTTCCATGTCTTTATTTATTTATAATAAGGTTTTGTTGCTCTTGTTCTTATCTCTCTTGCTTCCTTTGGTCCAACTTCTTCTCTTGTTGCTTTCTCTTCGTTGTCCATCTCTCTCTCTCTCCTGCCGCTTCTTCCCGATGTCTAATTTCTTCTATTTCCCTCATTTTCTCTCCCTCTTGCTCTCTAAAGTAATGGTCATAAAATTGCTCCACTTTCTCTATAGAATCTAACCTATGTCTCTGTTCCTGCCATGTCACCATTATTCCCTCTGGTATCAGCTATCTAGAATTAATCCCTCTTTTGATTAAACACCTTGTCACAAATTGGTATTCTTTCCTTAAATCTCTAACTTTCCTTGGTATTTGCTTCAAAACTGTTATTCCTTTCCCTTTATATTTCAATGGATCATCTCTCGCTTTCTGTAGGATTTATGTTCTTATAGCTTTCTAAGTGAATCTAATGTTTGCCTCTCTTGGTAACTCAGTCATTGCTTTTCTTTAGTCACTTCTAAGTGCCCTGCCAACAAATCTGCCATTATTTCTGCTAGATTTCCCCCCTTACCTTCCTCAATATTTTGAAATCTTAGATAATGGTCAGGATGGTCCATCTCCAACAGAATAATTGTTCTCTCCTTACTTTGATCAGCTAGTGTCAGCCTATAATCCATCTCTCCTACTCTTTTTTCTGTTATGTCTGCTCTCTCCTCTATTTTTTTTCATATGTTCTTCATTTTTCATCATCAGTTGCTGAATATTCTCTACCTTTTCTTCTACTTTCCCTACCTTTCCTTTTACATTCCCTACTTTCTCTTCCACTGTCCCTATTTGTTCTTGTAAGGATCATTTTAGGATCATTTTGATCTCTGCTTGCATTGTAGCCATCTTCTCTTGTTGTAATATAATGTCCAGGGATCTTTGTCCTACTGGGCTGGAAGCCGCAGAAGAGGAAGCAGAAGATGGGGCAGATGTTGTTTTCTTCATTTTAAAATGTTTAGTTTATTGGTTGCCAGGCTTCGGTGACAGTAGGGATTTGCGTTTCTTCGCGATCCCTGCTGTGCTCGCCGTCTTGGTGCCTCCGATCCAGATGGATTTGGAGGATAAGGCTGCCCTGTAGAGGCAGCCAAAGATAGGGAGGATCTGGGAAGGGGTTTGGGGGTGTCGCAGACCCCCTCCCCACCCAGTTTTAACCTCCTTCTCTCAAGACGATGCGGCGGTGGTCTTATGGCCGCCATGAAGAGGCTGGCATCCGGAAAAAGATTGTGCAGGAGGGGTGCTGAAGGAAGAGAAAACAGAGAAAGCTTTTGGCTGAACCGGGACAACAATTAATATCTGAATACCCTGGAACTTTGGCTTTTCAAGTGATATATTGTTTCCCAGAGGATCAAGCTGCAGTGGAGAGTAAAGGGAAAACTTTTTTTCTCCTCACTTTCCTTCCCACGGAGGCAGCAGATGGAAATCGGAAACACCCATATTGGCAGCAGAAGGTATTAACTTTTAAAATTGAAGCCAAGGGGAAATTACATTCTCAAATACTGATACTTTAAAACTCAAATCTTCTTGCTTTAAGGGGGAAGGAAGAGAGGCAAATGATTTATACTAACGTTTGTTGAAGGAGACTGCTTGGAGTTTTATAAGATTAGAGATTAAATCGCAATAAAACTTCCAAAAAATGTCTTGGAATCATGTAATTGAATTCTCCCCCAGGAAGAGCAAGTAAGAAAGTGAAACAGAATGCACTGACTGTACTGACTTTGATTGCTTTATGACTTTGGGATTTTAACTATCTTTTGAAAGACTAAGAAAACATTTGGACTGCTTAAAAAAAAATCCTTTTCTGTTTACAATGGTATCTTTTGAAGAATTGAAAATGCAGTTTGGAAAACTAAGAGAAGAGGAAGATGGCTCTTTTGGATCTATCTTTTGCTTTTTAGAAATGGCGATTTCTGCTTACCAGGAAATGCAACAAGAAAGAGGCTGGAACGATGAAGAAGAAGCCATCTCTAATGGACATATGATTTCAAAAAAGGGTAAAAAGGAGAAGAAAATCAAGAATTTAAGCTCTAAAAAACAATTAAGAAAGGGAAAAGTAAGGTGAAAAATCGATATAATGATAGAAAGCAACGGAAAAGAGAATACAACAGAGAGGGGAGATTAAAAAGTTGGAGATTGAGAGGGGGGTAAAAGGTTAGATTTGATAAGGAAGGAAGGGACAAAGCGAAGGAAGTTATAAAGACTTTAAACAAGATAAACAACTTTTTTTTAGAGATAAAGGGTAAAATATAATTTAAATAGAGATTCTGCAAAGGTATACAAGACTGTATTTTATATTTGTATTTGAAATATGTGTTAATAGAATATTGTAGGGATTGTGTAATTGATGTTTAATTAACTAATTTGTTAGGGAATACTATTTTTAATATACTATAAGAATATTATGTTTTTTTATTTTAAAATGTCATGTAGAATGTACTAAGCAGAATCAGAATAGAAATAATGTTTAATTTTAAGTGTTGAATTTGGGGGGAAAATAGAAAGGTGTCATACTTCAACCAGTCATTACAGGAAAAAGTTTGTGTTTAAGAGAAAGATAAATGGATGATTGAAAAAGAACGGACAAAAAATACAAGTGAAATGATTTAAATTGAGATTAAATAAACAAAGTAGAATTAAGAGAGTGAAAAGAGGGGAGAAGATATATGTAAAATGTAGAATTTTTAATAAGATATGAAATAGTATATAAGCTGAGCATGAATTTAATTTAAGTCTGTACCAAAAGTTATAACCCGGGTTAAGCCGCTTTCTAAAAAGAAGTTTTATATTTTTTATGTTATGTGTTTTGTCAGTTTACATTTGTTTATTGAGGAGTAATGTTGGATAAGAACATATGAAATAGTAACAATATGAAATATAGTAATATGAAATATATGAATGAATAAAATTGAATAGAAATAAAGGAAGAAACAGTAAGAAGGTGGAAAACAGTAATAAGATATGAAATTGAATATATAAGATGCATATTAAGTTATGTGTGGAAATGTGATAATTTAGAACTATATTGTACTTAAATGAGATGTCTTATTTGTCTTGTTAAGTAGCTGTTAGAAAAGATGTTTTATGTTCTTATGTCTTATGTTTTGTTTGTGTACTTTTCTTGAAAATTAATAAAATTTTACTTAAAAAAAATAAAATAAAATGTTTAGTTTATTATCTTTTTATAATCCTTCTTGTAATGGTCTTGTAACCCTAATTATTTTTATTGACTGTTTCCTAGTATTTTTTTTTTATAAATATGATTTTATTTTTTATAAATATGATTTTATTTTATGCATACTATTAATCCTTCCTTCCTTTCACCAATCTTCTCCCACTTGTGACTGTATGACTGTAACTTTGTTGCTTGTATCCTAACAATTTATTTTTTTATTTTTAACAACATTGACAAACACAAACATAAAACATCAAATAAAAACATCTTTCCATTGTACAGTATGTCGGTTGGTACATGTCTTTTGTGCACAATATCAACAGTCTTTCCCTCCTAAATTAAAATTAAAATTCATATTGTGTAAATCAATTATCCATATCATATTATATTATTGTCAAATCATTATTAGACTTTAATTATAGATTCCCATCATCCTTTACAAGCAAATCCCAATTTTTACAAGACCTACTTTATAATATCATTCATTTCACTGTAATCAGTTGTAACATATTCTTACATTATATTATTGTACTATTATGTTATATTTATATTATAATGTATTTTACTTTTCTATTTACTTATCTAGCCATTGGTAAAATAAATCCCATATTTTATAATGGGATTTATCTTCTTGCTCTCTAATTGCCAATTTCAATTTACTCAATTGCCAATGTCAATTTACTCATTTCTGCACATTCCATTATTTTCTTACTCACCTCCTCTTCTATTGGAATTTCTTCATTTCTCCAATTTTGAGCATATACAATTCTAGCTGCTGTTAAAATATTAATAATCAAATATATCAATTCTCTACTGTATCCTTCAGGTAAGACACCCAATAAAAATATCTCTGGTTTCAAGTCTATATGCTGTTTTGTCATTTTTTCCAGCCATGTGTGAATTTTAGTCCAGTATCTTTTGGCTTCCAAACACCACATAAGATAATACAATCCAGGTATGTAATGACATTTCGAACATTTCGAACATCCTTGCTGTTCTTGTTGGGGGTAAATGCCTCTGTAAAATATCTTGTTCAAATTCTCTTTATATGCTGTTGACATTGTTAATTTATACAATTTTTTTTACTGTTTCCTAATATGATTTAATTGTATATTGTACCCTATGACTATTATTAAGTGTTGTACCTAATGATTCTTGACTCTTGATGAATGTATCTTTTCTTTTATGTACACTGAGAGCACATGCACCAAGACAAATTCCTTGTGTGTCCAATCACACTTGGCCAATAAAGAATTCTATTCTATTCTATTCTATTCTATTCTATTCTATTCTATTCTATTCTATTCTATTCTATTCTATTCTATTCTATTCTATTCATTCCATTCCATTCTATTCTTTGAAAGATCATTCTCCCCATGATCTGGCTGATGATCCCAATCTTTCCAGCAGAAAACATTTTTTAATGTCAGGAATTTGGTCTAGATGTAGGATAACACCATATATAACACCACAGACAATACTGCTACCCTTCAAAAAGACCCTGATACTATGTATCAGAATGGTCAAACAAATGGCAACTTCAAATCTCAACAAATAAATGCTCTTTCCTACATATTGGCAAAAAAAATAATCAGAAAATAAAATACAGGCTGAATAGTCAAGATTTGTTAATGATCCAAACTCTGTCAAGGATCTTGGAGTACTCATCTCAAATGACCTAAGTGCTAGAGCCCACTGCAACTACATAGCCAAAAAGGCGTTAAGAGTTGTTAACCCAATCTTACGTAGCTTTTTCTCTCATAATATTACACTAATAACTAGAGCATACAAAACATTTGCTACACCAATACTCGAATACAGCTCATCAGTCTGGAACCCACATTACGTATCTGATATTAACACAGTTGAGAAACTCCAGAAATATTTTACAAGAAGAGTTCTCCACTCCTCTACTCATTGCAGAATACCTTATGCCACCAGACTTGAAATTCTAGACCTAGAAAACCTAGAACTACTTTGTCTTCGGTCCAATCTAAGTATAGTATATAAAATCATACATTGCAATATCCTACCAGTCAATGAATACTTCAGCTTCAACCATAGCAACACAAGAGCAAACAATAGATACAAACTCAAGGTTAATCGCACCAAACTTGATTGCAGGAAATACGACTTCAGCAACAGAGTGGTCAATGTCTGGACTACTCTACCTGACTCTGTGGTTTTTTCCCCCAAACCCCAAAAACTTTAACCTTAGATTTTCTACTATTGACCTCACCCTTTCCTAAGAGGTCTGTAGGGGGCGTGCATAAGCACACCAACGTGTCTACCATACCTGTCCTATTTTTATATATATATATTTTTATTTTTCTTATATGTATCCATGTATTCATAACTATGTTTTTACTTATACCTATTATCTTGTAAGCAATTGACAAATAAAAATAAAAAACCTGTTAAATGATTTTTCTCCTGACACTTTTTGCGTCTTCCATTTTATATACATACAGTGTGTCAGTTGGTTACAAATCTTTTGTACTATCCTTTCGTAGTCATTACAGTTTATATGAATTTTCACATTGTCAAACTAACATATGCTTATCAATTATTAATAATCCATGACTAAACTATTTATTCCATTATTTTATATGAGATATTCCAAATTTTATTTTAAAATTTATATTGTACTTTCATCCAATGGTTATATGTGTCTATATTGTATTTTATATCAATCTATTGAACTTTTATTACAAAATTATCTAATCTATTACATTACCATGTATTTTTGTCCAACCATTGATAAAACAAATTCCATATCATGTAAAATTGCTTATCTTCTTGCTCTCTAATTTCAAATGTCAGTTTACTCATTTCAGCACAGTCCATAATTTTCTGAATAAGTTCCTCCTGCATATAACCTCCTCCTCATTTTCTAATTCTTAGCAAATACAATTCTAGCCCCTGTTAAAACATTTACAATGAAATATTTCAGCTCTTTATTGTTTTTTTCCGGTATAATTTCCAATAAAAAGATCTCTGGTTTAAAGTTTATGTGTTGTTTTATCATTTTTTCCAACCATGTGTGGATTTTAGTCCAATATATTTTTGCATCCGAGCATGTCCACCACATATGGTAATATGAACCAGGTATCTGATGACATTTCCAACATTTATCCAATTTGTTCTGAAATATTCTCGCAATTCTCATCGGGGGTAGGTGCCACCTGTAAAACATCTTATACAAATTTTCTTTATATGCAGTTGACATTGTCATTTTATAATTTTGAGACCATAATTTTTGCCATTTCTCTAAATCAATCCCATATCCAAAATTTCCCCCCAAGCAATCATTGTTTCTTTGACTTGTTCTTCCTCCAACGTAAATTCTAATTAATGTCCATAAAGTTTTTTAATTACCTTTTCATCAGTACCCATCAGAATTTTATCTAAATCAGTCAACTTATCATAAATACCTTCTGTTTTAAAATCTTTATTAAATCTAGATTGTATTTGCAAATATGAAAACCAATTCTTTTTTATACCTTGTTCTTCCAATACTTGCATAGATTTAAGTTCACCCTTTTTATTCAATATCTCACCATATCTAACTGTTCCTTTTTATATATTATTGGATAAGAAAAAGCTTCAATAGTAGATATTCATGATGGAACTTTTAAGTAATATTGTCTTTTTATCTTCTCCCAGTTCACAAATTTTTTTCCAGTTCAAAAACAATGCCTCTCTAATGTAGTGTCTTCTAAAATACTCCTGTGTTTTAATTCCCTTATATCAGAGGATGCATGCCATCCCAGCAGCAAGTCATGCCCTGTGAAGGAGTATATTAATCTAAGTGTTATTGCTATTGCTAATTTTTTTTCTGACAAAATACTACAGTTTGGGCATGTAGACCAGATAAGTGGAGATTGAATTTCTATTATATAAGAAAAGTCAAGGAACAGAGCTACAGCAACAGAGTTTGAAATCCTAAAATAACAGACAGGATGGGAAAATTGGACATTTAACAGGGAAATTGAGACAGAAATTTGATATATTTATGAAGTAACCCAAGTTTATTTGGTCAATAAGTTAACAAATGAGCAACAAGTGGCAAGGGCAGTTCAACCTTTCTGAACATTTAGAGCTTAGTTTTTTAGCAAAACAAATGAGAATATAGGAAGTATTATTTAGAAAATGTTCTTACAGTCCTGCTTCTCAGACTGATTTAATTGACCACTATGTAACCAGAATGCTGGTCCAGAAATATGTTATATTCCAACTCTGGTTTAGATTGGATTAGACAGAATAGTATGCAAGCCATTTGTGTAGATGACCTATTTCATTTGTTTCTTATCTATTTGTGACTCTACATAAATAATTATTACTTATATATTATTCAGGATAATAACCAGAAGCTTTTTATCTGTCATGCTGTAAAATCATGTGTTGTGTCTGTTCCGGACTAGCAGGCTCGAAAGCCTGCAACCCTGATTGGCCTGCTGATAGCCAATCATGATTGGTCACCATAGACTGATGCGATTGGCCAGTAAACGGGCTGCCGCGATTGGCCCTGCCAAGAGCAGCAAACTCAAATCGCCTTCATTGGCTGCCTAGCCACAGCCAGCCCTATATAAGGGGCTGCTGCGGCTGGGATTAGTTGCTCAGATCTGAAGTCACTAATAAAGAGCTGTTGTTGCTATCTGAGTCTTGCCTCCGTTCTTGAACCATCTTCCCAGATCTAACACTGGCGACGAGGATGGGATGCGGAGGCAACGAACTCTATTGATTTGAACTAGCTGAAGGAGCATGTGGCTGACAGAGCGCAACGACGGCGACATGGCCAGCAGCGCTATACCACCCGCCCCATTCGATCCAGCTAGCGAAGACTGGGACTCATATATGGACAGATTTCAAATGTTCCTGGAGTCCAACAACCTCAAAGATGCCACGCCCAGCAAGAAACGAGCCATTTTTCTAAACCATTGTGGGCCAGCCATATTTAAGATGGCTAAAGCCTTAGCAAAGCCAGCTGAGGTTAAAACCATGGATTGGGACACCCTTGCTCCCATCCTGCGCAACCATTACGCCCCAGCCGTGCCAACTCTCATTCGCAGACACGAGTTCTATCAGAGGGACCAGCGTGAAGGTGAGAGCGTTGGGGATTTTGTGGCAGACCTGAGGAAGCTGGGCGGTTTATGTGGCTTCACCAATCTCGAAGAAGCCATGAGAGACCGCATCGTCCTTGGCCTCAGAGACCCAACCGTCCAGAGCAAGATCATGGCCAAGAGAGACATCTCGCTTGCAGATGCCATAGCAGACGCCACTGCAGCTGAAGCCACTCGTAAATCAGCAGCACGAATGCGTCGAACCAGCGGAGCCAACCGCCAACCCACCAACGATGCTGGGAAACCTCCAGACAAGTACACATCAACCACCCATCATGAAGATATCGAGTCATCCTCAGACAGCAAGGAGGAAGAAGTCCGCAGACTCCGGTCAGAATGTGAGCAACAAGACCAGCGGAGCCCAACTACCAATGCGCCGGATGTGGGGGAAACCATCGTCAATCCGAATGCAGATTTTTAGATGCCATGTGTCATTTTTGTGAGAAACGAGGGCACATCGCGAAGGTATGCAGAAACAAGAGGAATTCCAGCCCCAGACGGAGAGGGAGCAGCCCAAAGAGGAATGATGACAACTCCACCACACAGAGGGACCGCCCTAGCAGCCAGTGGAACCAGTACAGCAGACCCCGAAGGTTAAACGGCACACCCAGACTAGAGGAGGCTCATCAAACCATCACCATCGGCCACGCGTCATCACTTGACGCTAAAAAAATCAGAGTAAAGGTCACCATTGAAAACAAACCGTGCATCATGGAAGTCGACTCTGGGTCATCGTTATCCATGGTATCCTGGAAAACACTCAAGCAGCTGATCCCCAACATCCGACGCCAAGACCTCAGCAGTCAGAGACTCATACTGAAAGACTATCAAGGCAACCGGATTCCAGTCGCAGGTACCCACCATTTCCAGGTCTCTTTCAAGGGACACAATGCAATTCTACCACTCACCATCGTAGACAGAGACCGGCCAAGTCTATTGGGCCTTCAGTGGTTCGCGCCATTAGGAATCGGAATGGCTGGCATCCATCATACTGAAGACGATGACTGGGAGGCGGCCCTCGTCCACGACTTCCGAGAAGTGTTCAATGAAAGCCTAGGCAAGTACAAGGAGTCCCCCATTTCGTTTAATCTTCGCCCCGACATTGCACCCATTCGCCTAAAGCCATGCCGAGTTCCCTTTGCTCTCAAATCCAAAATTGATGAGCAACTAGACAAATTAATTGCACAAGGCGTGTTAGAACCCATTGACCACGCCTGATGGGAGACACCAATTGTCACCGTCATAAAACCTGACGGGTCCATAAGAATCTGCGGTGACTACAAGGCCACCCTCAATCACGCGCTACAGCAGAGCGCCTACCCAGTGCCAGTTGTCCAACATCTTCTGCATTCACTTGGGGGTGGCAAAATATTCGCAAAATTAGATCTAGCGCAAGCGTATCAACAGCTACCAGTCGATCCCGAGACTGCAGAAGCCCAAACTATAGTCACACATCATGGTGCATTCAAATGCAACAGGCTCCAGTTTGGTGTAAGCGTAGCCCCAGGCATCTTTCAAAGCCTGATGGAGAGACTATTACAAGGTATAAAAGGGGTCGTGCCCTATTTTGATGATGTATTAATAGCAGCACCCACAAAAAGTCAATTAGAGAAACGCCTCAGAACAGTCCTACAGAGGTTCAAGGATGCTGGCCTCAAAGTTAAGAAAGAAAAATGCTAGCTTTGCACAGAAAGGGTGGAGTTTCTTGGCTACCTCCTTGACAAGCAAGGAATCCACCCCACAGAAAAGAAATTGGCAGCTATCAAAAATGCCCCAAGACCCAAAAACAAAACCGACCTCCAAGCCTTCCTGGGACTTATTAACTTTTATAACATCTTCCTACCCCAGAAGGCGACTGTTGCTCAGCCCCTTCATAGACTACTCGATGAAAGGGCATCCTGGATTTGGGGATGTCGGGAGGAACACGCCTTCCAGCAAGTAAAAGACCTCCTTACCTCTAATGCAGTACTAATTCAGTACAACGAGACACAACCCTTGACTGTCACTTGTGATGCCTCACCGTTTGGGGTGGGGGCCATCCTGAGCCACGTCCTACCAAATGGCTCAGAGGCACCAATTGCATTTTTTTCAAGAACTCTATCAAAAACAGAAAGAAACTATAGCCATTTAGATAAGGAAGCCCTTGCTATTGTCTCTGCAATTAAAAGATTTCATGAATATGTTTACGGGAGACCATTTTCTATTATAACGGACCATAAGCCACTACTTGGGATTCTGGCGGGCGACAAACCTACTCCACACATTCTCTCCCCCAGAATGACACGATGGTCGGAATTTCTCGCTGCCTACGACTACTCAATTAAAGTATCGCCCGGGGAAATCTATTCCTCACGCAGATGCCTTGAGCCGCTCGCCACTACCCGAGCCACAGGAAGACCCAGCTCCCACGCTCCCAGTACTGCAAATAGAGACAATGCCCTCACCTCCACTAACGGCCCAAGACATCGCCTTTGAAACCAAAAGAGACTCTTGTTTGGCACGAGTTCTTGGCTGGGTAGAGAGGGGATGGCCAGATTACGACCTTAAGGAAACATTTAAGCCATTTAAAAACAGACAAACAGAACTTTTTTCACAAAGAGGGTGCATTTTGTGGGGAGACCGAGTTGTTGTACCAACTAAATTACAAAAAAAGGTCCTGCAATGCTACACGATGGACACCCGGGCATCGTGCGTATGAAAGCGCTGGCAAGAAGTTACGCCTGGTGGCCAGGTATGGACAAACAAATCGAAACTTGGGTCGCCTCTTGTAACAGATGCCAGGAAAACCACTCAGCCCCACCAAAAGCTCCACCAGAAGAATGGGAAACACCCAGGGGGCCCTGGTCTCGCATTCATATTGACTTTGCGGGACCTACGAGAGGCCACACTTTCTTAATAACTGTAGATGCGTATTCTAACTGGCTTGAGGTCAATAAAATGAAAGCAACCACTACTGAGGCAGTCATCAAAAAACTGAACAGACTTTTCGCCACACACGGTTTACCAGATGTCCTGGTCTCTGACAATGGGCCCCAATTTACTGCCTTAGCCTTTGAACAGTATTTAGCGAAACGGGGCATCCGACACACACTCACATCGCCGGCTCTTCCTGCGGCGAATGGTAGGGCTGAATGAATGGTTCAGTTTACAAAAAAAAAACCTGCAGAAAATGGAACAAGGTAACATCCACGACAAAGTCACTAGAATGCTGCTCCTGCAACACATCACGCCAAACAGCACGACCAACAAGAGCCCAGCTGAACTCCTGATGGCCAGGAAACTCAGATTGCTTCTAGACCGTTTGCACCCTGCCTACACCCCGGAAAAGCCCCTGGGTTCCAGCAGCAAGCACCGTGCCTTCAAGGTAGGAGACCATGTATTCGCAAAAAAATTTTCTGGGGATCCCCTCTGGATTCCTGCTCAAGTAACTCAAGTTACGGGTCCCCGCTCCTACCGTTTACTCACCACTGATGGCAGAGTGTGGAAATGCCATATTGACCAGCTGCGCTCCAGACTGACCACAACTTCCACCCCTGACCCTAACTTTGACACCAGGGGGGGAGGGGAAGCCGTGAACTCAGAATTAGAACCAACACCTGTTTATTCTGAACTAACACCGAGATCACCACACCGTACTTTGCAACACTCACCAGCTGTAGCTGAGCCTGGGCAGACGAACGCTTCGCCAAGAAACAGCAGCCAGGCAGGTTCAGCGAGCCCGGGGAGCCATGGCAGTAGCAACAAAGCTAAGGACTCTATCACCCCGGGGGCACCAGAGGAGAGCCCTGACCATGGCACCGGTTCACCTTTCCTGCTTGATCCAGCAAGCAGTCCATCTGAACCCGAATTTGAACATGGACAATTGGAATTGCGTAAGTCAGGTAGACAGGTGCGAGGACCTGCCTACCTGTGAGACTACATTAGTCCACCCCTTAAACGGAACCGAGAGGGGAGGGGTGTTCCGGACTTGCAGGCTCGAAAGCCTGCAACCCTGATTGGCCCGCTGATAGCCGATCGTGATTGGTCGCCATAGACTGATGCGATTGGCCAGTAAACGGGCTGCCGCGATTGGCCCTGCCAAGAGCGGCAAACTCAAATTGCCTTCATTGGCTGCCTAGCCGCAGCCAGCCCTATATAAGGGGCTGCTGCGGCTGGGATTAGTTGCTCAGATCTGAAGTCACTAATAAAGAGCTGTTGTTGCTATCTGAGTCTTGCCTCCGTTCTTGAACCATCCTCCCAGATCTAACAGTGTCTGATCAAGTATTTTTATCAGGCACAACACATTACTTTCAATCTCTAATTTGTTGGGTCATGCATTTTGTAAAAACTTTTGTGAGGAAAAAACAAAGAAAAAAAAGGAAAAAACAGGACATTATTTGAAGTGGCTCGAAGATAAAAAAATACTAAAATTAAGAGGAAAATTAGTTTATTTCATCCTGATGAAAAAGGGGTAACCTATGCGTGATTCTGGTAACCCTTAATGGACTTTTTGTTCAGCAGGATTTGAATGGTGATATTTTTAAGAATTTGTTTGTAAATAGGAGATGGGATATGAGAAGAAGTGATAGTATGTCGTATTTTAAGGCAAGGTGATTTATTAATAAAATTGTTTATATTTGCTGTGATTAAAGGGGTAGTCATTTATATATTTCTTATGACTGAACTTGTTCGAGGATAATGTTGCAGCATCCAATCTGAGTTAGTCACTGGGACCAGATGTTTAGTTTTCTGAGCTTTGGGATTTGTACTGGAGGGAACTTCTCTCTAGCAGAATGTCTGTTTTCCTCAGGGAACTTCTCTCTAGCAGACTGTGTGCTTTGAACTATTCTCTTTGTGATATTTATATGATGCCTGGTTGTGTGTCGCTTTTTAGTTGTTCATTGGGATGTGGATGGCCAGCTATTAAATTGTTAGCTGCCAAGCCCTTGCCTCCTAACTATTTGATAAACTGGTGGTAAATCAGTTCTCCTGTTGACTGGCAAGGAATCTGTTTCCCTATTTTTCTAGTACATGCTATGCTACAGAAATGTTTCCTGAGGATGGGCTCCAGCATGAGTCCAAAAGCTCGGAAGACTAAACCTCTGGTCCAGTGACTAACCCAGATTGAATCCTACTATATATTTCTTTTTCTTTACTATATTCTTTTTTCTTTTCTATTTCTTCTTTTCTGACCTATTTTTCTTTTTAAATTTGTATTATTTTTCCATCATTGTAATAATTTTTAATGAATATATTAAAATTATTAATTACTAAATTACTAATAAAATATATTTTGCATGCCTTTTTCAATTAGCTTTATGGAGTAAAGCCACAGGGAGTCATTGTAAATATTATCACCAAACAAGTGTAGGAAATAAAGGGAAAAGCTGTACAGGTTGGAGATATCCGGCATGTGGGCTGCTTAAATCTGGCCCATGGGGTTGGCCTGGAAATAGCAAAGGACTGGCCTGCAGTGTCTCTACTAGAGAAAATGGGGCTTGGCCCTTGTGCCCCATTTTCAGCCTGCAGCAGCCTGGTGGCCAAAATGGGGCATAGAGGAGCCACACCCCCATGCCCTGTTTTGGCCAGCAGGGTGCTGCAAGAAGTGTCTATCCCATCTCCTCCTCCCCTGCTAGCCCATGGAGGAGAACTACAATTCTGATCTATGAATATATATATTCATAGATTTTCATGGGTGCAGGTATGCGGGCTTTGGTGTGTTTGGGTCTTTTCCTGTGTAAGATTGAGAGTATCTTGGCAATGTTTTGATGAGGTCCCACTCTTCATCTTCAGGCTGGTGCTTTCGGCTTCGTGCTTGTGCGAATTGACAGTCTGGTGGAATTATTTGGAAGCCTGCACTCACAAACAAAAAAATCTCCACACCACAAGCCAGGAAACACCTGGGCACAAACAGATCCCTCCTGATACCTCCAGCTCAAACACACCCCAACCAGGCACCCAGATGAAACCTAGCTTCCCAATAAATATAGCCGTCCATTTACTCGGAGCCAAGCCGCACTAAAAGCCTCCAATACAGGAACACAATATTGCCAGCCAATCAAGACAAAAAAAGTCACAAAACAGACAGAAGATATTAGAAACACCAACCAAGCAGAACACAGCAAACTCCAAGACCAATAAACACAGACCAAGACTCCCAACCAATCAGGATGAAGAAAAAAATCATTCTGGCAAAGCAGTAGGCTAGTCCCAAATTTAAAACTGAAACAGCTGTGAAAGTCTGACTCACAGACGAACACAATACAGAAGCCTGATGATGGCAGATGAGATTCTGCCGAAATGTTGCTACAATTTTAAAAGCACAACTATAATATATATATATATTATATATATATATATACACACACACACACACACACACACACATACATACACAGATTGAAAGGCCTAGAGAGTTTGCATTGAATCTTCAATATTTTCTTCTATTTGTCATAATCTATCATTGCTTTTGAATAATTTTTTTCAGTTACGCTATTGGAATATAAGGTCAGTAACTATATGTGGCACAGAGGCCTAGAAGTGAAGATACTAACCACTTGGAAGGTTGAGAGTTCAATCCTAGACAGTGGCAGTCAGAGTGCAAAGAGAAAATATCTGCTACGAACTCTACATAGGCATCAGGAAAGGCACCTAGCCAGTAAATGCACAACTCCATTAAGTCTTTCCAACTTCACCCCAAATAAAGGTTTAGAACATTAAAGATTAAAAATTATAGATTGACAGTTAAACAGTTAAAAATTCTAAAATAATCATTGGTCATTCCAAGGCAGGGGAGCTCTCAAGGGATTAGCCAATTCCATGATTCCATGAAAAGCCACAGAGCCAAGATTTGACCCCTTTATGGAAGACCTAGAGATTGGGGGTTTCCTCACCTCTGGGGAGACAGCATGTTCCACAATGCAGAGGCAGTGGCAGAAAAGACCCTGCTCCCAGACCCCACCAATCATAATACCTGACTAAATTATATTCTGTAAGATGCCTTGAGTTGCCATGTGCAAATAGGTGGCAATATAAATTCAATAAATAAATAAATAAATAAATGGGACAGGCAGATAAGATGGGGCTAAGCTGGTTCTGTAGGTGACCTGATCCTATGCCATGTTGGGCTTTATACACCTTGAATTGGATCTAGACGCAAACTGGCAAGGGAATTATATGTACACTTCCTTGAGCACCCAGTATGGCTCATGCAGCCACACTCAGCACCAGCCCAAACTTCCGGATATTACTACTACTACTACTGCTACTCGGAGTGGGATTCAAATTTTTTAACAACCAGTTCTGTGGGCGTGGCTAGGTGGGCATGGCTAGTGGCATGGCCATGCCACTTGGTGGGCATCGCTTCTTCCTTTTTGCAGCACCCTCCCCCCTGTTTTCTTAACCTCCTGGGCCTAAGAGAAGCTTCCTGGAGGAGCGTTTTTGCTCCCAGGAAGCTTCTCTGAGGCCCAGGAAGGCAAAAAATGGAGTGCAGGGAGGTGCATAGCACCTCTCCTCCCATGTGCTCCCTTTTGCCTCCTGGGCCTCAGGGAAGACTTCTGGGTGAAGCAGTAAGACAGCAAGGGGGATCCCGGCACAGCTGATCATCGGGGCAGCTGATCATCAGGAGGGAAAAAAAAGAAATACCTTAAGGAGTGATTGGGCAGGGGAGAACACAGTCAGCAATGTTGGGCATCCGCGCGATGTCGCATATGCAATATATGGACTAACTGGGTGGGGAGGGGAGGGCGGAGAAGGGAGGGGCCAGCCAGGGGTACAATTTGCCAGTTCTCTGAACTGCGCAGAATCATAAATATATTTTTCTTCCATTTAATTTCAAAGCAATCCAGACATCTTACAACATAAAAACATTTAAATCATCAAATATAAATTTACCCAATAAAATCACAATACAAACAGAATGTAATCATTGACACAAGATGGAAAGATGAAAGGGGGAAAGCTGATGCATGAAGAAGGGAAGAGTTAGGTTAGATCTGTTAGATATTTTCAGGGGTAGCCCCATGTAGAATGTGTTGCAATAGTCCAATCAGGAGATGGAATTAATTTGAATATGATATTGATGGAGAAAACAAGATACATTCTCATACTCTCACTATCTTTGCCTGTTAGCATAGGGAATTTTAAAAAAGAACAATGATTTATGAAGATTATATCACTGACCAATAGCCACGAGCCATATGGAGTCTCTCAGAACATTGAGAAAATATTTTTTTACTTATAGAACCCAGAAGAATATAATAGGAAATAGACCCATCATTTGATTAGTCTGTTCTGGAATTTTTTCTCCTATTGTAAAGAGGATAGCACTCAGCACTATTTCTTACTGTCATGTGAAACAGTAGGAAATATTGCTAGAATTTCATAATTGTTTAGAGAGACTCAGTGAACTATAGTAAATTCTGCCAAGGCAAAATCTCCTTGTTTCTCTGGCCTGGGAGAAACATGTTCATTGCATTCTATAGTGGCTTTGGGAAACAATAAGTCTGCAGCTCATGTGAACTACTAAATCCATCATAGTTATTTGAAAACCTTGATGGTGTTTTAAAGGAATAGTAGCCTTTGCTGAACATAAACAACATAGATGTGTTAATCAATATTTGATAAATTCTCAGATAGATTGATGATGGGAGTGAATAAAAAAATATAGGACGAGTTGACAGAATTTTAATTGGTAATCTCTGTTAAATCATAGTGGGAATAATTGGATTGACTCACCTATTGAGAATCATGGAATGGAACATGGAAAAAATGGTGGACTCAAACACACAAAGTTGAAATGGGCATATTAAAATATCTGATTTCCTTTTGGGTAATTTCCCATGCAGAAAAATGTCCTATGCAAATTCTAAGGTAATCCAGAAAGTTTTAGGGTACTTGGAAGGATATGAGGTTATGAAAAAAGCACAGATTTTAGACTCTATATATAGGCAATGGGATCAAATTCTTCTCTGCAAAATGGCAGGTGGTTGTTTTTTTGAGTCTGTTCCATCAAATCTCCTCTCCACCTGAAATCTGGACCTGTGAAATTTGCATCTCCCAAAGCAGTCAAGTCCACTTTATCCTTTATCACTGTTTCCTTAGAAACAGCAAAGTGAAAAAGATTAAAACAGGAGGGGTGAACCATCACCTTGCTAGCACTGCAACCATTTAATGTGTTAATTCACAATTCAAGAAATACAGCATGTACAATTCCATCAGCTCTTATTACTTTTACCTCAGATTAAACCCAGCCTTCATCTGTTTTAATTGCTGTATTAAACTGGTTGCTGGCAAAAGAATTTTGCATCTGATACATGAATACCCTAGTTCAGTTATTGCAAAGAGCATTTGTTAAGGAGGACGAGGAAAGAGAAAAGAAGGGATAGAGGGAAGGAGGGAGGAGAGGAGGAAAGAAATATTGAAATACTAAAACTCTCAAATGAGATATATTGGCAAAACATTTTCTAATGGTTGGACCTGGCAGGATTAGTTTAAAAAATCATTAGAGGGTGCATTATATGGCCTGAGATTCAGTCATTTAAGTATCAAACCTAACACTTAACAAATGCCAAGCAAAGAATGAAAGGAAAAGACTCTGAAAAACCTCATAGTTATATTTTGTAGAAAGGCTCAGTGTATTAAATAGAAGAAACATTATTCATTCTATGTGTGGGGTAAAATGGAGGGTTTTGTGAAAATACTATTTAAAATAGTCACAATGAAAATCTTAACTTAACTTATACATAATTGTATATATCTATGACATCATCCACTATTTGGGAGGATATCAGATGAATATTGTCTGCCGGCATTCTTCAGCTAGCCACATGATTATATGTACACCATTAATTTTTTTATTGGTAAGTTATTGTATTCATTTTTCAGGAATGGTCAGACTAGGTTACCATTGTCTTTTTATCACAAAAGAGAAAGCTTTTTTGTTTATACCCCCTGCTTCAAAAATCCAAAGTTGATATGTTAAAGTGGAGAAAAAATGAAAAAAGTTGTAACTTACAGTTTTAATGATTAGATAGCATAGATTATAGATAGAAATGTAATATAACTTTACAGAAATATATTTATACTTATAATTGTTATGAAGAATACCAGAAGCCACTTTTTATATAATTTTCTGTTTTCCTTCAACATTTTTCTTTTCTTGCACATTTTGCTATTTCTTTGATTTCTTTCTACTTTATCTTATATTAATTTCTGTTAACTTTTAGCTTCTTTTTTAAATGTTTTGATAAAAATTACATACTAAAATATCTAAAATTCAAATGCCAAATAAAACTCAAATTATAATATTTCCATAGTTATATTAGAACCTATAGGAAATATATAAGACTGATATTAATTGAATAATCTGATACATTACCAAACCATCGCAGTATATTAATTCATTATTCTACAGAGAAAATATAATTTCAAAAGGATGTATTATTGGGAATATAATGGTAATTTGTGTTCAGTAGCTTAGGAAAGATTCTGCTATGCAGCAGTAATGTTAGTAATCTATAAGCTAGGGTTTACTATATAATGACTGTCAAATTTCTAAATTTTTAGATATAATTTGCATTTGCTAAATTATTCAACAATCCTTTTTAGCAAGGGTCCCCAATTGGTCTGCAGCCCATTGGGAATTAGGTCATGCAAGCAATGGGCAAGCATGCAAAGCTTCATTTGCACATGTGTGAGATTAAGTTGGGCACAGGAATCCATCCCCTCCCTGCTGCTGCTGGTCCATTGAGCCAGAAAGGTTGGGGACTACTGCTTTCTAGACTGATTTATTCTATTCAAACCTAGAATCAGTTTTTGACTTACAACCATTTATTTAATGACTGTTCAAAGTTACAATGGCACTGAAAAAAGGTGACTTATGACCATTTTTTCATACTTACAACCATTGCAGCATCTCCATAATCATGTGTTCAAAATTCAGATGCTTGGCAATTGGCCTGAATTTATGATGGTTGCAGTGTCCTGAATCATGTGATCATGTTTTGAAACTTTCTAAAAGCAAGGTAAATGAGGAAGCTTAACAACCGTGTTACTATTTTAACAACTCCAGTGATTACTTTAACAAATGTGGTGAGAAAGGTTGTACAACGGGGCAAAATTCAATTAACCACTGTTAATAGTAACAGAATTTTTGGCTCAGTTGTGATCATAAGTAAGGATTACCTGTATTTGAATAAAAACATTTCCATAAATGTCACTTCTGTATTACAATCAATAACTCTAACCATTTATATTGATTCATATTTCCGGTCCCAGAGGCTTAATTTTTTTCAGTCAACAAGCTACTGTAACTATTGTGACTTTACAGAATCCTCCTAGATATTCCATGCCATCTAAAAGATGAATTCAATGCTGATAAAGGCCATGAAACAGAATTCCTATAGCCAGCTCTTATTCGTTCTGGTACTGAACAGCTATCAGATCCACGGTGCGCCCCAAAAAACAAATAAAAGTAAACAAAACCTTAAGAGATCACTAAACTGTGCAGGGTTTTAATATTCTGGATTGAAATCTTATGAGATTTGGCATTATTGCCCCAAATCTTAAAGGCTTTCAGGTTGCATACCAAAATCCTACAAGATTTATGTGTCTCTCTAGAGACACATATGTGTCTTGAGCTATGAAGAGTATAATTAATGTTCTATCCCAAATCAGGCACTGAACGATTCATATGTTCTATCATTATGTACCATAATGACACTTCAAAAGCTTTTGGTAACAATAAACTGGTTTACATAAAGAAAAAGATTGGTGTACTATTTCAAATACTGAACATGGTATTGATCTAATGGGCAGAATCTAAGAAATTGATACAGTGCTTATATTAAATATTATGGCATAAAAAACATCTCGTTTTGTTAACCAGAGCAAGTCAATGAAATCAATTAATTTAGTTTCTTGAGTAAAAATATTTTTCAAAGTGAGGGTTTCCTGACTAATAATGGGGTTTTAGCAGAGGGACCAAAAGCCAAGATGGTAAGTCTGAATATGTGATTAAAGCCCAACTCTTCATACACACACCAATGTTACTTTCACTTACAAAAGGAATGTTGCTATGATTGCATGTCATGACATATCCCATACCCAGCCCCACCCTCACTCTGAAGTAGAAGGACTGTTGCAAACAAAGAAAAGATAGTAATAGTACCGTAACTAAACACGACAGATACAGACTTCAACAGATAATTAGGCCTCCAGAAGGAACAATTGCAACCAGTCTGCCTTCCATTGAGGAACTGTATATTGCATGGACCAGAAAGAGGACTGATAAGATATCTACAGACCCCTTGCATCCTGATATAAGCTGTTTCAACTTCTCCCCTCAGGACACTTCTATAGGGTATTGCATGCCAAAAACAATTAGATACAAAGACACATAAACTCTGCTGAGCAAAGCACTGTCTTAGGCTTAAAAATTTAGCCATATAGTAGGCTGTCTTTCTATTATACTTCTCATCTTCTCATCTTTCCTACTACCTTCTGCTATTAATATCTTATGATTTATCACTTGTTTGTATCTTATGATTAATAATTGTAACTTTGATTTATGATTTGTGACTTATCACTTTGCTGTTTGTGTGTAGACTGAGTGCTTATGCAACAAGACAAATTCTTTGTGTGTCCAATCACCCTTGACCAATAAAGAATTCTATTCTATTCTATTTATAACTTTCTATCATAACATGACCATGAGCATGATCTGCTTCTTCTCTGACATCTTCTTCACTTACATACAATGGAAATAATCTAAAATCTTATAGTGTTTCTTCACAAATGATAATAGTTATTTCACAGAATATATTTTCCAAACCAAGGGCATCTATACAATGTGACATAGAATGTAGCCAGTGGTATATTAACCATTAAGCAGACTAAGCACATGCTTAGGGCACCAGGTCCAAAGGGGGCACCCCAAAATCTTTTACGTAGCCTAAACTTGGCTTCATTTGTACAGTATGTACAAAGGAGGGGGGCACCAAGATTTGTCAGTATTTAGGGTACCAGGGAACCTTAATCCACCACTAAATGTGGCACATGCAGTGACTATAATACAAGTGGGGAGTGCTTCAGTAATCCATAGTTAATGGTTTACACATGTCTGTGATCTACAGCGTATCCCTTTACATAAACCAAGAGACCAAAATAATTATAGGCAATAAATATATGCTTAAGCAGTCCTTGCTCACAATTACCCACATAATTCCTCTATTCCTCTCAATTACTTTAATTTTTTGGCAGCAGACATGGGACCTGGCCTTTCTATTTTATTGGCTAATATATTTTCTGATCTTCATTGACTGGAGGATTAAAAAAAAAATCAATTACAGAATATCAGAATCTCTGAAACAATATAACATCCTAATTTGTCTTAAACCAAGGACAAAACTTTAGAATGCAAATGTTTGTATAGAACTTGAAACAATTAACTGAGTGCAGAGAACATAGTAAATTCTGATAAGAGCAGTAATAGATGATGCAATGTGCAGTTGGCTCTACATATACAAAAATGTATGGCGCTATACTACTCAGTTTTTTTAAAAAAAATCAACAATAGTCATTAGTTTTAAAAAGAATGAAATGAGAAATAAATTGTTTTCCATCTTTCTTTCTTTTTTTCTTTTTTCTTTTTATTGGTTTTTAAAGTGAACATAGACAAACAAAACATAAAAAACATCAAGCCATCTTCCCTAAATATACATGCAGTGTGCCAGTTGGTTTACAAATTGTTTTGTGCTTCCATTTCATAGTCTTCAATCACAATTACATTGTATATATTCTCATATTTTCAATCAAGTATTAAATACATTAATATCATTGTTATTCATTTGATTATATATATCTTTCAAGCAGAGCATATTCTATACTTGAAAAAATTGTTATTGCAACACCTAAAATTAAAAATATCCCAAGGAGGGAAAAAGTATCTCCAACATATATT
Source organism: Pseudonaja textilis (assembly GCF_049901715.1). NCBI lineage: Eukaryota > Metazoa > Chordata > Lepidosauria > Squamata > Elapidae > Pseudonaja > Pseudonaja textilis. The sequence goes on from NC_142008.1 coordinate 73,266,570, forward strand.
CAATTTTTGCTCCTGTGGAATGAATAATATAGTAATAAAATTCAGTTATACAGTTATGAAATGAATGACAGGAATGGGCATTTGAACAATAAAGCAAATGCATTGTGCAATGCTTAAATGCAGCATAACAATAGGCTATAAGGGTAATGGTAGTTGGTCTTAGAAAATACTCTTTAAAAGTCATCAAAGATAGAACCTACACATAACATAGAAAAAATCTCCCCGTTTCAGTTGTGAATAAGGTTTAAGAATTAAATTAATTAGATACATTGTGTAGATGAAGCTATCTGCCTTTTTATTGTGGAATAATAATAGGATTTATTTTTATACTAATTGCTCAGATTGTTTTAGCATAATCAGACAAATGTATGTTCTTAATTATCTCTGTGAAATTGATACCTTCCTGCTTGTCTTCTTTTGAGCAATTCACATTCAGTAAAAAGTTCAGTTCAAGATGGTTATAAAAACTCATGAAATAAGACTTAGAAACCAGAAAGGATTTCTTAGCTTGTTAAAATAACAGAGTGAAAGTTGGACATATCACAAGTAACTTATCATCACCAGGTTCCCCTTTCTGTCTCACGTCAGTTATTCCATAGTTTAAGGCAGGGGTCTCCAACCTTTTGGACCTCAGGGACTACCAAACTTATTATTTTAAATCCTGCGGACCACTAATGTGAATTTTGACTGACATAGCTTGCTGACATTGGTGGGAGGGACAGGGAGGGGGAGGGAGGGAGGGAGAGAGAGAGAGAGAGATGATCTAACCTCAGAGGGCTGGTGATGTGTTTTCTCTCTCTCTCTCCTCCCTCCCCCCCTCTCTCTCTCCCACACACACACACACAGATCCTCATACACCCATCCCCTCCAAGGCAGCCACATTCCTAGCCCTTCTCAGAGGGAGGGGGAAAAAAAGAGAGATTGATCTCACCTCGAGGGGTGGTGATTTTCTTTCTCTTTCTCTTTTTCTCCCTCACAAACCCCTACCCCCTCCAAGGCAGCCACATTCCTAGCCTGCTTTTGAGCTCCATTCTCAGGCTTTATGCAAGGAAAGCAGCAGAAGCAACATAAGTCTTTCTTTCTCCCCCACAAAACTCCGCCATAAATGAGTATTTGCTGGTGCAGCCTCTTGGAGCAGGATGCCTTGCAGGGTCCCAAAGACTCATTTCTGGCAGAGTTTGGGGGAGAGAAAGACTTTTGCTGCTTTCCTTGTGTGCAGCCAAAAGCGGAAGAAGAAAGAAGCAGAAGAAACAACCTGGTGGCTAGGCAAGTTCCCCCCTCCCATCACTACCTTGTGTTGTTCCTAATGCAAGCCTTGTGTTCCTGCGGGCCATGTGGGCAGCACAGCCTTATGTTCTCTGGCAGCCTGGATTAATTGCTTTGGGGGGTGCTCTGGGCATGACATTTCTCTATGGACCACCAAAATTTTCTCATGGACCACCAGTGAGCCATGGCCCACTGGTTGGCAACCACTGGCTTAAGGGACTATCCTTATTTTACCTGCATTATAACTCCTGTTGTACTTCCCTGATTCTGTGTGCTGCTCTCCCATCAACTTATTTTTACAAGCAGCCAAGAATTATATTGCACATATTTGAAAGAATATAAAGAACATATACATATATACGTAGCATTTTCCAGATGTTGGGTTTACCCTATCATTCATACATATACCAGAGGTAGTATTCAACAGGTTCTGACCAGTTCTGGAGAACCAGTAGTGGAAATTTTGAGTAGTTTGGAGAACTGGCAAATACCACCTCTGACTGGCCCCACTCTCATCTATTCTCTGCCTCCTGAGTCCCAGCTGATCATCTGGGTCTTCTTTCGTTGCTCTACACAGGACAACAGAGCTGGAAAGCAGGTTAGTGGAGTGGGGAGGGAATGGGATTTTGCAGTATCCTTCCCCTGCCATGCCCACTAAGCCACACCCACAGAACCGATTCATTGACATGTATGTATGTATGTATGTATGTATGTATGTATGTATGTATATATGTAAATGTATGTATGATAAGGTAAACTCAACATCTGGAAAATGCTGAACATTCTGTGGTGTTTTAAATGTCAGTGAGAAAAAGACAGCCTCTGAGATAAGTGTTTCAGCCAGCTTTTTACATTCTGAACTTTGCTAGTTTATAAGCCATCATATGACCTAGTCTTTGCAACAATGTTTTATAAAAGACTTTGTGAGGTTTTAGAAGAAGGACCCTGTAATAGTCAATCAATGTCAGAATAAAGCTGGACTTCTAGTCTAACCTCCTGCTCAAGAGGAGACCTTATACCATTTCAGACAAATGGCTGTCATCTTTTTTTCCCTCCAGTGATGAAGCACCTACAACTTTTGAAAAACCTATTCTATGATTCTCATTGTTAGGAATTTTCTCCTTAATTCCAGGTTGCTTCTCTCTTTGATTAGTTTCCATCCATTGTTTCTTGTCTTGCCTTCTAGTTCTTTGGAAAATAAGTTGATCCCAGTCCTCTTTGTGGCAGTCCCTCAAATACTGGAATACTGCTATCATGTCCCCCCTGGTCCTTTTTTTTCTCTAGTGTAGCCATATCCAATTCCTGCAATCATTCTTCATATGTTTTTGACTCCAGGCCCTTAATAATCTTAATTGTTCTTCTTTGCACTTTTTTCAAAGTCTCAATATCTTTCTTGTAACGTGATGATCAAAATTAGATGCAGTATTCCAGCTGTGGTCTTACTAAGGCTTTATAAAACACTTCACATGATTTTGATTCTATGCTTCTGTTATATAAGGATAAGGGTTGTATTAGCTTTTTTGAGTGCTGCCACACACTGCTGGCTTATCTTTAAGTGATTGTCCATTAGGACTCCAAGGTCTCTCTCATAGTTAACAGATAACAGTAATAGAGTTGGAAGAGATCTTGTAGGTCATCAGGTCCAACCTCCCCAAGCAGGAAATCCTACACTATTTCTGACAGATGGCAGTCCAGTCTCTTCTTGAAAGCCTCCAGAGATGAAGCTCCCACAACTTCTGAAGGCAAGCTGTTCTCTTGGTTGATTCTGCTCACTGTAAAAAAAAAATCCTTATTCCCAGTTGGATTTCTCCTTATTCAGTTTCCATCCATTATTCCTTGTCCGACCTTCAGATGGTTGACTCCTTCCTCTCTGTGGCAGCCCCTCAAATATTAAAACACTGCTATCATTCTCTCTTGGTCCTTCTCCTCATTAGAGATTCCTGTAACCATTCTTCACATGTTTTCACTCAGTTCCCTAATCATCTTAGTTGCTCTTCTCTGCACCTTTTCTAGAGCCTCAACATGTTTTTTATGGTGTAGTGACCAAAACTGGATGCAATATTCTAGAATGTGGTCTTACTAAGGCTTTATAGAGTGGTATTTATTGTGTAGTGGGCTTCAGTAGGCAAGAAGCAAACTAGCATAGATCAGAATCTTAAAAAGGGGGCTTCTGGTGGCATCCTCCTTGCTGACGGACCAAAGACCGCGATCATGCGTGGCTTTGATCCATGCTATCTCATCGGAGGGCTCCAAGCATTTGCTTTTGGGGCCAAAATCACCCTGTAGGGGTGGTGAAGAAGGGGGAGACTGCCAGCTGGGTCAAGGGGAGCCACATCTCCCCTCTCTGGCTAGGCAATACTCCCCTCCGAAGATGGGCAGTTGGGGTGGCCAACCATAATCCATTGAAAATTGTTCGGAAGGGGCAGAGGAAAAGAAAAATGAGATGGATATTAAACTCATAAATCCTGAAAGAAAAAGAATATAATCAAAGGATAAAAATGAATTAGAAATATTCTTCAAAATAAATTTAAAAGAACATACCACTCTGCAGAATTTGTCGGATACTATGAAGGCATATGTGAGAGGAATAACCATAACTTATACAATCAGGAAAAATAAGGAAGAATGGAAACAACAGAATGAATTGCAGAGGAAGATAAAAATATTTGAGTTGTGAACTCCCAAAAGACACCAAAAACATTATAGCGAAAAAAGACATAACGATGGCCCGACACAAATTAAATTTGACAATTTTAGAGGAAAGAGCATGCAGAACTTTTTCAAATTTGCAAATAAACCAGGTAGATGGTTATCCCATAAGTTGAAGATAGAAAAAGAAAAAAGATTAATTCAGCAACTGAAAGATTAGGAGGGAAATATATGTTATCAGATGGAAGAAAAAAATCAGATTGTGCAAAGCTATTTTGGGGAACTGTACAAACAAGAGGAAATTATGGGCAGAAATATAACAAAATACTTAGAGGAAAATGGTTTAGGTTCAATTTCTGAAGAAAAAAGGGAAATATTAAATAGAGAAATAACCCAGCAGAGTTGAAAAAAGCAGTATAAAAACAGAAAAATAATAAAACTCCAGGACCGGCTGATTTGCCTAGTGAGATGTATAAAAATATATATACAGTATTTGAACCAATATTACTGGAGGTATATAATGAGGCACTGTCAGAAGCTAGATTGCCAAAGTCCTGGTCTGGGGCATATATTGCCTTAATTCTGAAGGACAGTACTGATCAACTATTAATCCAAAACTATAGACCAATCTTGCTGTTGAATACAGATTAAAAAAATATTTATGACAATATTAGTGGAGAATGAAACCAATCCCAAATGAAATTATACATCCTGATCAGAATAGCTTCCTACCAAATAGGCAAATCAGAAACAATTTTAGAACAGTGTTAAATACGATTGAATATTATGAAGCACATCCCGAAAAGCAACCAGAATTAGTATTCATGGATCAGTGGTAGAATTAATTTTTTTTACCATCAGTTCTGTGGGCGTGGCTTGGGTGTGGCAGGGGAAGGATACTGTAAAATCTCCAGTTAGAGGTGGTATTTGCTGGTTCTCCAAACTACTCAAAATTTCCGCTACCGGTTCTCTAGAACTGGTCAGAACATGCTGAATACCACTGCTGTCATGAATGCACAGAAGGCTTTTGATAATCTTAATTGGCAGTTTATGCTACAACAAATAAAAAGAATTAATTTCAGTAACAATATAGAAAAAACACTACAAGCCATATATTCTAGTCAAAGAGCAAGCATATTATTAAATGGAGATGGTATGGACGATTTCAAAATAGATAAAGGAGTGAGACAAGGTGTCCATTATCACCCCTGCTGTTTATTTTATCTTTAGAAGTGTTATTAGACACAACCAGACAAAGCTCAGGAATAAAAGGGATTAAAATTAGAAATGAAGAATACAAAGTCCAAGCATTTGCAGGCGACCTTGTATTCATAGTAGAAGAACCAATAGAGACTGGGCAAACATTATTACAAGAAATAGAAAAAATTGGTGAAGTGGCAGGATTCAAAATAAATAAAAATAAAACCAAAATGATAGTTAAAAACTGCACTGAAACTCAGAAAACAGAACTAGAAAGCAAAATGGGATTACAGAGTGCAAAAAAAATGAAATATTTGGGAATATGGTTATCCTCTAGAAGATGCTTGTCAATTAAAGAGGATAATTATACTAAATTAGTTAAACAAATTAGGAGAGAATTGGAATTATGGGGAAAAGTACTACTATCATTATTAGGGAGAATTGCAGTATTGAAAATGAATACTCTACCAAAACTAAGGTACCTATTTCAAATGATTCTGATAAAGTTAAGGAAATCCTTTTTTACTGAATAAAATAAAATAACTAAGTTTGTCTGGTTGGGCAAGAAACCATGTATTAAATTAAAACTGTTACAGGATAGTAGGAGCAGAGGTGGTTTTGGACTACCAGAGTGGGAGCTTTATTATCAGGAAGCAATACTAAATTGGATTAAAGATTGGGTTAAATTAAAAGACAAAGGGATATTAACATTAGAAGGTTATGCCCTCCAGATAGGTTGGCATGCATTCTTGTTGAAAAAAAAAGGTAAACCACATGCCTATTTCAATCAACACCAAATAAGAGATTAACTTATCCAAATATAGGGAAGGGTAAAAAAAATACTATATGAAGATACCATGTTGGTTGTCAACAATGGAGGCCATGATACATCCACATAGATTAGATTTAGGGAAAATGATAAACTACAATGAATTATTAGACACCCAAGGAAAATTAAAATCAAATCAAGAGCTCAAAGAACAGGGAATTAGAATTGATTGGTGTCCATACCTACAAATTCAAAATAAATATAATTTTTTTTAGAAGAATTCAGATTTGATAAGGGGCAAAATCAACTGGATAAAATTTTAATTGGACCAGAACAAAAATATATATCAAAAGCTACTTGTTAGACTTTAAAATGGAAGATGAAATTGTGCAGAGTACTATGATAGCATGGCTGCAGAACTTTGGATATAACATAGACTTAGAAGGACTTATTGGACCAAAATTAAAGATTGGATGCAGGAAATTACAGGATACCAAACTGAACCTAAATCAGAACTCTTCCTAATGGGAATAATTAGAGATCAATACCCCAAAAGGATAAAATATATTATTTTACATATTCTAACAGCAGTCAGGATAGCTTTTGCACAAATGTGGACCTATTACTCCAACAGACAACTTAGTCCTACAAAAAAAGTTAAAGAATGTGTGGAAATGGACATGCTTTCATTAAAAATGAAGGAAAAGGAGGATTCCGACTATTACTCAATTTGGCATAAATGGTACGAATGGTTAGAAAATAGAAATAAGAAATAGGAAGTGAAGATTACCCAGAAGAGAACTTAAAAGAATGGTGCGTAGATATGTAAATATGTAAAATATACAAGTATATAAATTAGTAATAATTATAGATAGAGTAACAGTTATTGGTTGGTATGTGTAAAATATTGTAGAAACTATAAGATAATAATATTTGTAGATGTCAAAATGCTGTTTAAACCATGAATATGATTTATATTGGTGGAAAACACAATAAAAATTAAATTTAAAAAAGTATAAAATTTAATGAATGTGAAGATATAAGAATTATTTAAAGTTAAAAGAAATAGGTCAAGAAATGAGTAGAAAATATATAAAATAAATTTGGGGAAAGTATTTGAGAAAATTTATAGAAAACATGTAATGTAATGATAGGATATGAAATTAAATGTGAAAGATGAATATGTAACTGAGGTCATGTTTGTATGAAAATGTGAAAACCAGAATAATGCTGTTCACTAAAAAAAGATGTTTTTGAAATGTGAAAAAATAAAAATCTTTTTTACAAAAACAAAAAAAGGAAAAAGCAGACCAGCATAACTGCAACAGCACTTACTGACTCAAAACTGGAACTGAGGAACAGCAGGTAAATCCCTATAATTTATACTCTAGGCCCACAGAGCCTTTATCAATCAAATACTTGAAAAAGCCCACCCAAATATGAATGTTCTAAGTTTCCATCCAAAATAGTTGGAGTTAACAGTTAGGGTCATCTAAAGGCTAGTTTCACTTTAGCAGGGCTTAACACAACTATATATATTCAATACATAACACTCCTCTTCCTGGGATAGTTCTTATCCTCAGTCTGTTCAATATTCATAGTCTTTGAGATAGGATGGGGGTCCATGAATCCTGGTGGATCACCGCAATATTACTGGATAGTCCTGCTTAAGTAGAGTATTATCCATCCCCAATTGGACAGTCTTGATGGCCATTTGGTTCCCCGGAAGTGGCGGAGGCTCTACAGCCCTTGCAATCTCTGTCTCTCCAGAGGTGGCCGTGGGTGGTGTAAACAAACTCAGAGGAAAACCGTTCTCATGTGGGTCTGATAAAGCCTTGGGATCCTCATCTGGGACTGACGTGACCTGCCAATGCCATAACTGGTCAATGTGGCATCTGATTGTACACTGTAACTGCTCAATGTGGCATCGGATGTTACATACCGAATCATGTTGCCATTGAGGAATGACTGAAATCTTCTGCCATGAACTGTGCCCCATTATCTGACATGATTACATCTGGCAGACCACATGTAGGAACAGCCAGTGCAACTCTTGGATGACCCCGGTAGTTGTCATCGATGAGACCAATACTACTTCCAACCACTTGGAATAACTGTCCACCACTATCAGGAACACCTACCCCTGGAAGGGCCCTGCAAAGTCAATGTGCACACGAGACCATGGGACTTGAGTAGTGCATTGGTGCTTGTGGCAACTCTGGTCAGGTGTCTTGACAGATTGGCTCAGCCTGCTGATACCATAACTGATCAATGTGGCATCTGACTGTATGATCATTCCCTAGAATAACCTCATTTGACAAGGGCCCGTTACATTAGTTATCCTAGCTGCCACCCAAGGTACCCCACTCCCATAGTTCTTAGCCCAGACCAATTCACCCAGTTAGAAGTTTCTGGACTGGGGGGTTGGCTGAGCGGTTTCCACTGCTACTCTGTCTGGATGAAGTCAGTTGAGCTTTGTGGTGAGCCGGCGGCCCCACCTCAGCTCCTCTGGGCTGCAACCTGTTGCTGTACTGGGAGTTGTGTGTTGACACAGGAGGTAGTGATTCTAGTTCCTGGTCATCATCCACTTATCAGCTCCTTTGTGGTCCTGACCATTCATTCGGACTGATCATTGGTTGGGTGTATGTGAAACGGAGTGGATATTACATGCCAAATTATGTTGGCATTGAGGAAAGATTGAAACTCTTCTGCTATGAATTGTGCCCTGTTGTTGGACACAATCACCATGTGTAGACCATGTGTAGACCATGTGTAGCAAATAGCCAGTGCAACTTTCTGATAACCCTTGTCATTGGCATTGATGAGACTGGTGCCACTTCCAACCACTTGGAATAACTGTCCACTACTGTCAGGAACATCTGCCCTTGGAAAGAGCCCACAAAGTTAATGTGCATGCGAGACCATGGGGGGGGGGTCTCCCACTGTTGCACAGGTGCTTGTGGCATCTCTGGTCAGATTTCTTGGCAGGCCTGACAACTCCTTACTTGATTCTCAATGTCTTTGTCCAGGCCTGGCCACTACAAGTAGCTCCTGGTTAGAGCCTTCATCCAAATAATATCTGGGTGCCCCCCCGTGTAGGGAATCCAGCGCCTTGGAGTGAAGACTGGGTGGAATGATGACCCTGCTGCCCCACAGCACACATCCCTTGTAGGCCAACAGTTCATTTTTCTGAAAAGCGTGGTACTGGAATTCAGGGCCTGGCTGGGCCTCTGGCCATCCCCTTAACACCCAATTGAGAACGCAGCTAAGTGTTCTATCCATGGTGGTTTCAGCTGCAATGTCCCCTGCATGTAGGGATGCTTCAGACAGTTCCTGGTTCTCCAGAATACAACAAGCTTGGGCCAGACCCAGCTCAGTCTATGGTAGAGTCAGTTGGCTGAGAGCATCAGTGTGGCCCATTTCCTTGCCTGGCTTGTGAATTAACCAGTACAAGTATGCAGCCATGAAAATGGACCATCATAGCATTTGCGGTGACAGGATCAGCAGTGTCTGTTTGTCAGCTGTGAAGAGACGAAGCAGAGGTTTGTGGTTTGTAACGATGATGATGGTTTGCCCACATAAGAAGTTGTGGAACTTCTTAATGCCAGTCACTAAGGCGGGGGCTTCCTTGTCTATCTGGGCATAGTTCCTTTCAGCTGATGATAATGTTCTAGAATAGTATGAGAAGGGGGGCTCTGTAGCATCTGGCATCCTGTGGCTTAGTAATGCCCCAATAGTGAAGCATCACAGGCTAGGGTTACTGTAGGGTTTCATTGAAATGAGCTAGGACAGAGTCCGAGGATAGCAATGATTTTACTGCCTTGAATGCTTTGTCTTGAGTGCTTGATCTGACCCAGGGAGCTTTTTTGTCCAATAGGCAGTGTAGCGGTTCTGTCAGGGTAGCCTTATGCAGTAAGAAAGAATGGTAAAAATTGAGCAAACCCAGGAATGCTTGAAGCTCCCCCTTGAATTTTGGTGTCTGTGGGCTTGCTGAATTGCCTTTAGCTTTGCTTCAGATGGGTGGATTCTGGCAATGTCAATGTGGAAACCCAGAAATTCTGTGGATTGTATGCTGATTTGGCACTTTTCCTTCTTGAGTTTTAGGTCTGCCTTGCAGAAACATTGGAGTACTGTGCGAAGATGTTCCATCAAGACTGCTGCTGATTGCCCCACAATCAGGACATTTATGGGCAGACACTGGGAATGTTCTTCAGTGTTCATTCCATAATACTTTGGAACAACTCTGGTGCTATGCTTACCCCAAACTGCAAGTGATGCACTCAGAATGCATCTCTGTGTGTGACTATTGTTTGTGCTTCTGCAGTAGCGTCATCTACCAGTAGCTGCTTGTAGGCCTGGGTGAGGTCTAGCTTAGCAAAGATTCGGCCTCCGTGGAGCGAAGTGAGGATATAGCTTACCATTGGTACAGGGTAAGCATGCTGCTGTAGTGCCTTGTTTATGGTGCACTTATTGTCTGCACAGATACAAACTTCCCCATTAGCCTTAACTGGGTCATTATGGGAGTCTCCCACTGGTTACAGTCCACAGGTTGGAGCACTTTCTGCTGTACCAGCTTGTCTAGTTCTGCATCAATTTTAGGTTTCAATGCAAAGGGAACCCTGCATGGTTTTAATCAGATTGGAGTTACTGCTAGATCGAGGTTGAGTGAAATGGATGCCCCTTTGTATTGTCCCAGCTCAGTGCTGAATATTGTTGGCATACCGCTGCTAGATCAGCTATTTGGGTCCAATGGATGCCCATCACCCTGATGCCCAGTTGCTTCTTTCTTTGATTAGTTAGTTTTCTTTTTTTAAAAAAAATAAATTGTATTGATTTTACAATTAAAACAAACCAACAACACATACATAAATGAAAGAGAGAAAAAGAAGAAAGGGAGAAGAAAATAGAAAGAAAAAAATAGAAAACAATTAAAAACATTCTCATGTTCAACAGTTTGTAAGACCTCTTTTTTATCCTTATTTTATGCCATTTACGCACACCTAATTCTTACATATATCTGTGTATCACTACTATAGATTTATCCTATCGTCTTTTGCCTTTTAGTGTGAAGTCTATCTTTGGTTTATCCATTTGTACCAGCAGTTCCAGCTCTTGTAGTATATTGAAGTGTCTTTATTTTTTAATGCCAAAGTTAATTTGTCCATTTCTGCAAAACTTGAAATTTTTTGAATGATCATCTCCTCTGATGGAACATGAGGCTACTTCCAACATTGTGCAAAAGCCAATCTGGCCACTGTCAAAATGTGTATTATTATATATTCCTTTTTGATATTAGTTTATCAAAGATCCTAACAGAAAGGACTCTGGTTTGAATTCAATCTGTTCTCTTGTCATTTCTTCCAGCCAATTTCTAATTTTCTCCCAATATTTTTGAGCTTCTGTACAGGGCCACCACATATGGAAAAAAAAAAAGTTCCTCTTTTTTTTTTTTTTGCATTTCCAGCAATTTGGACTCATGTTAGGTTTGCTAATCTCAAAGGAGGAAGGTGCCATTTATAAAACATTTTATAGGCGTTTTCTTTGTATGCTACTCTGATTTTGTAATTTTATTATTTCTACCCCAGACCTTTTCCCATTCTGTTATGGTGATGCTATGTCCTATGACAGGGATACCATGTTGGTTGTCAACAATGGAGGCCATGATACATCCACATAGATTAGATTTAGGGAAAATGATAAACTACAATGAATTATTAGACACCAAGGAAAAATTAAAATCAAATCAAGAGCTCAAAGAACAGGGAATTAAAATTTGATTGGTGTCCATACCTATACCAAATTCAAAATAAATATAATTTTTTTAGAAAATTCAGATGATTTGATAAGGGGGGGCAAAATCAACTGGATAAAATTTTAATTGGACCAGAACAAAAATATATATCAAAAAGCTACTTGTTAGACTTTAAAAGTGGAAGATGAAATTATTGCAGAGTACTATGATGGCATGGCTGCAGAACTTTGGATGTCAACTTTAGACTTAGAAGGACTGTGGATAAGGTACCAAAAATTAAAAGATTGGATGCAGGAAATTACAGGATACCAAACTGAACCTAAATCAGAACTCTTCTAATGGGAATAATTAGAGATCAATACCCCAAAAGGATAAAATATATTATTTTACATATTCTAACACGTAGTCAGGATAGCTTTTGCACAAATGTGGACCCTATTACTCCAACAGACAACTTAGTCCTACAAAAAAAGTTAAAGAATGTGTGGAAATGGACATGCTTTTCATTAAAAATGAAGGAAAAGGAGGATTCCGACTATTACTCAATTGGCATAAATGGTGCAGAATGGTTGAAAATAGAAATAAGAAATAGGGAAGTTGAGGAATTACCCAGAAGAGAACTTAAAAGAATGAAGATGGTAGATATGTAAATATGTAAAATATACAAGTATATAAATTAGTAATAATTATAGATAGAGTAATAGTTATTGGTTGGTATGTAATACAAATATTGTAGAAACTATAAGATAATAATATTTGTAGATGTCAAAATACTGTTTAAACCATGAATATGATTTTTATATTGGTGGAAAACACAATAAAATTAGAATTTAAAAAAGTATAAAGTTAATGAATGTGAAGATACTAAGGAATTATTTAAAGTTAAAAGAAATAGGTCAAGAAATGAGTAGAAAATATATAAAATAAATTTGGGGAAAGTATTTGAGAAAATTTATGAAAACATGTAATGTAATGATAGGATATGAAATTAAATGTGAAAGATGAATATGTAACTGAGGTCACATGTTTGTATGAAAATGTGAAAACCAGAATAATGCTGTTCACTAAAAAAAAGATGTTTTTGAAATGTGAAAAAATAAAAATCTTTTTTACAAAAAAACAAAAAGGAAAAAGCAGACCAGCATAACTGCAACAGCACTTACTGACTCAAAACTGGAACTGAGGAACAGCAGGTAAATCCTATAGCACTTTATACTCTATAGGCCCACAAGAGCCTTTATCAATCAAATACTTGAAAAAGCCCACCCAAATATGAATGTTCTAAGTTTCCATCCAAAATAGTTGGAGTTAATGAGTTAGGTCATCTAAAGGCTAGTTTCACTTTAGCAGGGCTTAACACAACTATATATATTCAATACATAACACTCCTCTTCCTGGGATGTAGTTTCTTATCCTCAGTCTGTTCAATATTCATAGTGCCTTGAGATAGGATGGGGGGTCCATGAATCCTGGTGGATCACCGCAATATTACTGGATAGTCCTGCTTAGGCTGAGTATTATCCATCCCCAATTGGACAGTCTTGATGGCCATTTTGTTCCCCCATGAGTGGCGGAGGCTCTACGGCCACTGCAATCTCTGTCTCTCCAGAGGTGGCCCGTGGGTGGTGTAAACAAACTCAGGAAAACACGTTCTCGCGCTGGGTCTGATAAAGCCTTGGGATCCTCATCTGGGACTGAGCGTGACCTGCCAATGCCCGCGTAACTGGTCAATGTGGCATCTGAGATTGTACACTGTAACTGCTCAATGTAAGCATCGGATGGCTTACGCACGAATCATGTTGCCATTGAGGTGTGTTGTGAAATCTTCTGCCATGAACTGTGCCCCATTATCTGACATGATTACATCTGGCAGACTACATGTGCTAGGAACAACCAGGTACCCAACTCTTGGATGACCAGTGATTAGTCTGTCATCGATGAGACCAATACTACTTCCAACCACTTGGAATAACTGTCCACCACTATCAGGAACACCTACCCCTGGAAGAGGCCTGCCAAAGTCAATGTGCACACGAGACCATGGGACTTGAGTAGTGCATTGGTGCTTCACGTAACAAGCAACTCCTGGTCAGGTGTCTTGACAGCATTGGCTCAGCCGTGCCTGATCACTGCTAACTTTGATCAATGTGGCATCTGACTTTGTGTGATCATTCCCTAGAATAACCTCATTTGACAAGGGCCGTTATTAGTTATCTAGCTGCCACCCAAGGTACCCCCACTCCCATAGTTCTTAGCCCAGACCAAATTCACCCAGTTAGAAAGTTTCTGGACTGGGGGTTGGCCTGGCAGCCGTTTCCACTGCTACTCTGTCTGGATGAAGTCAGTTGAGCTTTGTGGTGAGCCGGCGGCCTCACCTCAGCTCCTCTGGGCTGCAACCCTGTTGCTGTACTGGGAGTTGTGTGTTGACACAGGAGGTAGTGAGTTCTAGTTCCTGGGTCATCATCCACTATCAGCTCCTTTGTGGTCCTGACCATTCATTCCGGACTGATCATTGGTTGGGTGTATGTGAAGCGGAGTGGAATATTACATGCCAAATTATGTTGGCATTGAGGAAAGAAGATTGAAACTCTTCTGCTATGAATTGTGCCCTGTTGTTGGACACAATCACCGCGACATGTAGACCATGTGTAGACCATGCATGTAGCAAATAGCCCAGTGCAACTTTCTGATAACCCTGTCATTGGCATTGATGAGACTGGTGCCACTTCCAACCACTTGGAATAACTGTCCACTACTGTCAGGAACATCTGCCCTTGGAAAGAGCCACAAAGTTAAGCTGTGCACATACGAGACCATGGAGGGTCTCCACTGTTTGCAGGAGGTGCTTGTGGCATCTCTGGTCAATTTCTTGGCAGGCCTGACAACTCCTTACTTGATTCTCAATGTCTTTGTCCAGGCCTCATGCTGACTACAAGTAGCTCCTGGTTAGAGCCATCCAAATAATATCTGGGTGCCCCCACGTGTGAGGGAATCCAGCGCTGTGGAGTGAGAAAGCTGGGTGGAATGATGACCCTGCTGCCCCCACAGCAGCACACATCCCTTGGCAGGCCAACAGTTCATTTTCTGAAAAGCGTGGTACTGGAATTCAGGGCCTGGCTGGGCCTCTGGCCATCCCCTTAACACCCAATTGAGAACGCAGCCTAAGTGTTCTATCCATGGTGGTTTCGGCTGCAATGTCCCCTGCATGCAGGGATGCTTCAGACAGTTCCTGGTTCTCCCAGAATACAACAAGCTTAGGGCCAGACCCAGCTCAGTCTATGGTAGAGTCAGTTGGCTGAGAGCATCAGTGTGGCCCATTTCCTTGCCTAAGCTTGTGAATTAACCAGTACAGAAGTATGCAGCCATGAAAATGGACCATCATAGCATTTTGCGGTGACAGGATCAGCAGTGTCTGTTTGTCAGCTGTGAAGAGACCAGAAGCAGAGGTTTGTGGTTTATGCTGATGATGATGGTTTGCCCACACATAAGAAGTTGTGGAACTTCTTAATGCCAGTCACTAAGGCGGGGCTTCCTTGTCTATCTGGGCATAGTTCCTTTCAGCTGATGATAATGTTCTAGAATAGTATGAGAAGGGGGCTCTGTAGCATCTGGCATCCTGTGGCTTAGTAATGCCCCAATAGTGAAGCATCACAGGCTAGGGTTACTGTAGGGTTTCATTGAAATGAGCTAGGACAGAGTCCGAGGATAGCAATGATTTTACTGCCTTGAATGCTTTGTCTTGAGTGCTGATCTGACCCAGGGAGCTTTTTTTTTTTTTTTTTAATCCAATAGGCAGTGTAGCGGTTCTGTCAGGGTAGCCTTATGCAGTAAGAAAGAATGGTAAAAATTAGAGCAAACCCAGGAATGCTTGAAGCTCCCCCTTGAATTTTGGTGTCTGTGGGCTTGCTGAATTGCCTTTAGCTTTGCTTCAGATGGGTGGATTCTGGCAATGTCAATGTGGAAACCCAGAAATTCTGTGGATTGTATGCTGATTTGGCACTTTTCCTTCTTGAGTTTTAGGTCTGCCTTGCCAGAAACATTGGAGTACTGTGCGAAGATGTTCCATCAAGACTGCTGCTGATTGCCCCACAATCAGGACATTTATGGGCAGACACTGGGAATGTTCTTCAGTGTTCATTCCATAATACTTTGGAACAACTCTGGTGCTATGCTTACCCCAAACTGCAAGTGATGCACCTCAGAATGCATCTCTGTGTGTGACTATTATTTGTGCTTCTGCAGTAGCGTCATCTACCAGTAGCTGCTTGTAGGCCTGGGTGAGGTCTAGCTTAGCAAAGATTCGGCCTCCGTGGAGCGAAGTGAGTATATAGCTACCATTGGTACAGGGTAAGCATGCTGCTGTAGTGCCTTGTTTGTATGGTGCACTTATTGTCTGCACAGATACAAACTTCCCCATTAGCCTTAACTGGGTCATTGTGGAGTCTCCTCACTGGTTACAGTCCACAGGTTGGAGCACTTTCTGCTGTACCAGCTTGTCTAGTTCTGCATCAATTTTAGGTTTCAATGCAAAGGGAACCCTGCATGGTTTTAATCAGATTGGAGTTACTGCTAGATCGAGGTTGAGTGAAATGGATGCCCCTTTGTATTGTCCCAGCTCAGTGCTGAATATTGTTGGCATACCGCTGCTAGATCAGCTATTTGGGTCCAATGGATGCCCATCACCCTGATGCCCAGTTGCTTCTTTCTTTGATTAGTTAGTTTTCTTTTTTTTAAAAAAATAAATTGTATTGATTTTACAATTAAAACAAACCAACAACACATACATAAATGAAAGAGAGAAAAAGAAGAAAGGGAGAAGAAAATAGAAAGAAAAAATAGAAAACAATTAAAAACATTCTCATGTTCAACAGTTTGTAAGACCTCTTTTTTTATCCTTATTTTTATGCCATTTACGCACACCTAATTCTTACATATATCTGTGTATCACTACTATAGATTTATCCTATCGTCTTTTGCCTTTTAGTGTGAAGTCTATCTTTGGTTTATCCATTTGTACCAGCAGTTCCAGCTCTTGTAGTATATTGAAGTGTCTTTATTTTTAATGCCAAAGTTAATTTGTCCATTTCTACCAAAACTTGAAATTTTTGAATGATCATCTCCTCTGATGGAACATGAGGCTGCTTCCAACATTGTGCAAAAGCCAATCTGGCCACTGTCAAAATGTGTATTATTATATATTTCACTTTTTTGATATTAGTTTATCAAAGATCCCTAACAGAAAGGACTCTGGTTTGAATTCAATCTGTTCTCTTGTCATTTCTTCCAGCCAATTTCTAATTTTCTCCCAATATTTTTGAGCTTCTGTACAGGGCCACCACATATGGAAAAAAGTTCCCTCTTTTTTTTTTTTTGCATTTCCAGCAATTTGGACTCATATTGGGGTGCATCTTCGCTAATCTCAAAGGAGGAAGGTGCCATTTATAAAACATTTTATAGGCGTTTTCTTTGTATGCTACTGATTTTGTAATTTTATTATTTCTACCCCAGACCTTTTCCCATTCTGTTATGGTGATGCTATGTCCTATGTTCCTACTCCAGGCTATCATGTTCCCTTTTACAATTTCTTTTTCTAATTCTAATAAATAATTATAAAAAAAAAATTTTTTTTTTTGCCTGATCCTAATAAAATTTTATCTAATTGCTGGAGTTTATTGTTAATTCCAAATTCTTTCTTGTTCTGTTTATATCTACTTTGAATTGAAGATATGCCCACTGATCAATTTTTAGTCCCCACTCTTGAAGTTCTTGCCGCGATTTCAAATTTCCTTGCGTATCCGATAGGTCCTTATATTTAATCATTTTAGTGATATTCAGATTATTTGGGTGAATCGTTGTCTCCATTGTTGAAATCCAAATTGATATTTTTAAATAGTGTTTTTTCCATATTTTCTTCTGATTAGTTAATAATGAGTCTCTGATTAGGTGTCTGTGAAAATATTTCTGGCTAGTTTTCCCTACATCCCTCTGCAAGTCATGGCCTTCTAAGAATAATATTCTCTTATTGGTTAAATTCACCCATTCCTTCAACCATACTAAAGAGGCTGCACTATAATACAACTCCCCAATTTGGAAGTGCCAGCCCTCCCCTGCTCTTCATATCCTGCATTGCCTTTACATTTATTCTAGGTTTTTTCCCTTGCCAGATAAATTTTACAGTTATTTTATTAAGTTCTTCAAAAAAAACTTTGTGTACTTTGATTGGGATCGTCTGAAATATATATAGGAATTTTGGAAGAATATTCACTTTAAGAGCAGCAATCCTGCCTAATAATGAAAGTTGCAGCTTGCTCCATGTTTCTAAATCCTTCTTTACCTGTTGCATCAATTTATCATAATTATTTTCCTTAAGTGTCTTACAATGTGCTGTCAACCACATTCCTAAGTATTTAACTTTCTTTATCACTTATATTCCCGTAACTTCTTCTAGTTCTATTTTCTGTTTTTTGTTAAATTTTTAGTCATTAATTTTGTTTTCTTCCTATTAATTTTAAGTCCTGCTACTGCTCCAAATTGTTCTAATTCATTCATCAATTTTTGTCCTCTTTCTATGGGTTCCTCAATGAAAAAAAATCATATTATCCGCAAACGCTTGCAACTTATATTCTTCTTTCTTAACCTTTAATCCTTTTATGTCTGGGTTCTGTCTAATTCTCATTAGTAATTCTTCTAATGATAATATGAAGAGCAGGGGTGAGAGTGGGCAGCCCTGTCTGACTCCTTTTTCTATTTTTATTGGGCGGGTATATTCCCTGTTTATTATAATATTAGCCTGTTGTGTATCATAAATGGTTGTAATAATATTTTCAAATTCGGTGCCTAAATTCATATTATAATTTTTTTGGATTAAAAATTGCCAATTTAAATTATTGAAAGCCTTCTCTGCATCTAAAAACATAAGTACAATTTGTTTTTCGGGGTGGGCTTCATAAAATTCTAAGACATCTAGTACTATTATTAAGTTGTTCTTGATTTGTCTGGTCGGGAGAAATCCATTTTGATCTTCATATATATGCTCATTTAACATTCTTTTTAGTCTACTTGCTATAATAGAAGTGAATATTTTGTAATCAATGTTTAACAGTGAAATCGGCCTATAATTATGTATATATCGGGGATCCAAATCCTCCTTTGGGATCAGTGAAATCAATGCCCCCCTCCACGAATCCGGCATCCTGGCTGCCAATAAGATGTCATTAAAAACTTCCACCATAAGCGGTCCTATTTGTTCTGCTATTGCCTTGTACAGCTCCCCTGGAATCCCATCTGGTCCTGCAGATTTATTGTTTTTCTGTTTCTCTATTGCTGATTTCAATTCAAGCAAAGTAATGTCTCTGTTTAATAATTCTTCCATTTCTTCCCCAATTGCTTTATCCTTCACTTCATTTAAATAGTTTCTTATTCTATCTTTGTTAACTTCTTCCTTTCATATAACTCTTCAAAATACTTATGGGCAATTTCTTTTTTCTGTTCTATCTCCTGTTGTATATCCCCCTTTCCATCTATTAGCTGGTATATCAATCTCTTTTCTTTCCTTTTTTAAGTCTATATGATAGCCATCTCCCTGGCTTATTAGCATGCTCAAAATAAGTTTGTCTAGTTGTATTCAAATTTATAATCATTCTCTCTTGTTCAATTAAATTCAATTTACGTTTAGTTATTATTATCTGATTTTGCAATTTTGAATCCTTTGGGGTACTCTGTAATTGAGTTTCTAATTCCTTAATTTTTTGTTGTAATTTGTTTTGCTGGGCGTATTTTTCCTTATTCCTCTTGGCATTATAAGAGATTGTTATACCTCTTATTACTGCCTTCATTGTATCCCAAATGTTTTGTTTCGTAGTTGCTCCATTATCATTTCCTTTAAGAAATAATTTAATTCCTCCTTGAGTTTGTTGGTGTATTCTTTTTCTCTTATTAACTGAGTATTTAATGTCCATCTTTTCTTGGGTTTTTCCCTACCCTTCCATATTATCTGAATTGGATTGTGATCTGCCCATTCGTTAGGTAACATTTCAATCCCTTTTATATCATTTGCTATTTCCCCATTCATCCATGCCATATCAATTCATGTCCATATTTGATGAGGATTTGAATAGAACATAAATTGTTTTTTCTTGGGATTTAATCTTCTCCATATATCAATCAAATTTAACTCCTTCATCATTTCCATACATATTTTGGGAAGCTCTCTTTCCCCCACTTTGTTCTTCCCCCCATTACTGTGGTCTTTTTGATAATCAGCAATAGAATTAAAGTATCCTATGATACAAATATTTCTTTTTTCCAATCCTACTATTTTTTCATAAAGATGCTTAAAAACACTTTTTGATCTCCGTTCAGGGCGTAGATTACCACTAAGAGAATTGGATGGCATTAATCCAGATCTGCAAAACCAGAGTACTTCCCTCAGAATCTGACCATATTAAATCTGCTTTCAAATCCTCTTTAACATATACTACAATCCCTTTCTTTTTCCCCATGTCTGCTGGTACGGTAAATAGCTTCCCTAATTTTGGACATTCTAGGTATTTTTCATCTGTTTTCTTTATATGAGTTTCTTGTAGGCATATTATATCAGCATTTTTTTTGATTAGTTTAGCTATTATCCTTTTCCTTTTTATTGTCAAGTTTAAACCATTTATATTAATTGATAGTAGTTTCTTTTCTTCTTCCACTTAATTAATTCTGTTTTGCTCTTTGTCTTGTAATGGCTCTGGTCTCTCCGTGTGCCTGAAGATGTGTCCTACTTTCTTCTCTCTCCTGATGTAGATGAGTATTTCCTTGATTTCCTAAAGTTCCATCTCTGTTCTTATGATAGCCTTCATCTTCCTGGGAGTTTGTTTCCAGTTCCTCCTTACTGCTCTGGTCTTCCGGACCTTCCAATCGCTCATAAAATTCCTGGGCCTTTTCCATGGAGTCAATTTTAATTTTCCTTTCATTCCAAAAAACTAACATCCCCTCTGGGATTAGCCATTTAAATACGATTCTTTTCTGATTTAGGTAAGCTGCTAAGAACTTGTAGTCTCGTCTTTGTTCTCTTACTCTTCTTGGTATTTGTTTGAGAATCAAGACTTCTTTACCTTTATACGTGATTGTTTCATCTCTTGACATCCTATATATGATATCCCGGACACTCCTTCTCACAAATCATATATGGACTTCTCTTGGGCATTTGTGGCCCTCTCGCATAATTAGTGCTAATCCTGTAAACTTCCTCAAACTCCCTTAAGATGTCATCGTTATCCTTTTCCATTATTCCTGTATTCCCGCCATTAGTTGTTCCAGGTCTTCTTCTTTGGAACTACATCTTCTTCACTACATTTTGGAATCTCAAGTATGTAGCAGCCTTGTCCATCTCTACGTAGACCAGTGAGTCCTCCATTTCTTTACTCACATTCTTTAATTCTTCATCTTCCCTTTCTAATTTCCTTTCAGTTCATTCAGTCCTTTTCTCTACCTCTTTTATTGTTGCTTCATTTTTCTCCAAGGCCTGCTGTAATAATCCAACTTTGTCCTCTACTTTGGAGATATCCGCTTTCATTTCTGCTTTTAATTTCCCCATCTCCTCTTTTAGTTCATTGATATCTGCTCTCGTCTTGTTATGGTTTTCATCATTGTTTCTTGTGGCTTCGTCATCGATTCCTGTAAAGTCAGCAAAATTGATTGGATGTTGGCATGCGAGATGTTAGCTTGTTTCTCCACTGGTAATGTTTCTTCTATGGTTTTTTGTGCCATGGGCACAAACAGTATTACATTCGTTCCCAAGTGGATTAATTGTGATCACACAATAAATTATAATATTAATACATAAAATCCTATACTTATTAATTAAATAATACTTAATGTTCTTACTATTTTCCCTATATATCTAATCAAAGTATAACTATCACTATTATTAATAAATCAATTAAATCAATTAATTCAATTATTTAACAATCAGTTACAACAATCAATTTTCCTTTCCCCAGTATGCATATTTATAATCATTACAAAGACAGAATAAAGAAGGAGAGATAGTTCATCATAGCGCCAGATGGTGAGGGAGAAAGAAGAAGAAAAAATTGAGCAAATGTATACTGAAAAAAGGGAGGAAAAAGCGGGGGGAAGGAATTTTGAAGTAAGTTTTTAGCTTTCCGTCTCTAAGTTTGAGAGCTTTCATTTCAAATGCACCAGAAGTGGGGAGGTAAAAAATGTTGAGTAGTGACTGCAATTACATGGTATCTCCAAACATTTGGAATCTTCCACTTTTACTTTTTGTCTTAGTGTTCTTTAAGTTTAATTTTCCTGATTTTCTTCAAATGGAACCACCTCTTCAATTAGATCAGTATGCTCCCTAAAGGGCTGTTAAGTGGTTTATATCAGTTATATTGTTACGATAGCTTCAGGGTTTCTAAATATCGCCTGTGGTGCCACACTGTCTCTGTTCCATCAGCTCCAATCTTCTTCCCGTCTCCACTTTAATAAAGTCTTTCAGAATAAAAATCAAATGAGATAGTCCAAATCCTCCACAACTTCCAAGCACCTTCCAGCTGCTAGTCTCCCAACCTCCCAACCTTCCCTTTTTACTTGTTATTGTCCTCTCTCTCTCTTCTGTCTGCCAAGCCCTTTCACTTTCACTTGCCTTGCATCCGCTTTTTGGCCGCTTTCTTTTAGGGCTCCAGACAGACACTTGTAACAGCCTTATAAAAGTCTATGGCATTCCAATCCTCCTCTCCACCACTAATTTTCTCTGCCATACTCTTCCCCTATGATCTCACACACTGTCACTCACTCACTTCTTTACATTGGTGGCAGTCCAGACTTCAGAGCCGCCATTGATAGGGGGCTGTTTCTTGCTCGTTGGGCTCTGGAGAGCTCCTCTTTGCTGCAGGGGGGTTGCCTTCCCCACACTGCAACCCGAGTCTTTCCCACGCCAGCACAAATCTCTCCGGGACTCGTGCACCCTCAAAGGATCATGCCAACTGCAAAAAGAGATTAACTGAAACCACAGACGGGCTTCTGCACCTCTGTTCTTCCTTGCCTTGCCACCGGAAGTCCGAACATCTGATTAGTTAGTTTTCAACCACTGTTTCTTGTTCTACCCTCTGGTGCTTTATAGAATAATTTGACCTCCTCTTCTTTGATGAGGGTTAGAGTTAGATGAGCTCCTCTTCTGTTCCATCATCTAAGTCATTTATAAAGACATTGAAGAGTACTGGGACTAAGATGGAACCTTGTGGTATCTCACTGATTATTGTCCTCCATGTAGACATAGTACCATTAAAAACTACTCATTGAGTATGGTTTGTTAGTCATACAAATCCATCTGGTGGTTAGTTGTCTATCCCACATTTTTCTAGTTTACCAAGAAGTAGGTTATGGTCTACTTTGTTAAATGTTTTGCTGAAGTCTTAAGTATACTACATCCACACCATTTCATACTAATTTAGTCACTTTGTCAAAGAATGAAATAAGATTGGTTTGGCATAATCTATTTTTAACAAACCTGTACTGGCTACTAGTTATAGCTTAATTTGTTTCTAGATGTTCATAAATCTATTTTTTGATAAATTTTCCAGTATCTTCTCAGGTATAGATGTTAGGCTGGTCTATAGTTTCCTAGGTCTGTTTTTTTCTCTCCTTTTTTGAAGATGGAAACATATTAGCTCTTTTCTAATTCTCAGGTATTTTCCTGGTACTTCAGGATTTTTTTAAAGATATGGTACAATGGTTCTGAGATAATATATGCCAGCTCCTTCCAAATACTAGGATTTAATCCATCAGGTCCTGGTGATTTATATTCCTCAAGATCAAATATGTGTTCTCTTACCATTTTCTTGCTTATTTAATTTTTATTTCTAGTCTTTTTACAATTATGACTGGTTGGGTAGGTTGGGCTATAGTTTCTTTCTGTGTAAAGACTGATGCAAAGAATGAATTAAGCAGCTTTGCTTTCTCTTTACTGCCTGTTGCTTCCTTGTCTTCTTCTCTTTTTAGTGGACCAACTATTTCCTTGACTTTTTTTTTCTCGTTACTTTATATATTAAAAGAAACTTACATTTTACTTTTGTTCAAGTCTTTGTTCATTCTCCTGACTTCATATTTGCAGATTCTGGCTATCTGCTGATATTCTGCCTTAGTTAAGTGTCCCTCTTTCTATTTTTTGTACTTATCCTTTTTATCTTTCAGTTTGTAAGAGAGATATTTGTGCAACCATGCTGGTTTCTTCTTGGATTTCTTCTTTTTTTCCCAGTGGTATTGTGTTGGACTGGACTTTCATGAACATATTTTTCATACTTTCCCATGCTTCTTGAATTGTGTTCTTCTTTAGGATTTTTATCAATGAAATGTTGCTTAGGCTGTCTATGTATTTGCTAAAATCAGCTCTTTTAAAGTTTAAGACATTGGTTTGATTATATTCTATTGCTTGTGTTAGCGTTATATTGAATTCAAATATGACATGATCACTCTTGCCCAAAATTCCAGCAATTTTAACTCCCTGTATCACTTTTTCTCTATTAGTAAGAATTAGATCCAGTACAGTTGTTCCTCTAGTTCCCATCTCTACCTTTTGGATGACAACGTTGTTAGTTAGATTGGTTAGAAATCTGGTTGATCTCCCATTTTCTGAAGACTTTGTGTCCCAATTGATATCAGGGTAGTTAAAGTTTCCCATTACTACTGCAATATGTTTTCTACATACATTTGTTAATTGATTAGCAAAAAGTTCGTCTATTCCTCCTGCTTGGTTGGGTGGCCTGAGGTATACATCTGTAGCAATGTAATTCAGCCCCCCTTCCCCTTTATATTGACCCATATGGATTCTAGAAGGTTTTCATCCTTTGTTTTATGTATTTCTGTAGCAATGTAGTAATCTTCTATATATAATGGATGTTGGATGTATATTTTGTGTATATTCATAGATATTGTATTCTCTAATTGCAAATGGAGACGCGGGTACTCTATTTTTCTTATCTTCATCTTCAAGTGCTCTGGTTTTATTGTATTGCGAACAGTTGCTGGGATGCATCCACAGTTTCATTGTACTTCTACAATGACAATGAAGTTCTTCTTATCTTATCTATAATGCAACTCCACCTCCTCTTTTGATAGGTCTGTTTCTTTTGAATTGTTTATTTCTTTCCATCAGTACATTTTAGTCATGAGTTTCATCTCACCAAGTTTCAGTAATGGCAACAATATAACTGCCTTCATGTACTAATACTTCAGTTTCACTCTGTTTGTTCCCTAAATTTTGAACATTAGCATATATGCATTTGAGTGCTTTATGGATCTTGGGTATGTTTCTTATATCTCCTACTTTGTAACTGGGATTTCCATCCTTTCCATCACTCTCTACTTCATTATGTTTTCTTTTTTATTTCTTCTTTTTCTCTACTGCCTACCTCCTTATGTGATTGGTTATCTAGTGGTTTTTGCTTGGAATTAGTATCTAAAGGTTGTGAAAGTTTCCTCCCCTCCACCAAGAAATTAGGGAGGGTCCCTTCTAAGACATTTACCACATGCACATTTTTGCTGTGGCATATATTCAACCATTTCCCCAGCTGCATTTTTTTCTTTCTGCTAAGGCCACATCATCCTACAAATATTAAAATTAAAAAGAAAAATATGTATTCTTTCTATTTGTCCTGGCACAGAAATAATGAAAAAAAAATCACAGTAATTGTGGAAGTGGAAGGAAGCACAAGGAATTAGAAATACAATGTTTGAAGTCTGCTGAGCAAATTCACATGCTGGTGAAAATAGTGGGTTAAGGGAACAAAATGGCTATAGGCAAAGAATAAAGCAAAAAAAAATGTATAATTATTTGTTTCAGAGAAAGGAGACAACAGCCTTCATGCCTGAATTGGTAACTGATAGAATTATATAATGAACTAAGCCTTCCAGGTTTTAATGATATTTCAATAAGGCAAAACCCACAAGCTGCTATGCACTTAAGAATCCTATTGTGCTGAAGGAGCCAGCTGGACAATCTCTCCAAATGCACTCAGACTTTTATAGAACAGATTTTCTGGTGAAAATAACAAGACCCAGCAGAGGATTACCATTTTTAAGAAACCTAGAAACATCACCATTTGGTATAAATATATAAGGAAACATTGGCAAAGCTACTCAGCTTTGGCACAAAACTAGTTAGCTTCTTTTCAATAAAAACAATTTTCAGGCTTACCTATAAGTCAACAAATGAAACACATGTAAAAAATCAGCCTAGGCTATTCTCCAGATTATCAGATAATATTTGAAGGAAAGCATGTTGGTTTGAAAAATATAAAGAATACTATGATTTTTTTTTCTTTTTAAAGAAAAATGGGCTAAGCAGTAAACAGTAGTGCAAGCCAAGAACACATCTCTGTTCAGATGATACAACAGGGTTTGGTCTCATTTGAGACAATGATGAATCCTCATATAGATGGGAGGTTGTACTACTTGCCTCATGGTGTGACTGGAACAATCTGGAACTGAACATACTAAAAACTGTAGAAATGGTGGTAGACTTTAGGAGAAACACTCCCATACTATCACCTCTTTCAATATAGACAACACAGTATCAACAGTAGAGACCTTCACATTTCTAGGTTCTATCATATCTCAAGACCTAAAATGGACACCTAACATCAAAAATGTCATCAAAAAAGCACAACGAAGAATGTTCGTTCTGTGCCAACTCAGAAATCTCAAACTGCCCAAGGAGCTGCTGATACAGTTCTACAGAGGAATTATTGAGTCTGTCATCTGCACCTCTATAACTGTCTGGTTTGGTTCTGCAACCCAGCGTGACAGACACAGACTTCAGAGGATAATTAGGACTGCAGAAAAAAAACAATTATTAAACCTGCCTTCCATTGAAGACCCATGTACTGCACAAGTCAAAAAGAGGGCTGTGGAAATATTTACAGACTCTTCACATCCTGGACATAAACTGTTTTAACACCTACCCTCAAAACGATGCTATAGAGCACTGCACACCAGAACACCTAGACACAAGAACAGTTTTTCCCTGAACGCCATCACTCGGCTAAACAAATAATCCCCTCAATACTGTCAAACAATTTACTAAGTCTGCATTACTATTACTATTAATCTTCCCATCCTTCCTTTTACCCATCTCCTCCCACTTATGACTCTATGGCTGTAACTTTGTTGCTTGTATCCTTACGATTTTTATTGACTGTTTTCTAGTATGATTTGATTGCCTACGACTATTATTAAGTGGTGCACCTTATGATTCTTGATGAATGTATCTTTTCTTTTATGTACACTGTGAGTATATGCAAGACAAATTCCTTGTGTGTCCAATTACACTTGGCCAATAAAGCTATTCTATTCTATTCTATTCTATTCTATTCTATTCTATTCTATTCTATTCTATTCTATTCCATTCCATTCCATTCCATTCCATTCCATTCCATTCCATTCTATTCTACTCTATAATGTGTCATCTCTGCTCTTATGTTCCCACAATATCTTCTTCTGATAACCCATCCCACCTTCTTCTGACCCAATTGTGGTCAGCTCCAATGGCAAAACATTTGTTTAGTGACCATTCAAATTTACAGTGGCACTGAAAACAGTGATCTACGAACATTTTTTATTTTTATGACTTGCAGCATCCTTGTGGTCACATTGTCAGAATTTGGCCACTTGGCAACTAGCATAAATTTATGATGATTGCAGTGTCCCAAGGACATATGATCAACTTTTGTGACTCTGACAAGAAAAGTCAAAGGGGAAGCCAGATTCACTTAACCATATTATTAATATAAAATCTTCACTGATTCACTTAACAACTATAGCAAGAAATGATGTAAAATGGAGCAAAATTAACTTAACCACAGTCTTGCTTAACAATGGAAATTTTGGACTAAATTGTAGTCATAAGTGAGGACTACCTGTATTTTCTCTCCCTGCCCAGGGGTGGGATTCTACCAATCGCACCTATTCACTAGAACCAGTTGTTAACATTCTAAGCAGTTTGGAGAACCGCTTGTTAGAAGAAATTACTAATTACTAAGGAAGGCAGGAAGGAAATGTTCTGGTGTTGCTTACAGAAACTGCCTCTCCATTAACTCTTATTACATTCTTGGCAGGACTAGACTTCCTGTCTCAGGAATGTCTCTGGAGTTTTTTTCCCCTCCTTTGCTGGTACTTTGCTTGTGTGGAGTGACCATTCAAAGTTACAATGGCACTGAAAAAAGTGACTTAGGACCATTTTTCACACTTATAACTGTTGCAGCATCCCCACAGTCCTGAGGGGCCAGATGAGGAGATGCATGACTCGATGTGAGTGATATTGAGTTGGCCACACCCAGCCAATAACGTGACCACCAAGCCACACACACCAATTAAGCCATGCCCACAGAACCGGTTGTTACAAATTTTGAATCCCACCCTTGTCCCTGCTCATCTCTGACACACATGGAATTCTGTATCAGTGTTGGGGAAAGCAGTGGTTGCCAAACTATAGTGTCATTCCATCATTTTAAGTGGGAACTTAACTGTTGGAAGAGTGGCATTTTGACTGCCAGTCAGTTTTCATATTATATTCATACTTGGAATTTTTGCACAATGTTGAGTTTGAAAAAGCAGTGACACAAAGAGGAAAAGGGTCATTTCCCTCCCCTTTCAGTAGCAGGAGTGTGGAAGGATGTTTTGGTTAATTCAGGAAGAGCTGTTGTTCTGTGGTCATAGCAGCAACAAGTAATTGGTTGATTGAACTCTCTGTTAATCACTAAGTGCTTCATTTGAAGTTCCCAGCTTGTTGTCATTGTTCCAAGCAAAAGAATAAACTAAAGGTGTAGCAATTTCAAAACCCTTTGGATGGATTTAGGAAATTGAAATGGAGGCCTATTGAACTATCTTAATATTCATATATGTACCTGGAGAAAGATGGCAGATACCACTCCAAAAAAAAAAGCAAGATATAAAACTATTTCTAAACACTGCTTTCTATAGAAGATTGAATATAATATATGCATGACTCTGATCCCAAGAAAAATGCCCTCTTGCTAGCTTGCTCTGCTCTAGATAAAGTATGTCTATTGCCAATTTGAATAAAATAAAAGGTGGCTAAATGAGTTTTTATGTTTATCATCCTGCAAAGACTGTTCTATGACTCATGCATTTTTTACATAAATGGAAGGATCAATATTTAATGGCTGTTCAGACCACAGAGTGGCACACACGGTTTTTGATTTAAAAACTCTTTCTATGCCAAGGAATTTTAAAAAGAGAAAGAATGCAGTATTTTTCGTGATGGCAGAAATAAATGAGATTTCGTTCATTCTATATATAGAATATTGCCATATACTGTGTGAGTAACATACATTAAGCATCTGAATTAAGCTGCTAAAAATCAATCTGAGCTCATCTATTTGAAAGTTTAATTTTACAGAAATTTGCAACAAAAGAGCTCTATTTAATTTTCATATATCATTTAACTAAATGTTCAAAACTAGTTTGTGCTTATTATCATCCCCTTTTATCCGAGGGGATAGCAAAATCCAATATATATATCTCTTTGTTGGCTCTGTTGCCTTAAGTTGATACTAGATTTTTGAAATCTGCATTGGTTTTACTAGCATCTATTTAATAATAAGCATAGCATCTGGGAAGCAAGCTGGCACCCAAATCAAACAACACCACTTGCTAACCCTTCTCTTAAATTCAGCTTAAAAAAACAAAAGCATAAAAATAACCCATTCTCGGGGTCTTTTTCTTTTTACAGAAACACCCCCCCCCATTTTTTTTGCTTCCTCAGGGAAGCCTCCTGTGGGGGGGGGGGTGTTTTTGCTGCCAGGAAGCCTCAATTCTGATCAAACATCCAGGATTACTTATATGTTGTTCAAAACAGTACTTACTCTTTTATACTGTATATGTCTGGCAGTTTATTCCATCAAGTGTACTCTTTGTTTCACCGCTAAATGTACATTTGGAACAAATAACTACAATATACAGTGCTCTGACTTTTTGCAAGATCATTATTTTTCTGTATAATACCCAGATAAAATCCAACTGTTTATTGATCTAATTATATGTAATGAATGCTGGCTTGAAAATATAATTTATTTGAAATACTTTCCTCCACTGCTGCTTTCCAGCTTGGACGGTCTACAGCTTCCATATAGTTTGGCTGTCATGACCATTGAAATTCAGAATAAAGAGACTGCTGTAAACATTTCTAAGTTAGCAATCATATGCTATATAGATTCATACATCAATTATACATTATTTGAAGAAATACTGCTTTTTTATTCTTCATTTCTTCCTTTGTTCCCCAGGTAACTTTCATGTTTTTTTTTTCTTTTTCTGATCTTACACGAAGAACATTTTTCCCTTATTTATTTATCCATTAGCTTCATACTATATTTATACAAAAGCTTGATTTTGTCAGGACTGGTCTAATTAATAACTCCATCATCTGGATCTGAGGTGTCTCCACATTACATAAGTAGAGTTAAGTAAACTGCTTAGCAGCACTGTTGACAAGATGTGAATGGGTTTATGCATCTCAGAATGACTGCAGCTAGATTTGTGATGAATTAATGAAGTTTTAGGAAAAATTAATGGGGCTTGGAGTCAGTTTGGTATAATGGTTGTGGTTAAGTTTGTAGTACAGTGCTGTTATTGTTAAGGCATCAGACTAGAAACCAGGAGACTGTGAGTTCTGATCCTATCTTAGGCACAAAATCAGCTGAGTTATCTTGGGCAATCATTTTCTTCCAATCTTAGGTAAGTGGTAAACCACTTATGAAAAATTGCAAACAACAACAACAAAACTGCAGGGACTTGTCCAGGCTTCTCCAAGATTCACATATAATTTAATGGAAGAAAAATGGTTTATGGAAAAATCAGCATCCATGCACTGAAAGATTTTCATATCCTACTGAACTTTATCTTCCCAGACATACAATTCACAATGGAGGAAAAAATGGCTAGACAATTATCATTTTTAGATGTGCTTGTCAGCAGGTAGGAAGATGGAAGCCTAGAAACCATGGTTCATCACACTCTGTACATTCTTAGTTTTAACAATAACCATCCAGTGTCACATAAAACGAGCTGTATTGACAGGGTAAGAATCCACCCAAGGTTGCAGTACCCAACAAGCTAAACAACTGGAGAGAAAGTACCTACAACACATAAACAGATCAGAATGGGTACAAGCATCTATTACAAGATCCTTGCACAACATGCAAGGAAAACAAAGGAAGAAAGAAGGTATAAGACAAACTATATAGCACACCCTGATATACATCAAAAACATTTCTGGAGCAATAGAACACAGCCTCTGAGATCTGCAAATGGGCATCACTTGAAAAAATATAAAATGTATTAAAACATTTTCACCAACCATGGCAAGATAAAGGATAAAACAATTAATCTCCATGATAACCATCACATTTCTGTCATGAAATCTCACCCACCCCATTCAGCTTTTGGGCTATTGCAGCAAATTGAACTACTCATGGTGATGTATTCATCACAACTCTAAAATAAGTTTTTTGCAAAAGTCTCAGGTTCTCTGTTTCTACTATCCTGACAAGAGATATTGATGAAAATTGTCCCTGGAGCTGGAATAGGCTCACAGATACATACATGTAAATTTATTGAGTCTTAGAATTAATAGTTTCGTAGGTCTTGGACAAAAGCCCATCAAAGGTATAATATGTTAGATTATCCAAGGATGTTTGTAGATTATGGATGACTTAAAAGCCTCTAATTATTATTTTTCTATTTCATGTCACAGGTAGAATGATCACATTTCTAAAATCTAATTTGTAAACCGGAGCATAGTTTTTGTTTCCAGGTATATGGATTTTTGGAAGGATGGGGGATGATTAATTAAGCCATGGTGCAGAGAAATTATGATTCTTCCAATATTATTACAGTTTGAGAAATAGAATAACCAAATAATAGTCATAACAAATAACAAATAAATAATAATCGTCAAAATGTTTGGTATTTCTCTACTCTCACTGTGTTCACAATGCTGCCTTGTGGTCAAAGTTATATGGAGCTGGAGGTTTATTCTCTCTGCATCTGGTGAATGAAATTTTGTTGAATCTGTTCTCATTGGAAGCTAAGCAGGGTACAGATCTTTTGAAGATGCCTGGGAAGCAGACTTACCCAGTTATCTGAGAACAGATTGATCCTGTTGGTCCTGAGGAAGTGAACAGGATCCTTGGGACTGTAAACATGGCCACCTATGTTCTAGACTCATTCTACTCCTGGTTGATCAAGGGTGGGTCTTAGTGATGGTTAATTCATCTTTGAGGGAGGGTGTGTTTTTGATACCCTTTAAAAAAGCCTTTTCTCAAGAAGCCATTGGTGGAAATTTTGTTGGATATTTTTCATCTGGGTTACTCTTTCTATGGAAGGTGGTTGAGAACAGCAACAGCAATAGCACTTAGACTTATATACCACTTCATAGTGCTTTACAGCACTCTCTAAGCATTTTACAGAGTCAGCATATTGCCCCCAACAATTTGGATCCTCATTTTACTGACCTTGGAAGGATGGAAGGCTTAGTCAACTTTGCTGGAGCTTCAAGAGGATCCTGGATGCAACAAAGTTTAAGGCCTGGATATAGGACAAAGCAGTTATGATTGAGTGATATCTATCAGAAGAGGATGAAAATAGTGCATCAATCCTTGCTCTTTTTCTGAGTCAGTTTTGATATAATTGACCATGGTTATTCTTTGGTGTCAACTTTGGACTTGAGGTGATGGGCACAGTTTTGTGCTAATTCATCTCCTTCCTTTGTGGTCTGTCCCTTTATTGATTGGGAACAAGAGGTTCAGCTCATGGTCTTTGCTTTGTGTTCACTGCCAGTTGATCATCGGAGCTAGGGGTTCACCCAAACTGATCCAAACTGCATAGATGCCCATATCCCTGCATAGATGCCCAGCAATTTTAAACCCTCCCCTACATTTAAAACATTTTGAAAAGATCTTTTTTCAGTCTTTTGCCCTATTTGTCCCCTATAAAATGCAAAGGCCATAATGATAGTAAAACAAGTAAAGTCTAGAAGCTAAAAACAAATTTATTATCTCTCATTAAGTATCACTGTGGAACAGAGACATATGAGACTATCTGTGGTTATGTGCTTTGCAACTGATGTTAGAACCATACTTTGTACATTATGCACAGCGATTACTAATTTGTTTGTTCTGGCAAAGAGGATATAGCTATTAACTGCATCCAGCTGTTTGGGTATAAAGGTAATGCCATAACAGAGAAAAGATTTCTTAATTTAAGCTTTAGGCCTTGTTAAAACTAAGCTGGTCTAGGGCTGACAAGAGCTGAAAGCAAAGTATCCAGAAAGCTAAATATATCCTGTCTTAAGTATTGTGACAAAAAAGGCCAGAAATTATCTTTAAATTTTATTCACATGAATCTGGCAATGCTATACAAAAAAAGTCAATAGAGCACTAATGCAGTTCCCTGCATTATTACACTGTACTATACAAAGATGATTGTCTTACCTCCCTGCTGCCAAATAGAAAACTCTCTCTTGTAACATTGCTTCAGCTGCTCCATACATAATATATTTGATAGCATTGGCTAAAAAATTCCAAGAGTTCAAGAAAGTGTGGCTCCAGAATTACCATCAAAAGAAGGTAATGCTGATTTGATTGTAAAATGGCTTAAGAAAATCTTGTCTTGAAACAATTTGGTAACAGATTGGAAAGTGTCATTTGCTTTTTTGTTGATGAGATTTATTGAATGCATATGCTTTACATATGCTTGTGTGTATAAATTAAAGTTATATATACAACATTCAAGAAGTTATTGTTTTCTTGAACTACCTACTTTACCAATGTGTCTTTATTATTATTAATAAGCCCAGCAATGCACCCTTTCATCACTTCTCCAATGATTGAATTAAAATAATTTATATTCTTACTTTGACTTATTTTCTTACTGACATTTACTTCAAGCGGCTGAAAATAGGATGAAAGGTGAACTGTTATTACAAAAAACAAAATCCAATAAATGGTGGAAAAGGAGAGAGAGCCAGTTTGGTCTAGTGGTTATGGCACCAGGCTAGAAACCAAGAAATTGACTTCTAGTCTTGCCTTAGGCATGAAAGTTGGCTAGGTGACTTTAGGCCAGTCAATGTCTTCTGGCCCAACTCATCTCACAGGATTGTTGTGTTGAAAATAGGAAGAGAAAAGACGATTAGGTATGTTAGGACCTTATGAAAGTCTAACAGAGTTAGGGCCATTCTGATCTCCAAAGGAAGATATTCCATAGAGGCCACGCCAGAAAAATAATCCATTTTATAGTTCCTCCCATCTGACATTATTTGGCTAATGGGATCTCCAGCATGCCCATTCTACTAAATGAGACAGAGATGAGAAAAGGGGGTTTGAAGGCTGGGATGAGTTATGCCCTTCTTAAAGTCCAGTGTGAAACTATGATTTGCTTCCATTAATTTGGTTTTCTTTTCACTATGAGAGAAGTATCCTTCTGACTTAAAAGCAAATAATCACCATAATAATACATGGAGAGAAGTAAGCACAAGGGGTACCACAAGGTTCTGTCTTAGGCACAGTACTCTTCAATATCTTCATAAACAACTTAGATAAGGTAATAGAAGGGGAACTTACCTAATTTGCAGATGATACTAAGCTGGCAGGAATAGCTAACACCCTAGAAGATCAGCTCAAGATCTAGATGGATCTTGAGTCTTGACAGATTTGAACCCTGCTCCTATCTAACAAAATGAAATTTGATGTAGAGAAAAGTAAAGTCTTACACTTAGTCAAGAAAAACCAAAAGTACACATACAGACTGGGTGAAATCAGGCTTAATAGCAGTCACTGTGAGAGGAATCTTGAAGTCTTAGTGGTCAATTAATTAAACATGAGCAGCAGTGTGCAGCAACAGCCAAAAAAGCCAACACAATCTTAAGTTGCATCAACAGAGGGATACAATCAAGATCTAGAGATTCTTGGAAAAAGTCAGGTAACATGGACCCAAGTCATGTCAAAAATGACAGCCAGTACCTTGAATTGCACACAGAAATATACCAATAACCAATGCAGCTCACACAACAGTGGTGGTACATATGCTGTATATCTAACATCATTTATGACCTACACTGCCATATTCTGTACCTATTGAAATTTCCAAATGCTCTTCAGGGGCAGTCCCGTATGCATGTTACACCAGTCTAAACAAGAAGTTACAATGGCATGAATTACTGGGAGCAGGACTTCCCAATCCAGTTATAATCTTGCTTCTTCCTGTCAGTACAATCAGGTAGAATAGATGTATTTCAATCCCATAGATTAAGTCATCCTCTGGATTATGCTTTTCTTATTGCAATATCTTCTCTCTGGATCATTATTCCTTCAGAGATAGAGTGACTTCACTCTGCTGATATTCACAAAACTACAGAATTATATGTGGATATATCTGAATAAAATCTCCCAGACTCATTGGAATGAAAAATGATTTTATATGTTGTTTTGTGGCCTTTTATCCTCTGTATTGTTTGTTTTTTAAATTGTGAGCTCTCCAAAGTAGACATGACTAAGAAACCAATGCAATGTGGATAAGAACTACTTTTATTGTACAGGTAGTCCTCAACTTATGACTAGTTACTTAACAATTCTTCAAAGTTAAAACACCTTCTCATCTATTTTTCAAGTTATGATGGTTGTATCCCCCTGTGACTATGTGATCACATTTGGGGAACTTGGGAATTGGCTCACTTTAATGGCCATTTGACTGTCACCCTGATTCATGGTGTCATCTGTCCAGTTGGTGAGGCCAGAAAAAGGAATTCCTGGAACATTATTTTTCCAAGGTTTTAAATTTTACTGAATAAACCACATTAGCACAGAAGAAGCAAAACCAGTTCCAGGTTTCCCTCACAAAAACAAGCATAGTTAATAATTTCTTTTCCCCATGGGCCACCCACAGTCCAAAATATTCACCAATCACTCCTGTTCATTTTGGGACATCTGCTCGGTGCGTCCTTGGGATGCCAGCAATGTCCCACAATGCTAATGGATGCGTGAATACCATTCTCCCTCCCTTGCAGTCCATCCAGCCCCCATACCCTGTTATTGTCAACCTTCAAGTGAAGGACAGAATGTAGGTGAAAGTGAGAATTAGTCTTCACATATGTTTTTTTTCCCTGTTTGCCAGTTTCCAGCATTTACTTCTGGTTTCCAGCCAAAAATATCCACTAGGGAAAATTAATTTGTTCAACAATTGCTGTGTTCTCTTAATGACCACATATTAAAATATTTAAAATATCACAAGATGCTTTCACTTACCATTGCAGCTGTAATTCTGATTGTAAGCCTATGACGACCTGTAATAGATACAGTGACAGAATTTTGCCAGTTTGAATGTGCCTCCCCCTCCTCCCTCCCTTTAATGTTGTATACAGGGGACAATGTATCAGACATATGAGCCATGGTGGCACAGTGGTTAGAATGTAGTACTGCAGGCTACTTCTGCTGACTGCCAGCTGACTGCAATTTGGCAGTTCGAATCTCACTAGGCTCAAGGTTGACTCAGCCTTCCATCCTTCTGAGGGTGGTAAAATAAGGACCCAGATAGTTGGAGGCAATAAGCTGTAAACCATTAGGGAGGGCTGTAAAGCACTGCAAAGTGGTATATCATTCTAAGTGCTATTGCTATTGTCACATACACAAACATACACACACACACCAAGTTACTTTCTTGCCCTGAGCTCAGACTGCTTTTATTTAATTTTGCTTTGACAGTGGCTTTTTCTCCTATCCTTCCCTAAGCCACCCAAAGTCATTGGGAGTTGAGTAGCATATGCAGAGGTGGGTTCAAATTTCTTAACAACCAGTTCTGTGGGTGTGGCCTAATTTGTGGATGTGGCTTGGTGGTCAGTTGGCTTGGCATAACTTGCTGACTGGGCATGGCTTGGTGGTCATGTGACTGACTAGGCATGGCTTGTATGTAAATATTATCAATATTTATGTAAATATTGATTTTTTTTATTTTAAAAGAGCAACTTTTACCCCAAATCAGGCAAAGCAGGCAGGCAGATTGAGTTGCTCATAGAATCACAGATTCATTCAGAGATCTATCTTTCTGCAATCAGTACCTGAGTCTGTCACATAAAATTTGCTTACAAGCTAACTCATAAAATTTGCTAGCAAGCAAACTTACAAAATTAACTCACAACACACCTTGTATGTAAATATCTTTTTTTATAAAAAAAGAGCAACTTTTACCCAAAATCAGGCAGGGCAGGCAGGCAGATTGAATTGATCACAGAATCATAGATTCACTTAGAGATCTGTGTTTCTGCCATCTGCTACCTGAGTCTGCACTGAATAATAGAAGCTTCAGGCTCAGCTCTGCTTTTAGATTAGCTAGAAAACAAGAAATCCAACAATTTCCTGCTTTCTAGCTAATCTAAATCTCCCAGCACAGCAGAACAGCTGATGGTTAGGGGAAAAAAGAGGAAAAATAGCAACTTAGCAGGCAAGTTTGATGGTGTGCATGCCAGGTAAGGAGTGAATGGGCAGGGTGGGGTGGGGTGGGGCGGGCAAGCCAGTGGTGTGGTTTGCCAGTTCTCCAGCAGGTAGAATCCCATCTCTTGTGAGAGTGCATTTTGCACATGTGTAGGCCATTTCCCAAAAACCTCAGTTGTGTCTCCCGGACAGCTGACAAGTGCTGTGTGCAGGTGCGCAGCATTTCAAACTCCTCTTCTTTCCTGCTTTTTCAACCTCAGCTGTGCCGTGCAAAGCAGCTGAGGTTGAAAAAGCAGGAAATGAAGGACATCCAAGAGCATGAGCAGGTGGGTAGGTCAACCAAAGTAGTAGACACCAAACCAGTTTGGTGTCTGCTGCTCTTCAGAGCTACCAGTTCTATAGAACTGGGCCGAACTGGTAGCATCGCATCCCTGAGTATATACATTGTATGTATCAATGGATAGATAAATAAATAAATTAGTGTAAGGTTATAGATTTATAATTAAACAAGAAAATATATGTTATTTAGTGTGAAGTTATCCTTGAAACCATGGCTGGCAATTCTGACTGATTGCATGGCCAGGGTAGTTTCTAGTATTTTCCTCTATGAACATTTTATACTATACAGGCATTATTCTAAATGCTGATTGTTCCCTAGAAAAAGGCTCTACAATAATTCAGCTATATGATGAACCAGCTAATCTAGCCTATACTATATAGTGTATATGCTTTCAACATCTGAGTGTTGAGTCCATGTTCTAGTTATAGGCTTTTTGAAAGAACCTGACTGGTTCTTAGAACTTTTGTTTGGATTTAGGAAATTTTTCCATACTTAAAAAGTGTTAATCCAATACTTGATAAAGTTAAATAATGTCACAGGTAAAATGCTTTTGGTGCAAAATGCTTTTTATATTAGAATAGAACTATCCATTGGCAGCACAATCAAAGCCTGCTATTTTCAACATTTCTCAAAGTGGAAATTAGAGGCCAGCAGCAACGATCCTCAATGAAGAGAACCAGGACTAGAGAACCAAGTTATGGCATAAATAAGGAGCTGCATGAAATAGTTACACTATACTGCTGAGCCTTTTGAAATAGTCCGTGGAATTTTGATTAAAGGGAAAAAAAAAAGAATGAAGAGGTGTCTGAAAATCCTGTTGCATTGTGTGAACTTTCACCTGTGATCTCATATTCTCTTCAAACTCTCCACTCCAGCAGGGGAGATTAATAACACCTCCATCTGCTGCTCAAGGTTCTTCCATTACCCTATTGTGCAGTGTGAAAAGACAGTCGAGAGAGAAAGAAAATGCTTTATTCATAATACGCTTATATTTCACACTGGCAGAGGCTGCACACTTATCAAGCCTCATTCCTATTTAAAAACTCCCCTGTTTCTAGGTAGTGTCAATTCCTAAAAGCTTTTTTTAGCCCAAGCTATTATTTCACTGTATATTCACTTAACTCCAGCTGGTGACAAAAAGGGCACTTTTATTAATAATAATGAGTGCAAACACAAATCATTTCCATTGAAGCTCCTAGTTTCCTTTACCTGGTTCTTGATACCTTTGGTCTGAAGAAATCATTCATTTCTAGAATTAGCTCTGCCTTTCCTCACAAATCTATTATTTAAACAATGAAAAGAACCAGTTTCAAGGATGCTACTAGAGAGATGAGGATAAAGAAATTTAGTTTAGGGATTTAATGAGCCTGCAAAAAACAAGTCTGCCTTGTAAATCCACTTTTAGTCAACTTAGCAGAGACCAGGGAATGGATAGAGTTAAGACAGCAAGCATCCAAAGCAACAAATGACACAATTTTTTAAAAATATATCTTTTGGTTTTGCTTTTGGTCACTTTTAGAACACACTTATTTAAAATAATGAATGGTCAAGAATTAGATAAGGTTGTCCCTGGAATCTGTGCTTCACTTCTCATTTACTTTTGATATCTTCAAACATGGTAGTCTTTTTTTTTTTAAGAGGGAAAATTGGATGGATAATTCTGATAATTCTGCAGTTGTTCAGAGGTTGACACATACTAAAAGTGGCTCGAGGTGGTGCTGATGAAGTCAACCAGCTCAGATGCCATGATCTGGACACTTCAAAAAATGTTTGCAACCCACGGGCTACTGGAAGTTCTAATGTCAGACAACAGGCCACAGTTCGCTGCAAGCCAGTTTGAACTGTTTTTGGCAAGCAATGGAATCTGCCATGCATTCATCACACTGTTTAACCCCGCCAGCAATGGCCATGTAGAGAGAATGATATGAACCATAAAAGAGGTGCTGGCATGAATGGGGTCAAGGGACTGGCAGGTGTGAATAACCAAATACCTGCTTGTCCAAAAAAATCACACCCAGCACCACAACAAACTGGAGCCCAGCAGAATGGACTGCTGGCTAAGGATGAACTTGGACTGATTACACCCAGACTATTCGACTGAGGCCCCCACTGACTTGACCACTCAAGCCTGAACATTTGCCAGGGGCAACCAGATGTATTCCCATAACTACGTGGGTTGCCCCACTTAACTACTGGCCAGAGTCGTGGAGCTAGATGTCAGGGTGTGGCCCTGCCATATTGATCAACTATGGAGCCACTTCAGGGCCTCCACCCAGTGCCGGCCAGAATGGACAATTATAGAAGGCACCAGTCAAGGAGGAACGGCCCAACAACTAAGGGACGCATAATGACAAAAGCAAGAAAACCAGGCACAGGTATCTGTGGAGCTGAATCCTGTAGCACCCAAAGCACCTGCTGCTGAGGCCCCATAGCTGCTGCACTTGATTCCTGAAGAGGATTCTGCCCAGCTGCCTGCTCCATATGCCAATGATACAAGAATGACAGAAGAGCCGCACAGGTCAGAACAAAACCACTGCCGCCCTGTGTACCTATAGGACTATGTCTGTAGCGTAAGGACTGAAGACAGGTTTCAGCTAGGTGGGGAGGGGTATTGTGTATGTGCATGTGTAGTCAGGAGGTTTTACTCTGGTCTGCATTATGCTCAGGAAAATACTTTAAATTGATTGGTCAATGGCTGACAGCCCTTTATAAAGGAGCACTGCCAGCCAGCATGCTTCAGATTAGTTTCTTCCATGTTCCTGTGCTGATCTTAATAAAAGGTTGTTGTTTGAATCCTCCAGCTGAACCTCCATTGATTGCCTAGAATCTAACACAGGACTAGTAAAATACAAGTGTGACACCTTTGCATCTAAATTATAACATCCCGAGAGTTCCATCCTATCTTCTTTTAACATTTGCATGAAAATACCAGATCATCTAAAGATATAAAATAGATCAACCATAAAAGACATTCAGCTATAATTCTCCTTGCTATCTCCTTGTACTTTGGAGTCATTTTTAAATTCGTCATTAATTAGACAAGGGTTAATAAACTGAACTGAAATTTACATTCAATTCAATAATTTAACTATTGTCTGGGATCTATCAGAGTAAAGGCATAATGCCACCCTATTCTGATCAAAACTAAACTCTACTAAAAATAGCAATGATTTAGTTTTCATCTAGAAATAGAGACCCCAGGGGACCCAATAATGCATCATACTACTAGCAAGTTCATTTCCTAACCACAGTTATATAGGTGTTTTTAACAACATCTCAATACAATGTAAATCACTTAATGGGACAAAATGGCAAGATCTTGTATATGGAAACCCTAATATGATTGATCTTTCCTTCTTTTCTGTAATGTGGATAGTTGAAGGTGTTATGTTTCCAACATACATTTTTCTGTTTACTAATAAGACTATTTTATTTTTTCTTGTGATTTTTGTTGCATTTATTATGTTATAATTCATGTTTGGTATGTTAGCTGATGAGTGTGCCAGATAAATTAAGCAGATACTAGATCGCTGATTAAAATGTATTTAGACGCATGCAATTGTTCCTGTTCCATTATGTTGTTTTTTGTTTCTTTATTTGTTTATTTAATCTATTTATTATCTGTCACTTGAGAAGACAAATATGAAATGTTTTGCAGAATGACTTGCCCATTATGTTTTCCCCAGAAAGAACATACTGTTTCTATTCTCCATAACTTTAATAGGGGGTTAATATGAATATATGAGCCAGTTCATTTCTACGTCTCAAGAAATTTCACTTTCTGCTTTCTACAGAGTTAGATACTTGACTTGCTATTGCTGTTTAGAGAGATCATATGCCTTTTGAGCCAAAACTGATTAATTTAAAGTATTTCCGTGGTATCCAATTCACACTATGAAAAGGAGAGGAAATAGATGGATTCTAATATCTTGGAGACTTAGACCATTATAAACAATACAAACTGAAACCTCTTCCAATTGCTTCAGTAGACTTTGAGCTAGAGAGACGAGATCTAAACCTAAGCAATCATGAACATCTGAGTGGGGACAGGATATCAAAACAGTCAATTGGTAGCCAGTGCAACTGAAACCACAATCATGACTTTATTTTATTCTCACCCCAATACAGCAACTTTGCTATTATAGTATATGGGGCCTTGATGAGTTGAATGGCAAGAATAGCGAGGCTGTAAATGTGGACTCTTTAAGAGGTATAGGAACTAAGCATGAATTATCACGTGCAAGCTGAATTTAGATCATCCTTGGCCATCCAGGGAATAAATAAATGCATAGGTCACTGAAACCAATATTTGCAGTATCTTCTCTTGCCATTCTGTATTTAGGAATTGTGTGATTTGTATACTTTCTAGATTCCAGGCTACAGCTCCCTCCTCCCTCCCCCCACACTTATTTTCTCTTATCTTTCTGAATCTTGTTCTTACTCTTCTATTTCATATTCTGATTAGGATTAATACTCCTTCGCATTGGCTTCAAATTGTTCATAATGCTTTGGTGGTGTATCTAGGCAAGAATGAGCAATGATTCTTCATCTGTCTCTGTTGTTATATTTTGAGCTTAGTCTTAAATTTCTTTATGGATCTCTATAAACTGCTCAGAGTCAGAGATAGTTGGGGTAACATAAAAAGTAGCATTTGTGGTCATTTTTAAATTCACTTAAAGCCAATAGAAAGAGTATTTGTTATTAACATCACTCTTTAAATGCGAGTTGGAGATCATGTCACAAAACTTTATTGAAGAGGATCTGACATATTTTACTTTATTTGTATTTATACGTTACAATTTCTAAAACCGAATCCTATCAAACATACAAATAAAGAAAAAATAATTCATTTTGAATTAATACATACAAGAAAATCGAATACAAAATAGGTAGCAAATCAAAACTAGCCATCAGGAAGGCTGTTGTTAAAATCTAAAAATATAAATTAAAGTGTGATCAGAATATATAAATCAGTGTTTAAAAGCCAAGGAAAATAATCATTTTCAACTGGGACAGAAATGACGTTAATCAAATGCTCTGGGGAGGATATTCCAGCCACATGTGGTGTCTTCTCTGGACTGAGTGTCAGTTTGATACAGCCTAGTGTGAAAAACATCATGTTGTCATTTGGTATGACAAGAAACCACTCTTTTGCAAGTGATCACTGACCAGTTGATTCCTCTAGGTTACAGACAGGATTGGTTTGTGTACTAAAATTTAAGGAAGCTGTACTCTGGAGCAGTCCTTATTATCTTTGAATTCTTAGAAATCTCCTGACTGAACTGCAACAAAGTAATACATTGCTTTGAGAATATTATTATCTAAGATGTATAAACTTCAAAATGCATCTATAAATATTTAAATGTAGAATTTCCATCCTCTTACTGACACACTCTACCAAATCTAAGTAAATAAAGTCCTTGAATGAATATAGAAGCTTGTCTGAAACACAAGTTGTCATCAGGGTTTATTTTTCCTTATGCTAGTATTTTGATTAATCACACCTGTCTATACAACATTGCTAAAGTGTTTTATTCTTTTTATTTTGCTCAGGCTAAAAACTGCTAACACACCTCTTATTAACTCTTGTGGTTGCTCTAGATCTCTCCACAATTTTGCACATTTTAAGGAGAAGACTTTGTGGTTTGTATATTATGGATCATAATTTGTTTGGCTAATATTGGTAGGCATGTGAAAGCATCATGACCCTTACCAGATGCCCCACTAGGCTGAATACTGCTTGTAAGTCACACTTTTAGTAATCTTGCCTAGTGTGATACATGAATACAACAAATCCTGCTCTGCCCCTTCCTATCTTCATATTCTCTTCATACACTACATAAATGACCTCTGCGATCATATTAAGAGCAACTGTGTTCTTTTTGCTGATGATGTAAAGCTATTCAACACCAATGACAATACTGCTACCCTTCAAAAACACCTCGACTATGTGTCAGAATGGTCAAACAAATGGCAACTTCAAATCTCAACAAAAAAATGCTCTGTCTTACATATTGGCAAAAAAATCAGAAAATAAAATACAAGCTGAATAGACAAGACTGAATAGTCAAGGACCTTGGAGTACTCATCTCAAATGATCTAAGTGCTAGAGCCCACTGTAACTACATAGCCAAAAAGGCATTAAGAGTTGTTAACCTAATCCTACGTAGTTTTTTCTCCAGTAATATCACTTTACTAACTAGAGCATATAAAACATTTGCTACACCAATACTTGAATACAGTTCATCAGTCTGGAACCCACATTACATATCTGATATTAATACAATTGAGAAAGTCCAGAAATATTTTATGAGAAGAGTCCTCCACTTCTCTATTCATAGCAGAATACCTTATGCCACCAGAGTTGAAATTTTAGACCTAGACAACCTTGAACTATGTCGCCTTCGGTTCGATCTAAGTATAGTACATAAAATTATATATTGCAATGTCCTACCTGTCAATGAATACTTCACACAATGGATACAAACTAAAGATAAACTGCACCAAACTTGATTGCAGGAAATACAACTTCAGCAAAGAGTGGTCAATGTCTGGAATACTCTACCTGATTCTGTGGTTTCTTCCCCAAACCCCCAAAACTTTAACCTTAGACTGTTTACTATTGACCTCACCCCTTTCCTAAGAGGGGGCATGCATAAGCGCACCAATGTACCGTCCCTGTCCTATTGTTTCTTTTTTCTTGTTGGTATCCATTTCATGTGTTTATTACCATGTTTATACTTATACCTGTTGTCTAATAATTGTTTGACAAAAAAATAAATAAATAAATAAAATCTTTTAACTGTAAAACTTCACTTTGAATTGTAATTCTATTGTTTATTGTTTTCAGAATAGAACAGAATAATAGAATTGGTAGGGAGCTTGAAGGTCTTCTAGTCTAACTCACTGTTCAAGCAGGAGACCCTGTATCTTTCCAGACAAGTGGAAATAGTTATCTTTTATCTTTTTATTGCTTTTAATGTTATAATCCACCAAGATTTACTTGGAAGCCAGATAGGCAAGAAACAAATTTAAATAAATAAATAAATAATAGGGAA
The DNA here is from genome assembly GCF_049901715.1 of Pseudonaja textilis. NCBI lineage: Eukaryota > Metazoa > Chordata > Lepidosauria > Squamata > Elapidae > Pseudonaja > Pseudonaja textilis. Next base: position 73,311,100 of record NC_142008.1, read on the forward strand.
ATAGTGTTGGTAAATTGCATCTTTGCTACTAGATTGAAACTAAAACTTTTAAATGTGAGGGGAGGGAAACAATGAGGTAAGTAAATCATTAGACAAAAAAAATGCTCAAATTCTCTTATCATCACAAGATTCTAGGACTGGAGCAACAAATTGTCTCCCCTTTGCTCTTTTCTAAAGCTAGAATTCATCTCAAATTTAAACTTGTTAAAAAAGAAAATAAGTAACAGCCTATTATTTCTCTGTCCAAAGAAATAAGGAAAAAAGGACAAGAAGAAAAGAAATTAGTTTTATTGTTATTACTGTCATTATAAGGGAAAACTTGAAGAACTTGTCAATTTTGCCTTGTTAAAAGAAAAAAGATTCTCTATTTATCCCATGGACATGTAAAACAAAAGAAAACAAACAGCTAGTCTTTCTCTATTGCACTGTTGAACCTATTTAAGGATCTCTGTCTCTACTCATCTTTCACTCTGATCATTTTTAAATTTGTTTATTAGCCCAGAGTAGCACAATGGTTTAGTCAGCAGCCCATGTTCAACACAGTGAGTGTCATGTAATGCGGTGACTTCCCATCTTCACCCCAGCACTTATCAACCAAGCAGATAGAAAGCATGTGAAAAGAAGTAGATAAATAGGTACCACTTTGGTGGGAAGGTAACAGTACTCCATGATGTCATGCTGGCCACATGACCATGTAAATATCTTCGTACAATGCTGGCTCAATGGCCTTGAAATAAAGATGAGCAGCATCCCCACAGTTGACAACTATTAGTGGAGTAAGAGCTACAGGGACTCCTTTATTTTTATTTTTATTAGCCCACAATGAAATTAGCTTTGTGACCAGGAAGGAGGGATATTTCTGTCTTTGTAAATAATAGTGGAAGATATGGCTACAAAGTAATGAACCACAGGATGAAACGAATGTTTACAAAATAAAGATATAAAGCAGGTCTACAGGATAGCATTACTTATATAAATGGAAAAAGTATAAATGGAAAAAAGTGTACTTTTGAAAAGTAGGCAAGTAGAGAACCAATTTATACATTTCTGCCCTCAAGAAATGTTACTGGGTCATACCTGGACTGGGACAAATTGGATGTGGATATCAGCACTTGAACCTTGAATGAATTAAAAAACATTGTCCTATTCTCTCAGGGATTCCTACATTGGAGCATGGTCTCAGAGTTTCCAGGAATCAGGACTTTCTGTTTTGCAGCAATGTTTTTTACATCTTCAATCAGAAATGAACCCCATCATTTTAAATAAAACTTACTCTATATTAATAGAGCGAGTTTTGAATTTATCATCATAAATTTACCACTCAGTTAAGAGATTCATACTATTCCATTCTTTTTAAATATTGGACCAACTTCCAGTTTAATGCAGAGTGGTACTGCATTTCCCTCCCAATTTTAAGTTCTCTTCAGTATTTCTCATTACAGCTATAAGAAATGAGTTTTTCCTAATATTATCTGGATAAAGTAATACTATAGGACAAAAAAATTGAGATTGAACATCATTCAATATCCAATGATTTTTCAATAGTTCTTGCATAAAAGTATTTGACAACAAAAATGTAGCAACAGTCAATATTTGGTAGTCTCTGGTAGTTGCAAAAACTTCATTTGTTTATATAACAAATCATGAAATTTCTCCTAGCACAGATAACGGATAATCAGAGTTGGAAGGGACCTTGTAGATCATCTAGTCCCTGCCCAAGCATTTCTGACAAATGGCAGTCCAATCTCTTCTTGAAAGTCTCAAGTGATGGCGCTCCCACAACTTCCAAGGGCAAGCTGTTCCATTAGTGGATTGTTCTCACTGTCAGAAAGTTTCTCCTTATTTCCAGGTTAAATCTCTCCTTGTTCAGTTTCCATCCATTATTCCTTGTCTGGCCTACAGGCGCATGAGAAAATAGCGTGATCCCTTCCTCTCTGTGGCAGCCCCTCAGATATTGGAAGACTGCTATCATGTCTCCCCTGGTCCTTCTCTTTACTAGACTAGCCAAGCCCAGTTCTTGCAACCGTTCATTGTATGTTTTAGCTTCCAGTCCCCTAATCACCCTGGCAGATCTGTTTTTTTAAATTATCTTTTCCAATATCTTCCCGGGTATTGATGTTAGGTTGATTGGTGTATAGTTTCCTAGGTCTGTTTTTTTCCCTTTTTTGAAGATGGGAACCACATCAGCTCTTTTCCAGTCCTCTGGTAGTTCCCCGGTGCTCCAGGATTTTTGAAAGATATGGTGCAGTGGTTCTGAGATGACCTCTGCCAGCTCCTTTAAAACTCTGGGATGTAATGCATTAGGCCCTGGTGATTTGTTTTCATCAAGATCAGACAGATGTTCTCTTACTTTTTTTTTTTTTTTTGCTTATTTTAACTTTTATTTCTGGCCTGTCTTTCACAGCTATGTTTTTGGTGGGTTGAGCTATAGTTTCTTTTTCTGTGAAGACGGATGCAAATAATGAGTTAAGCAGTTCTGCTTTCTCTCTGTTGCCTGTAACTTCCTTGCCATCTTCTCTCTTTAGTGGACCCACTGTTTCCTTGATTTTTTTCTTGTTATTTATATGTTGGAAGAAACTTTTTTTTTATTATCTTTGACTTTTGTTGCAAGTCTTTGTTCATTCTGAGCCTTTGCTATCCTGACTTCGTCTTTGCAGATTCTGGGTATCTGCTGATATTCTTCCTTAGTTGTCTGTCCTTCTTTCCATTTTTTGTACTTGTCCTTTTTTTCTTGTTTTCTTGTTTTCAATTTGCCAGAGAGATCTTTGTGCAGCCATGCTGGTTTCTTCTTGGATTTCTTGTTTTTCTTTCTCAGTGGTATTGTGCTGGTCTGGGCTTCTATGATCATACTATTTAGAGTTTCCCAAGATTCTTGAGTTGTTTTCCTCTTTAGGATTTTCATCCATGGAATCTTTCCCAAGTTCTCTCTGAGTTTATTGAATTCAGCTCTTTTAAAATCCAAGACTCTGGTGTCATTATGTTCTGTTGCTTATGTTTGTGTTATGTTGAATTCTAGTATGACATGGTCACTCTCACCCAAGGTTCCTGCAGTTTCTCTCTGTCACTTCTTCTCTGTTGTAAGAATTAAGTTCAATGTGGCTGTCCCTCTAGTTTCACCCTCTACCTTTTGGACAACAAAGTTGTCAGCTAGGTTGGTTAGGAACTTATTTGATTTCTCACTTGGTGCAAAATTAGTTTTTCAATTGATATCAGGATAATCAAAGTCTCCCATTATTATTGTTGTGTGTTTCCTGCATATGTTTGTTAGTTGGCTGGCAAAAAGCCACAGTGCTGAATACCCTGTCAAGGGTTCTATATTAGCAAGTGGCTAGAAGGAATATTTCTAATTAAAAGTGGGAAACTTCTAATATGATAATTAAAAGTTTTCCCACTTTTAATTATCGTATTCAATTTGCAGTTGCACTACGTATAGAGTTACATCTCCTGAACCCAATGGTACATATCTTCCAAACAATATTTTTAAAAGCCCATTTCTTTAGTTACATTAATGAATGTAATACCTAATAGGTATTGGATTTGGGATGCTTTTGAGGTACAGTATACAAGAATAATTTGCTTCATTGCAAAAATGCAGGGCTGCTGAGAATGTGAATTAATACATTTTCCTTAAAAGCATTACAATTTTTGTCATTTTTAAAACCTCTCCTCACAGGTGATGCCAAACTCTAGGAGTACAATGTAATGTCCTGGCATAGATTCTTTTAGTCTTATTGAAAGCCACAAAAAAGACAGTATGTCATTGTATTTTAAATCATTGCCAGGGACTGCAGTGTTTGGCCTCATCTGGATGCCTGCCTGATTGTACTTTAGGAACTAAATTTTTATTTTATTTTATTTTAGTTTGTATTTATCACATTTTTACATTTGCGTGAATTGAAGAAGTAACACTGAATTTGCAGTTTTCTTTTGTTTTTTACCCCATTAATGAGTTTTGTTATTATTTGATATAAACAATATTATGCAATGTCATTACAAATTGTGGCTCCATTTTGAAAATTATTTTGCATGGAAAATTAAAATAAACCTTACTGAGATTTATGTAAATAACTGTATTATAAGAAAGCTGCTTTATGTATATGTTGCTACATTATTCTTTTACTAGGAAGTAAACCTGTGGAGCTGTAAACAACTTTATGGCAAAAATGCTGACAGGTCTTAAAAAGTATGACAAGGGCTCAGCTAAACCAGTAAGTGCTGCTCAAATGTATGAATTAACTGTATTTTAAGATGCATCTCTTACTTTTCTGAGGAAAGTGCATGTAGCATAATAAGAAAAAACAAAGATGGTAGGGTGCCTTGATATGAACTGAAAATCATAAAGACATTCTGAATAAAGCAAATTTATTTGACTATAATAGTACAAAGGATGTGATCAGTTGGAGGATATCTTCAGAAAAAAATAGTAGAATCTTTGGCAAATATCACAACTAATCTGCCAATCTGTAACCTTTTCTGTCTTGATAATATTCATCTTAAACAGGAAACAGACAAGTTCTTCAGCAAAATCTTAATTAGAGAGCCCTTCTTGAAGGGATGGGATGCTACTGGTTCAGCCCGGTTCTGAATCAGCCTGGTTTCTGCTGCTCTGTTTGACATACTCATCTGCCTGAGCTCTTGTCGGTCCTTTATTTCCTGCTTTTTTAGCCTCGGCTGCTTTGTGCGGCACAACTGAGGTTGAAAAAGCAGGAAAGAAGAGGAGTTTGAAATGCTGCACACCCGCACGCAGTGCTTGTCAGCTGTCCGGGCGGCATAGCTGAGGGTTTTTTTGGGAAATGGTCTGCATACACACATGCAAAATGCACTCTCACCAGGGGTGGGATTCTACCTACTAGAGAACCAGCAAATTGTGCCACTGGCTGGCCCTGCCCCACGCATTCACTCCTTACCTGGCATGTGCGCCATCAAACATGCCTGCTAAGTTTCTATTTTTCCTCCCGCCCCCCCATCAGCTGCTCTGCTGTGCTGGGAGATTTAGATTAGCTACAAAGCAATAAATCATTGGATGTTTTACTTTATAGCTAATGTAAAAGCAGAGCTGAGCCTGAAGCTTCTATTATTCAGTGCAGATTCAGGTAGCAGTGCGTTTTGGAAATTATATTTGGAGCACTAAAAACATTTGGGTGGTTGTTTGGAAAAAAAGTTTTTTTTTTTCTACAATGGCATCACTTGTGGATGAACTGAAAATTGAATTCAAAAAATATAAAGAAGAGGAACAAGAAGGGAAGGGCTCTCTTGGCTCTCTTTTTCAATTTTTAGAAATGGCAATTTGTACCTATGAGAAATTGACTGCGCAACAAGATGATTGGGACAAAGAAGAAGCCATCTTCGATGAACAAGTAAATTTACTTGTGGAAGAAAGAGGAAAGGAGGAAAAGAAAATGGAGACTTTAAGATCTAAAAAAACAACCCAAAAAGGAAAAAATAAGGTGAAAATTGGATATAATGTTAGAAAACAACAGAAAGGGGGAATACAGAAGAGGAAAATGGAGGTGGAGAGACAAGGGGGTAAAAAGGGCAGGGAGAAGAAGCAAGGGAGGAAGGAAGGGATGAGAAGTTTCAATGGTGTGGAGCAAGATGTAAAGAAACAGGATTTATTTAGAGATAATGGGTAAAAATTTAATTGAAAAAGGGATTCTGCAAAGGTACATAAGATTGTATTGTTATATTTGTATTAGAAATAATGTTAGAAAATTGGAAATAACATGTGATTAAAAAGTGGGATAAAATATTCAGTGTAATTCAGTGAAATTTTTGTGAACGAAAGGAAGGCAATGAAATAAATGAGATAATTGAATTAGGAAGGAATGGGAACATTTTAATGACACAATGTTTTAAAATATAAGTGAAGTGGGGTGGGGAATAACTATGGAAAATTTATAAGTGTTTCCATAAAAGTATGATATTTAACTGAAAAGTAATGTGTAAAATGTTCAAGATTTAAATGAATATTAATAATAAATTTGAATTGGTATGGATTGTTGTTTTAATTATATTACATATTTATAATCTTTTCTTTTTAAAAAAATATAGTGTGTAACTTTAGAATGTACTAAGCAGAATCCAAATGGAAGTTATGTACTATACTAAGTGTTATAAATTTAGGGAAAAGAGATAAAGGCATCATATTCCAATCAGTGTACAGGAGAAATTTTGTTTAAAGGGAAAAGATAATAGATAGCTGGAAACAGGACAGACAAAGAATAATAAGCATAATGATCTGAACTGAGATAAATAAAATAAAATCAAGAAAGTTAAAAGAGGGGAAAAGCTATATAGAAAATGTAAAATGGCAATAAGATATGGAATGGTATATAAAATGAGCATGAATTTGAATTTGTGTCTGTATGAAGAGATGTAACCCGGGATCAAGCTGCTTTCGGAAAAGATGTTTTATGTTTTTATGTTTTATGTTTTGTTTGTTGGTGTATTGTTTTTGAAAATCAATAAAATTTGTTTAAAAAAAAATTAACTGGATTGCAATTAGGAAACAGAATGTTATTCTTTTTTTAAAAATAATGTTTATTGAAAGTTTTTTAAAAAAGAATATATTTAAAAAAAAGAGAAACATGTTCTCACATTTTTGCAATGTTTTCATAGTAGTGTACATTTCTAGTGTCAATTAAAGTCATTTGTTACAAATAAATCTATAACTTATTACTTTACATATATACATATACATTTATCCTTATTTCCATTTTCCCTTGTTGTTTGTTTAATCAGTTTCACAAGACATCTTTTACTTCCTTTTTATACAACCATTTGTACCATATATTCCAAATTGTAAAAAACTCCCCCTCTTCCTTATTTTTTAGTAACATGGTTATACAATGGTTAGTCTAACCATTTCTGCATATTAGTGGATTTTATTAGTTATTGCCAGGTCCGTGGGTATCATTGTTGATTTCCAGTTTTGGGCAAAGATTATCTTTGCTGCTGTAATGATATGTGATATCAGATGTTGGTGCTTTTTGCTCCATGTTGGTTCTGTCATTCCAAGTAGAAAGGTCTCTGGGTTGAATTTAATCTTTAGTTTTGTCATCTCTTCTAACCACGTCTGTATCTTAGACCAGAATTTTTGGGCTTTAGGACATGTCCACCACATGTGAAAATATGTTCCCTGACTAAAGTTACACTTCCAACATTTGGGTGACATATTAGGGAACATTCTAGCAAGTCTTGCTGGTGGAAGGGGCCAGTGATAGAACATTTTATAAATATTTTCTTTATACGAGACTGATAACATTAATTTATAGTTAGTTCACCAAATTCGTTCCCATTGTTCTAATTCAATATCGTGGCCACAATTTTTAGCCCATGTTATCATGCTCTCCTTAACCGTTTCCTCTTCCATTTTGAATTTCAATAAACAATTGTACATTTTGGTAATCATCTTTTTTTCACTTCCTTGTAAAATTTTGTCAATTTCCTGATCTGTATTATAAAATCCAAATTGTTCCTTGTCTTTTTTGTGTTTTGTTTGAATTTGAGCATATGGCCACCACCCAATTTCAAATCCCTGTGTTTTTAATTGTATCTGTGTTTTCAAGTCACTTTCATCTGTTATTAATTCTTTGTATTTTATTGTTTTGTTCAGATCCATAACTTTGGGATATACTAATGCCTCCATTGGAGATAGCCAGAGAGGTATTTTCACATAATGGTTTCCTTTAATTCTTTCCCATATACATAACAAAGTGTCCCTTATCCAGTCTTTGAAAGTAACTATGGGTTTTATTTTTTCCACCCCAGAGAAATGCATGCCAGCCAATCTGTAAATCAAAGCCTTCTATTGTCAGTATTCTTTTGCTCTCCAGTCTTTAATCTAATCTTTGATCCAGGTACTCGCTGCGGCTTGATAGTTTAACTCAAAGTCTGGGAGCACCAATCCTGCCTTACTTCTACTATCTTGCATTAATTTGAATTTTACTCTAGCTTTTTTCTTTTGCCAAATAAATTTACTAATTCTTTTGTTCAGATCTTCGAAGAATTTTTTTCCCTAGTTTGACTGGCACAGTTTGAAAGAGATACAACAATTTTGGAAGTAGATTTGTTTCAATGGTGGCTATCCTTCTCATCCAAGAAAGTTGTAAATTTACCCATCTATCTAGATCTTTTTGTATCTGGTCTATCAACTTGTCGTAATTATCAGCCTTTATTGTAGAGCATTTCACTGCAAGACAAATTCCTAAATATTTTACTTTTTACATTGTCTGAATCCCTAATTCTTTTGTCAGTTCCTCATTTTACTTTTTAGTACAGTTTTTGGTTATTATCTTAGTCTTTTCACTGTTGATTTTGAGTCCTGCTACTTTACCGAATGCCTCTATCTTTTGTATTAAATTTTTGCTTGACTCTTATGGATCCTCCATTATGAAGACCATGTCATCAGTGAACGCTTGCAATTTGTATGTTTCCTGTTTAATCGTCAACCCTTGGATCTTTCAATTTTTCCTTATCTGGGTTAACAACACTTCCACTGATAAGATATATAATAATGGAGCAAGCGGATATCCCTGTCTCACTCCTTTGCTTATTTTTATATTGTTTGTGGTTTCTCCATTAATTACTAATTTTGCATTTTGTATAGAATATATTGTGTTAATTAGTCCTATAAATTTTTCACCAAATGTCATCCTAGATATTTGCTCAATCAAAAATTGTCAATTTAAATTGTTGAATGCCTTTTGGGCATCCAAAAACATCAATGCCATCTGGCTGTTAGATTTAGTTTCATAATACTCTAGGACATCCATTATTATTCTTATATTTTTAAAAATATATCTATTTGGGAGAAAACCATCCTGGTCTGGATGAATAATATCATTCAATAATTTTTTTAATCTATCTGCAAGTATTACTGTTAAAATTTTATAATCTACATTCAGGAGTGAGATAGGTCTGTAATTTCTAATTTGGTGAGGATCTGTTTGCTCCTTGGGAATGAGGAATATCAGAGCTTCCGTCCAGGTTTGAGGTATTTTGGCACAATTCAGGGCCTCATCATATATTTCCACCAGCAGGTCGCCTAGTATATCCTGGAATTCTTTATAGAATTACGTGGGCATTCGATCTGGTCCTGGGGTTTTATTGGTTTTCTGTCTTCCAATTGCCTCGTTTACCTCTTTTAAGATTATTTTATAATTTAGTATCTCTCTAGAGTTTCCGATAAGATAGGTAATTCTTTGTCCTCAAAATATTGTGTGATGTTTTCCTCTAGAATTTCTTCTTTTTTGTATAAATTAGCAGAAAAGTTTTGGGCTATTGTTTTCTTTTGCTCTAATTGTGAACACAGTGTTTCATTCTCATCCTGTAAGGCTATTATAATTCTTTTCTCCTGCTCTTTTTTTTAATTTGTGGGAAAGCCATCTCCCAGGCTCGTTCGTGTTCTCAAAGTAATGTTGTTAGCTAATTTTAATTTTCAAGCCATTTCTTCTTGGAGGCTTACGTTTATTTCATGTTTAGTCAAGTTTAATTCTTTTTTAATTGATTCATTACCCAGATCTTTTGGTAATTTAATTTCCAATTTTTCCAGTTTATCTTGCCTCACAATCTGTTGATTCTTCCTATCTCTATTCTTTTTTTGCTACAAATGACATTGTCAGACCCCTCACATATGTTGTTGTGTCCCATAAGTTTTGAGTCATTGTATGTTCATTCATATTAATTTCAAAAAATATTTTCAGTTCCTTATTTATCATTTGAATATATTCTTTATCTCTCAAGATACTCTTATTAAAGCTCCATCTACTTGTCTTTTTCATTCCTCTCCAAATCAATTTAATTGGATTGTGGTCAGCCCAGGTGTTTGGTAAAATTTCCACTGTTTCTATTTTTTCCAATAATTCCAGATCCACCCATATCATATCAATCCTGGACCATGATTGGTGTGGGTTTGAAAAGAAAGTAAATTGGCTTTTAGATATATTAAATTCCCTCCAGGCATCTTTTAGGTTTATTTCTTGAACTAATTTATCGAATGTTATTGGGAGTATTCTTCTCTTTTTCTTATTGTTTTTAGTGGTTTTATAATCCTTTTCTATATTGGACACCGCATTATAAGCCCCTACTATCCATATGTTAGCTAGTTCAGTTTCTATGATTTCATTGTGGAGTTTATAATAAAATTCCCTTTGATTGGTATTTGGAGTATAGATTACTGCCAATAATATCTTCCTTTGTTCTGTTGTTATTTCTATAAGAAGTATCCTTCCATCTTCATCATTGTATACTAACTTTGGATATAACCAATTCTTGACATACACTGCAACACCTCTCTTTTTTTGTCAGGGCCAAAATGTAATTTACCCAATTTGGTTACTTCTAATAAGCATGTATACTGTTTTGAAATATGTACTTCCTGTAGACATGTAATATCTGCATTTTGGTTTATGAGTTTTCTGAACATTTGTTTCCTTTTAGATGGCGAATTAAGTCCATTTATATTAAGTGATAGAAGGGTGATCCCTCCATCCATTTTATTGCTGGTACTCTACTACTCTTGTTCTCAATTCACTCTTCATTCGGTCGTTTTCTTCCTCTTCCCATTGTTTCTGAGGAAACAGAACGTTATTCAACAATAAAATAAAATACTTGCATAAAAGTATTTTTGCCGAAATGAGTTCCTGTAACTGAGTGAAGAAAGCAATTTGACAGATGTTTTTCACATCATTTTGAACACAATTCAGTAAATATAGTGACGATCCTAATAACTTGGCCTTTTGGTCATACCGAGCATCATAAATCAGTACCTGTCAACTGAATATACAGGGGAGGATTTTCTGATAAACAAGAGTTTTACTTTCTCCTCAGCACCATAAACATATATTTGTTGACTCTTGTGCATCATTATAAACCACACCATATTTTGCTTCAATCATTTTGTATATATAATTATACATTTAGTAAAGGTTTTTTTATATAGTTATTTATTTTTTAAAAATTATATGTCAAAACATAACGTCATGTGCAATCAAACCCAACAAGTAGAAAGATGACAAGTTAAACATATATTTAATGTTCAGTGAAACAAAATCTTCCAATATCTTAAAACATTTTATTTGCTCATAATGTAAATGATTTGATAAAATTAGTACTGCAGTAACCATGGTTAAGTATTGCAAGAATAAGACATCCTAATATCACTCTCGCATTTAGAAAACATTTTTTTCCTTAAGGATAAATTAGTCTGCATAAAATGAATTACAAAAAAGCTTTGAGAATAAAATATAGTCCTACTTAACTGAAATATATTCAAAAATGAACTCTTTTTATTGCTAATTAAATTGATGAGATGTTCTTAAAGTTGTAATAAGTTAGTTAAGAATCCGAAAGAATAATGATTTTTTTCAGGAAAAGTTATTTCTATTGCTTTATTTAATGTGGCCTTGTTGATTATGGATCTGTCTTTGAAAAGGCTGAAATATTGCTGAATTATGTCAAACACCTTCTTCCTGTGTTAATATTCTATTATTCCTCCTATATTCCTGTTATTACTATATACTATATTACTATATACTATTATATTATTCCTCTTATATTCCTATTCAATTAAATATAGTTCCTTCATATAGGTTGTGGAGTAGAGATATGCTTCTTTTGCATCACTAAAGCTTTCACTGAAAATATTACTAACTGCAATCTGATCAAATATTCAGATAATCTGCTACTCAAATATAAAACATTAGACTTCAAACTCGCTATCAGAGCAGCTTGGTTATATAAAGTTTCCCCTGTAAAGCAAAAATTTGACATCATATATTTAAAACTCTTCAAATTTGTTCTAGAGCCTTATATTTTTGCCACAGCTGTTGCTATTTCCCTTTTAAATGAACTGTACATGCACTGAATTTGAACAAGAGAGATGATATAAGCATACAGTAGTGGGACTAGATGGGATTCAATAGTAGTAGTGGGACTCAATTTTTTTTACTACTGGTTCAGTGGGCATGGCCTGGTGGGCGTGGCAGGGAAAGGATACTGTAAAATTTCCAGTCAGAGGTGGTTTTTGCCAGTTCTTCAAACTACTCAAAATTTTTGCTACCTGTTCTCCAGAACTGGTCAGAACCTGCTGAATACCACCTCTGGCCTAGATATATAGCATAATCCTGGAAAATAATTCTAGGCCTGCTGTTACTTAAAAGAATTGAGCTAAACAGAAATGATAGACATACTTTTTTCTACTTAAGCACCACATTTATTTTTTAGTGTTGCAGGGCTATATACAGCAGTAGTATTCAGCTGGTTTGCACTGGTTCAGGCATGGGTTTAGCATGGGTTGCTGAACCAGTAGTAAGTTGGACACGCCCCGACCCAGTTGCCTGGTTGCCACTGGCTCACTTGCCCTGGCTGCCCAATGCTCGCTCAACCTGCCTGCCTGACGCTGGTCCCTTAAGGTATGTCTTTTTCCCGCCTCCTGACAATCAGCTGTTCATACAATCAGTTGTATGATTCCTATAGCTTGTCTTACTGCTTCACCCAGGAGGATTCCCTGAGGCCCAGGAAAGCAAAAAATGGAGGGAGAGGCATGGCCCCAAAAGGCCCCAAAATGGAGTGAGGGGGTAGTGCATACCTCCTCCAGGCTCCATTTTTTTTCTTTCTGTGCCCCAGAAGGTTATGCTCCCCCAGAAGGCTCCCCTGAGGCCCAGAACATCCCAAGATGGAGTGAGGGGGGTTGCTGCCTTCTGGGAGCAAAAACACCTTCCCAGGAGACTTCTCTGAGGCTCAGAAGGTCCCAAAATGAAGTGTGGGGTGTGTGTGCTGCATCCCCCTCCAGGTTCCATTTTTTTTCTTCCTGAGCCCTAGGGAAGCCTTCTGGAAGCAAACATGCCCCCCATCAGACTCCCCTGAGGCCCAGAAAATCCCAAAACTGAGTGAGGGGGTTACTGCATAACCCCATCTAGGCTCCATTTTTTCTACTTCCTAAGCCCAGGGGAGTCTTCTGGGAGCAAAATATCCCCCTAGGAGGCCCAGAAGGCCCCAAAATGGAGCGGGGGTGGTGGTGGTGCTGGAAGAATACTGATGAGTGGCTTCCTGCTTGCTTAGGACTGTGAAATATTGATTGATCCATAATCTGGATTTTGCCTATAATGACAGAGAAATCTGGTGAGACTGATCCCTTTTAAGTATTAATTTAATTTTAAATTTTTTTTGACACATTGGCAAAATATACTTGAGCACATAGTCTGAAATGGCAAGCCCACTCTACTGCACTAACACTATCTCCATGTTCTTCGGTTATTTATTTATTTGACGTAGGGCATATACATGCTAGCACACACACGCATCACTTAGTTTAATAAAACATAATAAAATATAAATGTTAAAAAGATCTATGTTCAAACACCAGTGTTTAGGCCATCTAACAATTGAAGCATAGCATCATTTATATTTTTTTAAAAATCAGGTATTGGACTAGTATATGCCCTCAATTTAGCAGGTCACAGTCAGAAGTGGACATCACATAATTTAACAAACAGTTCGCTTAGTGCAGAACTAAAAATATGAGTGTTGTGTCTATAGAACTGGCTGGAGTCCCCAACCAGGTCCGCAGTTCGAGCGGGAGCGCCGACCGCTCCCATTGGCTGATGCCGTTTGACAGCCGGCTATAAAAGGAGCTGTCAAACGGCATCAGCTGTTGCCACCAGCTGATCCGCCGAGTTAGCCTGGCAGACGTGGCAACCCTTTATTCACCTGAATAAAGCCTTCCTTAACGAACGCTCTGGCTCAGCCTCGTATCTCCGCCGCTCCACAACACTGGCGACGAGGGTGGGATGCAATAAGAGGCTACCAGACGTCTGATCGCTGAGCTGGTCACTAAAAAGAGCGAAGCCACCGAGCGCTGAAGTCACAGCCACCGACGCTCACCAAGAGCGCGAAATTTAAAGCCTCCTCAGCTGAGGAGACAGACGCCGCCTGACAGGCGCAGCCGCAAAACGCTCTTCTAAGAGCGTGATTTTCGAAGCCTGCAGCAGCTGAGGTGACAGGCACTGCCGCCTCAAGATGAACACCAACCCAGCATTCCCACCCTTCAAGCCAGCCGAAGAAACGTGGGAGTCGTACAAAAACTGTTTTATCTATTTCCTGGATGCTATCGACCTCGCAGACGCTGCGGAGCATAGAAAAAAATCTTTCTTTCTCAGTTACTGTGGGGCTGCGGTTTTTGACACCGCTACAGCACTGGTTGCCCCTCGCTCTGTCAGAACCATTCCCTGGGAAGAGCTCCAAGAGATTCTTTCCAACCACTACTCCCCTAAACCCTCCCAGATAGCTAGAAGACATGCCTTCAGAATCAGAAGGCAGGCTGAGGGGGAGTCAATTAGCGAATATATGGCAGCCCTGAGGTCAGCTGCCTTACAGTGTGGGTTCAGAGACTACCTAGAAGACATGCTCTTGGATCAGATTGTCTGTGGGGTCAGGGACTTTAGGCTTCAAAGACACTTACTAGCCAAAAAAGACTTAACCTTGGCCATAGCAATAGAAGAAGCCCAAGCTGCTGAGCTCTCTGCTCAATCAGCAGCTGAGATTCAAGGAACCCCTATCAGGCCAGGCAGTTCCACTATCCACTCTGAGGAAGTTTCCCTAGAGGAAGACCCTATAGGCACAACAGACATAAACCGCCTTAGGCAGCAAAAGCCCCCACAAGAAGGAGCAGGACAAAGGAACAACTTCACCCCCAAGCAACCTCCCATTTGTCTGAGCTGTGGGGGTTCCCACCTTAGGGCATCCTGCAGGTTCAGGAATGCTACTTGTCTAAACTGTCAGAGGAAAGGCCACCTAGCTAGAATCTGCCAAGCAGGGAGAACCTTCCCTCAGAGACCTCAACCTACTGCTAATTTCCAAAGGCAAGTGGAAGATTGCTATACTTGCTACCATGCAGACCACACTTCTAAAACCTCTAACAAAATAAGTATTTTTGATTTTTTAGAAGGTAAGCCTTGCAGAATGGAGGTGGACACAGGATCTGCACTTTCAATCATCTCCTGGGAGACCCTGAAGAAGATTCACCCCAGAATTTCCAAAAAGAAGCTCCAGAAATGCCACCTGACCCTACAGGACTACCAGGGCAAGAACATCCCTGTCCTCGGGAAAGGCAAGTTTTTAGTTCAGTTCCAAAGTTTTAAAGGCCATTTGCCTTTGGTGGTTGTTAATGGTGCCCTCCCCAGTCTGCTGGGACTAGATTGGTTCCCTTCCCTTGGCCTTAGTATAACTGGAATCCATGCTGTCTCAACCTCTGAAGTAGACACCCTATTCACAGACTATTCTGATGTCTTTAGCAATGAATTGGGTTGCTATTCTGGCACCCCCATCTCGTTCACTGTAGACCCCCAGGCAATTCCCCTTCGCCTCAAGCCACGCAGGGTACCCTTTGCCATCCGCCCAAAATTGGATTTAGAATTAGACAAGTTATTAAAGCAAGGGGTATTAGAGCCAACAGATTTTGCTAAATGGGAGACCCCCATAGTCACCCCACTCAAAAAAGATGGCAGCGTGAGAATCTGTGCTGATTACAAGACCACCCTCAATCGCTTTCTGCAGGTCAGCGCATACCCTGTCCCTGTGATCCAATACCTATTACATACTTTTGAACCTGGCACCATCTTTGCCAAATTGGGTATGTCCCAGGCATACCAACAGTTCCCTGTTGATAATCAGACAGCTGAGCTGCAAACCATAGTCACCCATAGGGGGGCATTCAAATGCAAGCGCCTCCAATTTGGCGTGAGTGTAGCCCCAGGTATTTTTCAGTCCCTCATGGAAAGGATCCTTCAAGGGCTTCCAGGGGTAGTCCCTTACTTTGATGACATTTTGGTTTCAGCAACTAATAAGCCTCAGCTCATGCAAAGGGTTAGGACAGTCCTAGACAGGTTCAGGCAGCATGGCCTCAAACTCAAAAGGGAAAAGTGCACCATCGCCACTAAGCAAGTGGACTTTCTAGGGTACAGGATTGATGCCTCTGGTATTCACCCAATTGAATCCAAAGTCAGGGCTATCCGCGAGGCACCCACACCATCCAACAAGACGGAACTCCAAGCCTTTCTGGGGCTGCTGAACTTTTACGCTTCATTTCTTCCTCATAAGGCATCCATTGCAGAGCCTTTACACAAACTGTTAGACAAAGAATCCCCCTGGCATTGGGGACCCAGGGAAGCCGACGCTTTCAAATCAGTCAAATCCTTACTAACATCTGATGCAGTTTTAATCCAATTTGATCAACAACTCCCCCTAGTCCTGGCTGCTGATGCATCTCCTTTTGGTATTGGGGCAGTTCTGAGCCACAGACTCCCAAATGGTTCTGAGACACCAATCGCCTTTTTCTCTAGGACTTTCTCTGCTGCAGAAAGAAACTACAGCCAAATTGATAAGGAGGCCTTGGCTGCAGTAGCTGCTGTAAAAAAGTTTCACGAATTCCTATTTGGGCATTACTTTGAACTCATAACTGACCATAAACCACTTCTAGGACTTTTGTCAGGGGACAAGCAAACCCCACAGGTCCTGTCACCTAGGATGACCAGGTGGACTCTGTTCCTGGCCGCATATTCATACAAATTAGTGCATCACCCTGGAAAAAACTTGAGTCACGCAGATGCCCTTAGTCGCTGCCCCCTGCCAGTTCCAGTGGAAGACCCCGTACCCATTCATGCCATTTTTGAGGTAAATGAACTCAATTTACTTATTACAGCTGAAGACATTGCAACGCACTCAAAAAAAGACAGGGTAATTGCCCAGGTTCTGGACTGGGTGGGGAGGGGGTGGCCTGAAACACAATACACTTCTGATTTCATTCATTTCAAAATTCGCAAGCAAGAGTTGTCAAGCCTACAGGGTTGTCTGTTATGGGGAACAAGGGTGGTCATCCCAGCCACTCTCCGTGTACCCATCTTAAAGGTCCTTCACGAAGGCCACCCGGGCATCGTGAGGATGAAGGCCCTGGCCTGCAGCTACGTATGGTGGCCAGGCATGGATGCCCAAATCTCCAGCTGGGTAAGCTCGTGCCAACCCTGCCAAACTACCAGGCCTGCCCCACCAGCGGCCACTCCTACCAGGTGGGAAAGGGCTGGGAGACCTTGGTCTCGCCTGCACATTGACCTGGCTGGACCAGTACACGGGCAGACCTTCTTAGTTTTAGTAGACTCTTATTCCAAATGGATTGACTTGGCTCTACTTCCTTCAACAACCACTCAGGCAATTGTTAAGGCTCTGACCTGTTTGTTTGTCACCCATGGCCTCCCTGACACAGTGGTGTCTGACAATGGTCCCCAGTTCACATCTTGTGAGTTTGGAATGTTCGCTGCCAACTTAGGTATTAGACACATTCTCACAGCCCCTTTTCACCCAGCTAGTTATGGGATGGCTGAGAGGGCAGTCAGGTCAGTAAAAGAGGCACTTGCTAGGTTTGGCCAGGAGAACTGGCACTCCAAACTGTCCCGTTATCTTCTAAGCCAGCATACAACCCCATGCACCACAACAAATAAATCACCTGCTGAACTATTAATGGGGAGGTGTCTTAGGACCACCTTGGACAGGCTACATCCCCATTATAGCCCAGACACCCCTTTGGGGTCTGACAGTTTGGTCAGGGACTTTGCCCTGCATGACCTGGTATACGCCAGGAATTATGCAGGGGATCCGTTGTGGGTACCTGGACAGGTTGTGTCAGTTGCAGGGCCAAGATCCTAAAGAATCCTCCTAGATGATGGACGCATGTGGGGCAGACACGTGGACCAGCTGAGGAGGAGGTGGAGAGGCACAACCGATGGCTCCCGCATCCAGCCAAGCGACCCAATCTACCCAGCAAGCACCAAGGATCCAGCCTACCCGACAACCGCCAAGGGGCCGGTCTACTCAGCCAAACCAGACAGCACCGGAGGCTCCCTGCCGGGGCCGATCTACCCAGCTGGCGCAGAGAGCTCCCTGTAGGGCCCGATCTACCCAGCCAGCACCAAAAGCTCCCTGCAGGACCTGATCTACTCGGACAACGCCGAGAGCTCACCAATGGACCTGATCTACCCAAGCGACGCCGAGAGCTCCCTACCGGGCCCGGTCTACCAACGAAGGGCTATGGACTCACAACCGAGCGAGCCGGTCTACCGCCCCAGCCGAATGACACGCCAGAAACTAACCGAACGAGGAAGCCTACCTGATCCACTGCAGGGCCTCGCAGACCAATCCCGCTCTCCTGCAGTCCCCGAGGCACTCCCAGGAGCGGAGAACTTCGCTCCAGCCAGAGACTTCCCTGAACTCAGGCAGTCCTACCGCCATTGTAGACGACCGGCCTATTTGCAGGACTACGCATGCTCCTGGCCAGGGGAAAGGAGTGTTGTGTCTATAGAACTGGCTGGAGTCCCCAACCAGGTCCGCAGTTCGAGCGGGAGTGCCGACTGCTCCCATTGGCTGATGCCGTTTGACAGCCGGCTATAAAAGGAGCTCACCAGGCTCAGCTAGTGGTCAGAACTACTGAAAGTCACTAAAAGAGAATAACTATATTAAACGTAAGCAGCAGATGGCACTAGATTTGGCAAAATGGGAAAATTTACAACTATCATTAATAGGGAGAATATCATCAAGATAAATATACTACCCAGAATTTTATATTTGTTCCAAACAATTCCAGTTAGGCTTGGAAAAGATTATTTTGAAGATTTAAATAAAATTGTGTTGAAATATATATGGCAAAGTAAGAAAGCGAGAATAAAATTAAAACTTTTGCAAGATACTAGAATAAGAGGAGGATTTGGTTTGCCTAATTGGGAGTTTATTACTAAGCTACAAATCTGATGTGGGTTAAGGAATGGATAACATTAAGAAATGCTAGATTGTTCACATTAGAAGGACATGATCTGTTGTTGGGGTGGCATGCTTTTTTTATGGTATAAAGGAACTAAAACACAGGAGTATTTTAGAAGACATTATATACGGGAGTCTCTGTGGTTAAACTGGGAGAAGAGTAAAAGGCAATGTTATTTGAAAATTCCAGTCTGGCTATTGACTATTGAAGCATTTTCTTATCCTATAAAAAAGGAACAAACAGTTAGATATGGTGAAATTTAGATAAGATTTTGACAGGTGCTGATGAAAAGGTGATTAAAAAATTGTATGGATATTTATTAGAAATTAAACTAGAAGAACAAGTTAAAGAAACAATGATTGCTTGGGGAAAGAATTTTGGATATGGGATTGATCTAGAGAAATGGCAAAAATTGTGGTCTCAAAATTATAAAATGACAACGTCAACAGCATATAAAGAAAATTTGTATAAGATGTTTTACAGGTGGCATTTTCCCCCAACAAGAATAGCAAGAATGTTCAAGAACAAATCTTAAAAATGTTGGAAATTTCATCAGGTACCTGGCTCATATTACCATATGTGGTGGACTTGTGTGGATGCCAAAAAATATTGGACTAAAATCCACACGTGGTTGGAAAAAATGACAAAAAAGCATATAGATTTGAAACCAGAGATATTTTTATTGGGAATTTTACCTGAAATATATAGTAAATAATTGAAATATCTGATTGTAAATGTACTAACAGCGGCTAGGATTGTATTTGCCAAAACCTGGTGTTCTGTATATGTAGACTAGACCTTGCTTAATGGGCGATAGAGAAGCCTGTCTCTTATAAACCTAGAGCAATTACTTAAAGGTTGAACTGGATATAAAATTTTATATATAACTGTTAGCATACCTGAAATCCTGCAATGTTTGAGCAAGTTTTTTTTAACTTGATGATGATTTTACAGATCAAGAATGATATTTCAAATATAGACCCTTATTTGTATATTTATCAATTGATGGAGATAAGAGAGAAAAGATGGGTAGGAGATATATGAATATTAAAACAACTGTTTTCATTATATTTGCAATTTTGGAAATTACTATAATTTAAGTGAACAGGGAATACATGTTAACATGGGGGAATAAATTTGGTGTTTTAACACTATTCAAGCAATAAAAGCTTATATTTCATACCAAGTAGCAGAGGTGGGATTCCACCGGTATAACAACTGGTTTGGTGATCACGCATTTTGCAATTCCACATGTGCGCTCCACAATTCAAACAGCTACAATACTTACCTTCTACAGCAGTCCCTGTGAAGGTGCAGCAAACCACAGTCCCTGTGAAGAAAACAGCTGAGGCATGGCAAACCACTCTGCCGTGTGAATCAGCTGTGCTCTAAACAAAGGAAGTAAAGGACAGGAAAGAGCAGGGTTGGGTGGGTGGACCCAAATGCTTGCCACAGCAAACTGGTTCAGAGACAGCTGATTTTCAGAGCAAGGGGTTCACCCGAACCAGTCCAAACAAGAATCCCAGCCCTGCCTTGTAGAAATCTAAAGCTTCATATCCAAAGAACCCCAACCCATACCCAATTATTTTATTTATTTATACTTTTATTATAAAATAGTCAAGGTTGACTTTACAGACTTCAGCAGAGAATATGGTTAGCAAGAAGATGTTATCAGTACCTGGGCTTACATGAGGATGATATCACTTTAGATGACTGATATTCTTATTGATTTAAACTGAAAAATATTCTGAAGAAATGAATGTCTCCTTTAAAGAGCTGGTTTTGATGTTTAAATCCTTTTATGACTTGGCACTAGTATCCTTCCAAGGTAGCCCAGAGAAGAAACACATACAAGAATACTCTTTCTAGCTTTATCATAAAGTTACATGAACAGAATATTGCAAGCCTCAAAACACATCTGTCCCCTCTTGCCGTTACAATCAAAGAAACTATGGATATTTGCCACACCTCCATTCCTTCTATTGACCTAGATGTCTCTTGTTTAGTTTGCAGCTTTTCCTCCTGTTTCCCAAGGTAATTCTCATATATCACCACAGTTGGCTACCTGCAGAATATTTTACTTCAATATTTTACTGCGATATATGATTGCAGTAGGTAGTAGGCAGATGTAGTAGACAGATGCTAAAATCTGAATTGTTTCATAGAGTATTCTTGTTTAGATCTGACCAGTTTAATGTATTGATTAATATGTGATCTATTTTATACAATTTGTTTATATCAGGGGTGTCAAACTTGAGATGACACATTATCATCACGTGATGTATCTCAACTTTCCCCCCCTTTGCTAAACAGAGTGTGGCATGGCCAGCAAGTGACACATCTGGCCCGGGGGCCATGAGTTTGACACTCATGGTCAGTGGTGGACTTTAAATATTTTAACCACCAATTCTTTGCCCTAATGACTGGCTGGGTGGGCATGGCTGGGTGGTCATGTGACTGAGTGGGTGGGCCAACTTGATGTCATTCACATCGAGGGGCGCTTAGCCTTGCCCGGCCTCTCATGACCATGGGGATGCTGCAACGGTTGTGTGAAAAACAGTGATAACTCACTTTTTTCAGTGCAATTTTAACTTTGAATGGTCACTAAATGAACCGATGTAAGTCAAGGATTACCTGTATAAAAATACAAAAAATGGTGCCCTAAATACCAGTAGATTAGAAATGGGGGAATACATCCTGAATATCAATGAGTCACAGCTGTCATGCAAAGCTAAACCATTCTATCTGAATACCTTCCTTTCCATTAACAATACCTGCAACCCAGAGTTACAAATCAGGCAGGATACCAGAGCATATTAAGGAATTAAATTGTTAAAATATAGCCAACTCTTGCTCATAAAGTGAAATCCTTTAGCAGAAAGGTCATTTAAGCTCTCCAGAAAGTGGGTGGGCATATTTGGGCTACAAAATTATGAGCTAAAGAGACAAATTAACAAATTAACATCTTGAGTGAGATTCTGTCTTTGTTCAGACCTTGCTGCAGGAATTTTTTGCCTATGAATATAGCTATCTATCTCTTTATCTCTTAAGTGCTGACATCTGCTTCAGGCTATTAAGGAAGGTGGGGGCTGCTTTCTCCCTCTAAAAAAAACGTTTCTCCATTTCTTATCCAGGAAAATATATTCTTCCTTTTTAATATTTCTCAAAATATTTAATTCTTCTAGGAGAGGGGTGGGTGCTAACTTTCTACAATTGGTGCCAGGTTACTATGCCCTATTAACATGAAAGCAAACTATAACAAATTGGAAGAGGATCCACTTATTATCAGTGAGCAATCATGTACTTTGGCCACTCTGAAGCAATGCAAGAGACTCCTGTCCCAAAGGTGCTTTGTCAAGAGGCAAATAGACTTTCTGGAAACTAAGAACATTACCTCTTTAAAAAAGCACCTTTGAGGCAACTATGATCTGGATGGCTGAAGAATGTTAATTTTCTGAGCAGTTCAGAGAATCGGTTGTTGGAAGAAATCTTTTCCCACTTTACAGGGCTTACAAGAGACTCCTGTGCTCAGTGAACTGACAAAGCACCCAGGAGCAATCATTAGATCCATGTGTACTCCTTAAAGATCTCACTCACCTCATAAGATATCCTAAGGTAATCATCCAGATTTAAGGAAAAATCACATGCCCTCAGAAAGGCAGTAAAAAAAATCAGACAGGATGCCAAGCTTGCATCTTGCCTCTCAGCCATTTTTTCTATGGCTATGCCCAACCCTTCTGTAAATAGCTGTTCAAGCCCCAGGAATCACAAAAAACTGGGGAGGTGGGGGACGACGACGACTCTAGAGAAGCTCAGCTATAGACAGAAATTCTGGACATGCTGCCAAGAACCATTAAGGCTGTTACAATGTAACAAAGTTTAACCCAGAGGCAGTTTCTGAAAACACTTAAAGCAGCAGTGACAGCAATTAAGATAAGGATTAGGCTAGAAATACAGGCACATTAGAATCTTTCCTTCCTGGGATCCTTGCAGGATAAGCTCTGTAAAGTGGGAAAAGATTTCTTCCAACAACCGGTTCTCCGAACTGCTCAGAAAATTAATATACAGTTTGGGAGAACTGGTTTGAACTGGCCAGAGCCCACCACTGCCCATGGTTTAGAACCTTTTAATTTGTATAGCGAATATTTAGTGTTTATATTGTGAATGCTGCTGGAGTTGCTTCTTACTGCGATCAGATCAGATAAAATGTTTGTGGCCAGTTGGGAAATAGTTTGCAGCTGAAAGAATTATTGCAGCAGCGAATCCACATCTAACAGCCTGGGCATATGCCAAAGCCTCACGTAGGCAAAGGAGTTTTTGATATATGCCAAGCCTCATGTAGGCAGAGGAGTTTCGATACCTGCAAGACCTCACGTAGGCTGAAAGCAGGTATCAGGAACAAAAGGATGCTGCCCACCTTGGGCTACTGGCTGGACTGCAGGCGTGGATTGATTACTTTGTATCCCTTAAGCACTGTGATTGGGTGCTACAATGTATCCACTGAGACCCCCACTCTTTTAACATGTAAAGTAGACTGAACTTTCTCTTTTGTGACGTTTAACAATGTGTGTTCAATAAAAGAGCTTCCTGAGCGCGTGTTCGGGGCTGCTTATCCAAGACTGAACCGGCTTGGTCTCTTTCTTGATGCATTGGACTCAATGAGAAGCCCTCCTAATGCGGAGCAAAGCCACATCTGGTGACCCCGATGTGATCTGCTGAAAAGAAGCAGACCCGCCCGCCTTCGACCTCCCATCTCACCCGGCCGGATGAGCCAGTTGCAACCCAGGGACGCCGTTTAGTGTCACGGATCCCTCCCCAGGAGAAAATCCTCCCTTCAGGTGAGTATGGGCGGGAAATTCTCTAAAGCGCAGATGGTGCATCTGCAAGAATTAAGGGAATTAACGAAGAGTTCAATTTTGATTCTTAGGACTCAGGGCAAAACGCTCCCGGCTCCAACTAAAAAGGACCTCATAGCCCTTTTAAAGTACATCCACATGCAGTGTCCGGCTTATCCGGAAAAGGGGTCCTTAAAAGTCTCCACATGGCAACATTTGGGTGACTTTTTTCATGATACTCCCAGGGCTCCGCCAAAGATTTTAACCACCTGGTGGATAATTATGGAATGTTTAAAAGTTCACAGCTCAGTGCTGACTAACGCTGGCACCCCCCCCCCATGGGAGGTCCCCCTCCCTATGCTGCTGAGACCAAAACCAAAGACGCTCTCCCACTGGAAGCCTCTTCCCCCACAGCTCCTGAACCCTCGGTTCCTCCTAAATTAAATCCCGCGGGGATCAGACACCCATGGGAGCAGTTGCACAAGCCATGGCACAGGGCGCAAGGAGGGCTCTCTTACCCTAGAGGAGCTCTCCTCTGCCCCATAGAATATGTGGGGATGGAGCTGGGAATATGGTGCCTTATCCATGAAATTAATTAGAGATTTAAAACAAGCTGTGGCCATGTATGGCATTCAGGCACCGTATGTCAGAGGTCTCATTAACACCATCAGCACCTCCTTTTTTATGTTACCCCAAGATTGGAAAGACCTCTTCCGAATGATACTGACAGGACCGCAGTACGTTATGTGGGAATCAGACTTTCGTGCCAAAGCTGAGAAAGTTGCTCACGATCGTGGCTCAAAAGCAGATCAAATTTTTGGCATGGGCCGATTCGCTGACTTAACATCCCAGACAACGATCCCACAGAGAGTTCTCGCCCTTGTCAGTATCATTGCTATCAAAGCCCTTGATAAGGTCGATGATCCTGCCTCTGGGGCCATAGGCTCCTTTTCCAAAATTACCCAGGGATCACATCAGCCTTATGCTGGATTCATAGAGGAGCTCCAAAAGGCTGTCCAGAGGCAAATTTCAAATGGAGAGGCCCGCAGAGAGCTTCTGTTGAAATTAGCCTTTGAGAATGCAAATAAGGATTGCAAAAGGATTCTGCAGCCTCTGGCTGCCCGAGGGGGGGCTTCCCTCTCAGACTATCTAAAGGCTTGCAGATCGTGGGGACTGTTTCCTACAATATGGAACACCTGGCAATGGCCCTGCAGCAAGCAAATTCTCAAAACAGGCCGGCTGGGAATTGCTTCAATTGTGGGAAACCAGGCCACTTCAAAGCACAATGTAGGGCTAGGGACAATCCACAAAACAACAACAAGCCAAAAACAATTTGCCCAAGGTGCAAAAAAGGGTACCACTGGACAAACCAGTGTCGCAGCAGCACCCCCCAACCACAGGGAAACTAGGGGGGGGGCAGTCAGCCAGCCCCATTCCAAAGGTTGACACCATATCTTTCCAATTAGTTGCTTCTGAAGATATGGAAATTGACATCCCAGGCACTGTGTACTTTCTCCCCACGTGTCTGAAAACTATCCCTCCTGCCATGACGCCCCTCATAATTTATCCCATCTGGAACCTCATGGCAAAAGGAATTATTGCATCTCCATTTCTGAGAGATTGCGATGACTTTTCCTCAGTTGCCATAGCGGTAATTGGAAATACTCCCACAAAATTTAGCAAGGGAGAACTAGTGGCAACTGCTGTTCCAGTACCTGTTAAAACTAAAGATGCCTGGGCATTCGCTGTCCATCAATCTATGGAATGAGCCAGGCCTGTATTACAATTCACAATCAATGATAAGGTCTTTTCGGGTCTCTTAGATACTGGAGCTGACGTTAGTGTCATCCGAACGGCTGAGTGGCTGGACGATTGGCCCCTGGAAACTGCCCCGGCCATTCGGGGAGTGGGAGGAGTTCAGCACGCCCACCGTAGCAAACACTGGCTACCGGTGAGTTCATCTGACGTCTCTCGCACTGCCTACCTCCAACCCTTGGTGCTTCCACTACACACTAACCTGTGGGGCCGTGATCTCATGTCTCAACTTAATGCAAAACTCATCATAGACTAATGGCATCGTCCACTGAAACCCCACTGCGGCTGCAACTAAAAACCACAGAGCCTGTTTGGATGGATCAGTGGCCCCTCACTATAGACAAATTAGAAGCCTTGCAATCACTTGTCCAGGACCAAATTGTCAAAGGGCATGTTGAACCATCTGTCAGCCCATACAACACCCCCATTTTTGTTGTAAAGAAAAAAATCAGGGAAATGGAGCCTCTTACAAGGTACAAGTGCTGACTCCCTATGCATATCTAGGCTATAAAATGCTCTCAACTACTGCCTATCCTTCACTCCCCTCACTCTCTCTGCCTCCTCAACCTACACTGGTTCAGCTTCAACAATATCTGGGCACCATTAATTGGGCCTGACCTTTCCTGTCACTAACCACTGACACTCTTTCTCCGCTGTTCGAAGCCTTTACTTGGGGGAAAAGGGCCCGCTGACAAAATATCCTTGCAGCAACCTCAGCTTCAAGCGCTGACCCATATAGAAGAGAACATACGTAGAATATGGGTGGATAGGGCCGCTGCCAATACTCCTCTAGATATGGTCATTCTAGCCACCCCAAGGCTCATGACCTGCGCAGTGACCCAAAAGGACCAAAAGCTCCACATCTTAGAGTGGGTCCATCTCTCTCACACGCCCGATGCTCCATCACTTCCAAACCAGCTCAATTGGCTCAATTAATCGTAAAGGGCAGGAGCCGCACAAAAGCACTCATGGGGATAGATGTCTCCACACCTTTTATCCCCTTCTCGCTGCAAATTTGGGAACCTCTATTCCAAAACTCCCAGGAGCTTCAGTTAGCCTTATCCGACTGGCCTGGGCTAGTCTCCTGCCACCCACCCACTGACCCACGTTTTCAGATCATTCGAACCATACCCATCTCCTTCTCCTCTCCCATCAGCAAACAACCTTTGGTCAGTGCCCTGACTATATTTGCTGATGGCAGCAGGGGAACGAGGGGCATGCGCTTGGCAAAAAGAATGGAGCATGGCACACCAAAACCACCCCTGTGCAGACTTCACCACAAAGGGCTGAGCTTGCTGCACCATACTAGTCCTCCAAAATTTCAGCGAACCCTCGACTTGATCTTGGACAGCCTGTATGTTACCCAAATAGTCTCTACCATCCACGACTCTTACCTCTCTCCCGCTATTGACAAGAACCTTCTCTCTCTTTTTGTTACACTGCAACAGCTTGTTGCGCAGCGACAACACCCTCTCTTTGTAGCCCATTTCGCAGCCACCAGCCTTTTCCCAGGAATTCTCCAGGAAGGCAATGGCGTGGCTGATCAAGCGGCTGAAGGTATTATGACCACGCACACCCTAACTCCCTGGGAAAGCCATTCTTACTTTCATCAAAATGCCAAAGCCCTCATGAAACATTTTAACCTTACCATGGCAGAAGCCTCAGCCATCAGACAGCAATGCCCCACCTGCAGTCAGCAAGCCAATTCCATCCCCTTAGGAGTAAATCCCCGCGGGTTGAAAGCCTGTGAAATATGGCAAATGGACGTTACTCAGTTTCCTCCATTTGCCCCTGGAAGAACCTGCATGTCACAATTGATACTTATTCAGGGTTCATAATGGCAACCCCGCAGAGAGGAGAAGCCTCTAAACATGTCATTAACCACTGCATTCGCACCTTTGCATCGTTGGGACGCCCAAATGAAATAAAAACAGACAATGGTCCTGCATACACTAGTGCGGCTATGTCAGAATTTTGCTCTAAGTGGCAGGTCACCCACAAATTTGGGATCCCTTACAACAGCCAGGGACAAGCCCTGGCAGAGAGAGCCAATTTAACTTTAAAGACAGCGCTAGAACGACATCTGACCAAAGGGAAAAAACCCCTTGGCCTCACGGCAATACAAAACACCCTTAATCTTTGCCTTTATACGCTTAATTTCCTCAAACTCTCTGGCACCCCTGCTACGACAGCAGCGGAGCGACACTTTTCCTCCCCTCTCCTGATTCTCCCAAACCACAGGTATACTACCGCCAACTGCCAGACCCTGCTTGGAAGGGTCCTGCTGATCTCCTCACCTGGGGTCATGGCTACGCAGCTATCCAGCTTCCAGATGCGTGTCCTGTGGGTTCCTGGACGCACGTCAGACCATACCACCCCAAGGTAGCAAAACCACCAGCTGCAGACATATCAACATGATCTGCCCTGCTGCTTGGCTGACCCTCCTCCTCCTCCTCCTCTTCCTCCTTGCTGCACACGCCTCCAAAGTTTCCATTCCATCCAGAGTAACATACTTCACGCCAGACACACCCCTCCTGCTGACCTGCACTGCATCCTGGGACATTTTCCCCCTTATCTCAGATGGTCAACGCTTCCTCAGCCATGGTCCTACATTTCCAGCAACGCCTCTTTCCGGGTCAACACCTTTGAACAACCCCCTCGAGCTACACTCCTCATATCCCATCCTACTGCAACCACCTACTATTGTTCAGGTCGACGCCTCCATGATTCTCACGCGCCCAACACCTACAGCTCCTGGACAATCCTCAGACCTCGCTCACCTCATCATCATCACAGACAATTAAGTGAATCAGCCTGGCACTCATATTCAGAACCCCCTTTGCTGCATAGGATTAAAAGATCACAAAAACCCACAAAACCAGATGACTGCACCCCTGCTTGACCAAAACCACACAAGCAGGCTTCACTCGACAGACTCTCATTTACCATACCCAGCAACCACAGAGATGCCTTTCTACTGGGATTAACGGGACTATGTATCAGTTATGCAAAATGAACTCAAAAACTATTTGCTATGACCCCAAGACTGGCTGTTCACCTCAATGTTACTTTGTGGGCTGGACTTCCAAAAACCTCTGGCAAGCCGATCCTGAAGGGGAGGAAAACTTTACTACCTAAATCACACCACTGTGCTTAAGGATGGTACTGACCCAATTGTCTTAACTTTTGATGTTTGCATTGCTTGTTCCAAACCAGGGGAATATCCTTGTGGGTCAGATGATTGGAAAACCAAATATGCTCATGATCATAAGTATTTGTGTCCCACGCCCATCAATTGGGCCGTAGGAAACCCTAATCATTGGATCCCTTGCGGGGGCTCCATTGAATGCTCGGGTTGGTCTTGTGTCTGTGATTACACTGGGGGAGGATCTCAGCCTGCAATCATCTGCCACATTTTAAATGAGTATCAGGGTCTACCAAGGACAACAAGGTAGAGATCACTATCTCCAGACAACACCCGCCATGGATACCTATGGTATAGGGATCGATGGCATAGGAGCAGACCCAAACACCTACATTACTATAAAAACAGAAGTGATATATGAGGGTAAGGAAACATCATTAGGCTGGTCGGTGTATAATAATTTAAGAAAGTTAGATAAAGCCCCTGATACCAGCATAATAGCAAAAAACCTATTCATGGACCTGGCAGAAAAAATTGCAAAAAACAACTTGCAATAACCAATTGCTTTGTCTGCGGGGGAACCACCACAGGAGAACAGTGGCCATGGCAAGCCTTAGAAGCCTCGCCATCACTGTTCAACAACATGTCTTCTATAGGAAACATAACAGCCAGAACTGCCCCCGACCCCCTTATCTGGACAATTACTACCAATCTAATCGGTAGAAACTGCTTCTCCGAAAACAGGTCCATTTCGGTAGGACATCTCCTTTGTTTGAGTGCGTGGGACATCTCCTACCGGAATTGGACAGCACCTGATAATGCTACTACCACACCCACAAAATTCAACACAACCCTCCTCCCTTATCTCAGGGACACTTCATCCTCCCAGAACTGGACTGCACCCAATGACATGTATTGGATCTGCGGCAACCTAGCCTACCCATCCCTCCCAGCAGATTGGCAAGGGTCATGTGTATTGGGATGGATAAGACCTTCCTTCTTCCTCCTTCCATTCTCAGTGAAGCAGGAACTAGGCATCCCTGTTTATGACATGTTGTCTACAAAAAAAGGGAAGCCGACAATGCTTTTGCAGGCTTCCCCTGCCAATCAGAATACACAGGGGACACCTGGACCTCAGAAAGAATCGTCTGCACCTATGGCATGGCTACTTGGGCCCAAGACGGGTCTTATGGGTACAGGACCCCCATATATATGTTAATAGAATCATTCGTTTGCAAGCTGTCTTAGATTTAGCAGGTCAACGAATAGATAAGGCTCTAATCACTCTTGCAACTGCTACAGACAAATTACGCACAGCTGTCTACCAAAATCGCTTGGCTTTGGATTATTTATTAGCCAAGGAAGGGGGTGTGTGGAAGGTTTAATCTCACAAATTGCTGTCTTCAAATTGACAAGGTTGGCAAAGTCGTAGCGCAGTTAACTACTGAGATGCGACAATTAACCTACAATCCGGATCAAGTATGGCGAGGTATGGACCTCAAAAATATCTTTGGCTCCTGGCTCCCAAAACTGCCAGGATTACAAGCTATAGTAGCGCTCATAGGTATTATTGCTGCTGGGTGTGTCATTCTTCCATGTATATTACCAATCTTTGTTCACACCATCTCCAATAGTCTGTCACTGCTAGCAGAAAAACGCGCCATTGCACAGGTCAATGCCCTTTGGGAAAAAGAATCTCTGTACAAAGCTATACCCTCAGAGGACCCCGATGAGAACATGCGCACGGGCTTCTGTATGGGCTATAGCGAAGAACCAGAAGAAATCCCTCTGCGTAAAACTAAAACAGAGGAGATGCAGTGAATCCACATCTAACAGCCTGGGCATATGCCAAAGCCTCACGTAGGCAAAGGAGTTTTTGATATATGCCAAGCCTCACGTAGGCAGAGGAGTTTCGATACCTGCAAGACCTCACGTAGGCTGAAAGCAGGTATCAGGAACAAAAGGATGCTGCCCACCTTGGGCTACTGGCTGGACTGCAGGCATGGATTGATTACTTTGTATCCCTTAAGCACTGTGATTGGGTGCTACAATGTATCCACTGAGACCCCCCACTCTTTTAACATGTAAAGTAGACTGAACTTTCTCTTTTGTGACGTTTAACTATGTGTGTTCAATAAAAGAGCTTCCCTGAGCGCGTGTTCGGGGCTGCTCATCCAAGACTGAACCAGCTTGGTCTCTTTCTTGATGCATTGGACTCAATGAGAAGCCCTCCTAATGCGGAGCAAAGCCGCAAATTATTATTTCCATTTAAAATATGTTGAACAGTAGATTCATTTTGGTAGAAATAGGCTTCTACACAAAAATAAAATTTCATAATAATGACCTGAAAAAACTTCAAAGAAAATTCTCAAATATTTTTAAAAAATTAGAAAACAAAGAAAAACTTGAATTTACCCAAAGGAAGCTAATTAACAGAAATAAACTTTTTGTAAGAGTTTGCTTATTTGCTTGTTTACAATGTAGAAGTCATCTGATTCCATAAGACTCTGGGTGGCTTACAATTTTAAAAGCAAAATAACAACAGCAGCAACAACAAAATAATTAATAATTAGCACACAGCCAAAATAAACAACCTATTATCAGATCTTGCCATTAACAAAACAAGACACAGCTGAACTAATGCCAGCCCCAAAAGCAGTGCATCCAGCCTGGTGCCTACAAAAAATATGCAAACACTTAAAACTTAATTCACCATCTACCAGACTCCCTTATGAAACATTGCAGTCTTTAGAGTTATTTAGCAATAGCTTTTTTATTTTTCTATAGTAAAGTTTCTTATCAAAGTTCCTGGATTCCCAGACTGGACTGCCAGAAGACCACACTATACTAATTACATATTCTAATCATATGTAGACCATGTAGAACAGAATTAATCCTTTGAAATTTATAGTAGAAAAGCAGAGATAACAATAGCCATGAAAGATGTATTTAAGAGTCCTTTTGCCCTACCCTTTATGTTAAATTGAGACCTGTCCACTAAGGAGAAATTAATTATCCCTAAAGAAGTGGAAGCAATGCATGGCAGGAATTAAAGCTCAGAATACACAATCATGGGAAGAATACTTTTGAAAGATTGTAAAATCCTGCTGAAGCTATCACCATAATGACAGATGATGAAGTGAAAACTTCCTCCTTATGGAATGTTCTAGATATTTTTCAGGGAAAGCATGTGTTTTCCCTTGACATTCCCTAAGAGATCTTCTTGATGTTCTTGATCTTCTCTTCTAACTCTCATGACTGTTACTCTTTTTCTATTTTGCTGGTTTATTCTCTTGTCTATTATCATTTCCTTGCTCCACCCATCCACCCACCCATTAATCTAATTTCTAATTTCAGCCTTCAAGATAGCCAGGTCATAAACACCACAAGAAACACTAGTATTCCATTTTATTATGTGAGTTATAGTAATGAACTCATGAAAGCCTGAGAACATGTTCTTTCTCTTTCTTTCTCATATACTAAAGAGACTCCAGACATGGCTGTTTTGAGTTTCTTCTTCACCTGTTTTCTGTTTCCCCAGGCTAAATTTATGTTTTTCAGGTGGCTGCTCCAAATCTTTTTCAAGCTTTTCTGTACTGTTCATGATCAGCTGGGTTTATGGCTAGACAGAATATTTGAGTCATTGCTATCCTCCTTCTCACTTCTCTCCCCTCCTCCCTTTTCTGGCATGCTTATGTTCATTTACTGACTGCTTGTTTCCTACTTCCAATAATGTCTTAATGAT
Source organism: Pseudonaja textilis (assembly GCF_049901715.1). Lineage (NCBI taxonomy): Eukaryota > Metazoa > Chordata > Lepidosauria > Squamata > Elapidae > Pseudonaja > Pseudonaja textilis. The sequence goes on from NC_142008.1 coordinate 73,343,445, forward strand.
GATTTTTGTAAGCCAATGCACAATAAACACTGAAGAGGAACATGAATGTTCATATTTTTCCATAACCTTTTGCAGCCACATCTCATGACAAGCTACGTGTTTCCATATCTGAGAGTGTGTGGTTTAAAAAAAAACACTAAAAACAATACAAAAAAAAAGAGTACAAAACTTTTTTGGATATACTGATAATAGTCCAAAGGATTTTGGACTAGCAAAATCCAGCAGATATGACCAGCAGTCATACCTGTGGAATAACATTTGTTCCAGTTCTTGTGAACACATAAATGATTCCAAGTCACTGTGGGATATCCCTACTATAGTCACATTAAAGTGAGGTGTCTCTATAAATCTGTGTGCCATATGGTAAATATGTTGTATGGGTGTATGTGGAATAAATAGATGCGTTGTTCTTGTGAATCAGCCAATGAGGCTTTTCATAGCCCCCCAGTGGGAATGTTAAGTACTCAATACAAAGCTGGGTTCATGTTGCATGAATATATATATTCATATAGATATATGACTAGCTCTGCATATAGAATATATTATGTATAATATAAATTTTATAACTGGTTTGCTTTGAATAAATTCTTGCTTGTTATAGGTGCAACACAGGTGATTAAGGCAGAACAAGATTTGAGCAGAAAGGAAATATAGGTAGGAAAAAAAACCCTGAAATTTTTACTCTTTGCTCCATTTTAACTAGTTCTTTTCTGAATCAAAAAGTTTCTGCCAGTTGATAGCACTTTTGAAATCCACATTTTGTTTGCTCAGATCTATAATAAGCTTCTATTATTGAGTAATTTTCTTCCTTTGTTCATTTCTTGGTTTTTTTGTTCATCTTCCAGTTGCCTGTCACCTCCATGTCCTGGTTGTCTAGCAGAGGGAGCCGAGCCCTGTGGCATATTTTACACTGAACAACCAGAATCCATAGTATTCAATGCAAAGCTTGTTGAGTTGGGCAATACTCAACCTGACATAGAATTCGCTATATGTGATTTCACCATAATTAAATGGGTTTGGAGCCTGTTTAGTCTGGCTTTTTCTACAAAGCAAAGCCCTACCATGACAAAGTAAAGCTCCTGGGAGGGATGATGAAAAACACCACCTGAAGTAGAATCTCTGCTTGTCCATGTAAAGGAGGTGGAATAGTCTGGCAAATGTTTTTAATGCTTGATAGCCATGGCCTGAGTTATTCAGTATTGTTGACACACTGCAGTGACAAATAGTAGTGGTGACAGTGAATCTCCTTGAAATATTCCTCTTTTGATTTCTCTCACTATTGACCTGCAACTGTGTCTTCCATTGTGCCATCGGTTTTTGCATAAAGTTTCTGAAGTTTCTACTGACCCCTGTTATTTCTAGCCGTTTGATTATCCAGTCATATGGCAGAGAATTGAATGCCTTTTTGTAGTCTTCCTTCTCTTGCAGTTTTCCAAAATTATTTTGTCAATTAGAAGTTTATCTTTTTTTCCTCTGTATTGAGGCAATTTCCTTTCTGCTCAGGTGGAAAGAGATTGTTTTCAACTAGATACTATTGAACTGCACCAGCCACCACACTAGTTGGCAAATTGAAAGTTGTTGATAAGCAAGTAATTGGCCTGTAGTTGCCTGCTGCTGCCCCTTTTGATAGATCTTTCATTATCAGGTAGCCACTTCCAGATATTAGCCACTGTTCAGTTTCAACTCCTTGTATGTTGTTAAACTGCTTGGCAATGAGTGGATATAGACCAGTTAAATGTTTCAACCAAAAACCACGCAGTTCATCTTCACCTGATGCTGACCAGTTCTCTTTCCTCTGTTAATACTTTCATTTATATTTCATTTCAATTTATTTTTTATTCTTATCAACCTCTTTTAATCAAGTTGTATCCTTGTTGTATTTCTTTGGGTAATCCCATATCTGCACCCAGAACTGCACTGCTTCTTCTTTGTCAGGTACTGACTGATTCACTCCATTGATGAATTGGTAGAAATGTTTCTGATTGGATTGAAATTGGAGGTTCTATCTATAAATTGCAATTTGAGCTTCATATCTGCCTAAGTTCTTGGCTATAGCTACTATTTGCTGCTTTATTATTTCCTGTGCTCCCTTGATCTTCCTTGTTTCTAAGTGGGATTTCTTGATTAATATTCTCTGGTATTCTTGTTCTTCAGCATCTTTCCTTTCATCTGTTCTAGCTTGATTGTGTGTGATCTCAACTTGCTGATCTTATTTTACAGTCTTATTTTCCATTTTTGTGGTGCACTTTTCAATTTTTCTTCTTTGTTGATTTTGGATCTCAGATAATTATAACTGCAGCTGTGTTGTTGTACATTAGTTGGTTTGTTTCATGCAACGAGCTGGTGCTTATACTTGATATCACAGTATTTGCATCTTTTAACGCTTGTACTACCTGTTTCTTTGGAAGAAGCTTCAATGCAGGCAGCCTTATTCTGATGTTTTTGTACTGTTCTAGATGTTCAATTATTCTTTGATTCAGTTCTTTTATTGCTTTCCTTAGAGGGTTTTGTTCTTCTGGACACAGAGGAGAGGGTGCCTGGTTTCCAAATAAAAAGAATTTTATGGCTCTGCTGGATTTGTCTACTGCAAACTCTCCATAGTTTGCTTCTACATTCTCAGTTACTTCTGACAAGGCTTTCACTTCTTTGCCCTGGGTAAACCATTGCAGTTCTCCCAATTCTGCTCCTGTGAATTCTTTATTTCATATTATAAATCAACATTGATAACAGATAATCAGAGTTGGAAGGGACCTTATAGGCCATCTAGTCCAACTCCCCACCCAAGCGGGAGACCCTACACCATTTCTGACAAATGGCAGTCCAATCTCTTCTTGAAAGTCTCAAGTGATGGCGCTCCTACAACTTCCATGGGCAAGCTGTTCCATTGGTTGATTGTTCTCAACTGTCAGAAAGTTTCTCCTTATTTCCAGGTTGAATCTCTTCTTGTTCAGTTTCCATCCGTTATTCCTTGTTTGGCCTACAAGTGCTTTACCGTTCTGTTACTTCTGATTCTGAATTTGGTTCTTTCCAGAACTGGTGCACTCATTTCAAATACCCTTTTCTTGTTGGATTTTATCTAACACAGAACTTGTTAACCTGGATGAGACAGTTTGGCTGTCTGAAATGTATGTCTTGTCATAAAACATGTAAGTAGAGTTTTCCAATAGTCCTTTTAATTCTTGTGTTATTTGGACAAAAAGCAAAACAAGCATGCAACTAAGTTTAATTAGTTCCTCTATATTTCTACATATACTTGTCTAATTTCAAAGTTATCTTACTACAATAAGCTATGCCCAACAAGGCTATTCAGGTTACAATAATCACAGACACTCACAACACAAGTGATCAGGCTGCTTTAGAGTGAGCTGGGAAGCAGACTCAGGGCTCCAACAAGAGGCACTTTGAACTTTGGGGGACTAGGTTCATAACAGTCTTCTCTTTATATCCAGCTTGTTTACTCTGAACCCATATGTGTGGTATATATTGCCCTGGTCTTGTCAGGAACTTCATATTCTTACTCCCTGTTCCATAAATCCACTACATTCCTTATGCCCACTAATGTTCTATCTGGTATCACCAACAATAAATCATTCATACATGCACTCAGAATCTTTATTGGTGGTACACATTCCAGCAATGTGAGTTTCCCAGTGAGTTCATGAAAAGGCTAACTATGATTGTATTACAGGACCTCTGTAATCATAAATTATATTTATGAAATATTCATAAAATATATAAAATATATATTCATAAAATATGTAACAGTGATACTATATTTTTATGGCAGAGACACTCTTTGTCTGAGTTCTCTGATGAGACCTGTCCAGTATGGTTTAACCTCTGACATAGTTCTCATCTTCCTCAGATCACACAAATTCCACAATCACGTCAAGGTAGTGTCTCACTCGGAGATTATTATTATTATTCTGAGTAAGGTAAATTTTTTTGCAAAATTAGAATATTCAGGACTAATAAGATTGTTGTTAATATTATTATTATTTAAGCTTTAATCTTCAATTTGATTCTGGGACTGATAAAACTTAACAGTTCAAGTCCTAACCAGAAAAACCTAAGAGCTGTTAAGGTAACATCTGAGAATATAGGCAGCTCCGAGTAAGGTGATTGTTGTTGTTTATTTATTTTACAAAGAAAATTAGTGAATCAGCAAAACACAGTGTACACACTGTATACTTGAACTTCAGTGTTGCAGGAAATCTTGCTTCCAATTCAGGACACAAGACCACGAAGGGTTGGAGAATACAGGTTTATTTGCGCAAAGGTTCAGAGCATTAATATGACAAATTCTGAACCCCAGGCTATTCCCGAGATTTGACTTTTATTGAGCTTATGACCCTAACTTTGCTCAGGGTGTTTCTCTTATTTATCTGAGCACGCTCTATTATAACAAGAAAAGGAGAAGTTTCATAACAAAGAAAAGTTTCCATAACTGTTTACCTTAATATATTCACCATATATGGTATCTTACACCATCTGTTACCATCAGTTGCCACCCTTTACAGTACATTTGGTATAAGTAATATCTAATTCATAGGTCATTATATTGATGTTCAGCAGATTCAGCAGAATATTTTAGTAAAGCTTGCAACATATAAATTGGATAATTTCTGCTAATAGCTACATAAGCTTAAGTAAGTCCCATAAATTGAAATAATACTTTTCTAGTACTTTCGCATACTGCTTCATAGTAGGGCATTTGACAAAGTAGCCTACCTACTACTACTAAAAACGGAATAAATAACATCATCACCAATGGATTTGTAGCTAGCTGACAAATATAGTGCTAATGGTGTTCCTCAATATTTTGTCTTGGAGCCTCTTCAATACCTTCAATGATAATTACATGAGGGGATTATGCTCATTAAATTTATGGCTGATACAAAACTGGGATAAATTGTTAATACTTTGGAAGCTAGGCTAAAGTTTCAGAAATATCTTGACAGACTTGATATTGGTGGATGCAGTTTACATCATTTCCAACAAGATACAGTTCAATAGTGAGAAATGTAAAAAACAAGAAAAAATGAAAATAAATCAAGTTCTTGGTTATTATTTGAAGGAACTAGAAATCAAGATAACTTTTGTGGGTTTAAAAGCAAAGGAAAGCTGAAGTAAGATTTTAAGCACACTTGGAGTTTCACTTAGCAACCACTTCTCTTAACAAGTGAATTCTCAATCCCAATTATGGTCACTAAACAAAGACTAGCTCTATTAATAATTCTGATAAAGCTGCATTAGCATTATCTGGCAACAAGTTTGTATAATGTTCATGTTGGGTTCTGTATTTTTCTCATCCCTCAAAGGAGAAAAATTATTGAAGAAGGAGCAATTATTTTAATCCCAACAACATAAAAAGCTGGAAGAAGGTGGGGAATCACTCTGGTGCCTTGACTCCTCATGCACAGAAGAGAAAAACCCCAGTAATTGGTGTTTCCTGAGTTCTGATTTGACAACCAAATTCAGAGGGTCATATTTATTTGTGCTATAGATAGTGTAGAATAGGAGGGATTTTCTTTTTTTAAAATCAGCTTTACTTACAGATTTTATTGTGTAGTGGGTTTCAGTAGGCAAGAAGCAGACCAGCATGGATACAATAGCATTTATTGGTTCAAAACTGGAACTGAGGAACAGCAGGCAATTGCCTGTAATTTATACCCTAACCCTAATCCACATGGAGTTGACCAACTCAACATCACTCACGTCAAGGGGTGTTTCTCCTCACCTGGCCTCTCATGACAGTGAAGGAAGACCCCCCCCCTCCCCAGATAGAAAAAGAAACCATGAGACAGGAAAAATTCAAACGCAATACAAATAATTAAATCACAACAGTAGCTGTTGCTTGTTAAACCAATTACCAGAACAAATAGACACAGGAACTAGCCAGATTTCTCAACCCAGTTTCTTTTCAGGAACAATCTTTTTTCTTCCAAACAAAGCTGAAGAGGGAAAATTACCCCATCAATAAACACAGGATTAAATGTCACCAAGCACAGAATTAAGCTTCACCGAAAGCCAGTTTTAGACCAAAACTCAGAAAGGGTATGTAAACTCATGTTTGGATGTCAATCTTTCTAGCTAGCTAAAAAGAAGTATTTCCAGGGGAGTATTTCCTCCCAACAGCAGTGTAAAAAGCTTAAAACAATCCTTCCCCTTTAAGAAAAAAAAAACCCTCCTTCGGAGATAGTAAGTCTAGGCTGTCTGCCAAGAATGTAATAAGGGTGGAAAAAAACAAAAGATTTCTTCTAACTATGTTCTCCGAACTGCTTAGAAAATTAACAAGGGGTTCTATAGAACTGGTCAGAACTGGTAGAATTCCACCCCTTGAGTTAACAGTTAGAGTCATCTAAAGGTTAATTTCACTTTAGCAGGCTTAAAACAACTTTATATATTCAATACATAACACCCCTCTCCCCTAGGATAATTCTTAACCTCAGTCTGTTCAATATTCATAGTCTTTGAAATATGCTGGAGGCCCATGGATCCTGGCAGATGGTGCAATGTTACTGGATAGTCCTGTTTAAATGGATTGTTATTCATCTCCAATTGAACAAAGTCTTGATGGTTGTTTTGGTCCCCTGGGAGTGGAGGAGGCTCTACAGCCTCGGTACCTCCATCTCTCCGGAAGCGGCCATGGGTGATGGTGATGTAAACAAACTCAGAGGAAAACAGTTTTCTTGTGAGTCTGAATCCTCATCTGGGACTGGACTGGCCCACCGATGCCATAACTGGTCAATGTGGTGTCTGATTGTACAGTAACTGGCAATGTGGCATCAGATGTTACATGCTGAATGATGTTGGCATTGACTGAAAATTCTGCCGTGAACTGTACCCCATTATCAAACACAATTACATCTGGCACATCACATGTGGCAAACACCTAGTGCAACTCTTGGATGACCCAGGTCATTGTCATTGAAGAGACCAGTGCCACTTCCAACCACTTGGAATAATTGTCCACCACTATCAGGAACACCTACTCCTGGAAAGGGCCCACGAAGTCAATGTGTATGCAAGACCATGAGTGGTGCACTGGTGCTTGTGGCATCTCTGATAAGGTTTCTTGGCAGGCCTAGCAACCCCTTACTTGATTCTCTCCTTTTTTTGTAAATACTTTTTTATTTTGCAACAGAAGTAACAAAAACAACAAATAAAACCATCTTTCAGTTATACAGTGTGTCAGTTGAGTACATATATTTTTTGAACATAATAATATTTGCATACATTTCTTACTGAGTTTACATTCATATTATAGCCTATTCAACATTATATATCATAGTATATCATTATAATAATACCATTTGATTTTTTACTTTATTTTCCAACCATATTATTTAATTTCTTATTTTATTTTCCAACCATCTGTAAAAAAAGATCCCAAAATCTTATAATAATCTATTTCTTCTGATTGCCAGTGTTAACCTACTCATCTTTGCACATTCAAATATTTTTTTAATCACCTCCTCTGCTATCAGAGTTTTTTCATTTTTCCAATTTTGAGCAAATACAATTCTAGTTGCTATTAATACATGTATAATCAAATATGTTATTTCTTTACTATAGTTCTTAGGTAAAATCCCCAATAGGAATATCTCAGGCTTTAAATCTATCTTTTCCAACCATGTGTGTATTTTGGTCCAATATATTTTAGCTTCTGTGCATGTCCACCATATATGGGAATATGATCCAGGTATCTGATGACATTTCCAACATTTTGCTGATTTATATTTGGACATCTTTGCCAGTCTTGCCAGGGGAAGGTGCCACCTGTAAAATATCTTATACAAGTTTTCTTTATAAGCTGTTGACATTGTTAATTTGTAATTTCTATTCCATAATTTCTGCTATTTATCCAAATCTATCCTATATAAAAAACATTTCCCTCAGGCTATCATCGTTTCCTTAACTTGTTCTTCTACTAGCTTCAGTCCTATTAAATAGCCATATAATTTTTTAATCACCTTCTCATCAATTCCTGTCAGAATTTTATCTAGTTCAGTCAATTCATTGTAAAACCTATTTATTTTAACATCTTCCTCATATCTAGAATGTTTTTGCATATATGAATACCAATCTATATCAATCTCTTGTTCATGTAGTTCTTGCTTTGTTTTGAGTTCACCCCTTTCATTTAAAACATCATTGTATCTAACAATATGTCCCATTTTAAAAACATTTGGTTATATAAATGCCTCCATTGTTGATAACAAAACTGGTATTTTCAAGTAATGTTGTTCCCTTGTTTTCTGCCATATTGACAATAAAGCACCTTTTACATAATGTCTTTGAAAGTAGCCCTGTACTTTATTTTTCTTATACCATGTGTGCCCCCTTACTTGATTCTCAATATCTTTGTCCAGGCTGGCCACCGCAAGTAGCTCCTGGCTATAGCCTTCATCCAAACAATTCCAGGGTGCCCCTCATGTAAGGAATCCAGCACCTTGGAGCAAAGACTGGGTGGAATTATGACCCTGCTACCCCACAGTACACCTCACTTGTGGGCCGACAGTTCATTTTTTGGAGAAGCATAGTGCTGGAATTCAGGGCCTGCCTGGGCCTTTGGACATCCCCTTAATGCCCAGTTGAGAACATGGCTAAACGTTCTGTCCATGAGATTTCAGCTGCAATGTCCCCTGCATGAAAGGGTGTTTCAGGCAGAACCTGGATCACCAGAATATGACAAGCTAGGGCTGGATCCAATTCATTCTGTGGTAGAGGCAGTTGGCTGAGGGTGGTGGGCGTGGCCCATTTTCTTGCCTGGCTTGTGGACTAGCCAGTACAAGTATGCAACCGATAATAATGTAATAGAATAGTATGTGATGGGGGCCTCTCTACCATCTGGCATCCTGTGGCTTAGTACTGTCCCAATGCTGTATGGTGAAACATCGCAGGCCAGTGTTACTGGTAGGGTTTCATTGAAATGAGCTAGGATGGAGTCCGAGGATAACAATGATTTTACTGCCTTGAATGCTTTGCCTTGAGTGCTTGACCAGACCCAGGATGCTTGAAGCTCCCCCTTGGATTTTGGTGTGGGTGCTTGCAGAATTGCCTTTAGCTTTGCTTCAGATGGGTGTATTCCAGCAGCATCAGTGCAGAACCTCAGGAATTCTGTGGACTCTACGCCAACCTGGCACTTTTCCCTCTTGAGTTTTAGGCCTGCCTGCCTCACAGAAACATTGGAGTACTGCACGTTCTGCCAGGACTGCAGCTGATTCATCTGCAATTAGGGCATTAACAAAATATATGCAAACACCGGGAATCGATGCCCCTTTGTATTGTCCCAGCTCAGTGCTGAATATGTCACTGTATTGTTGGCATACCAGTGCTAGATCAGCTATTTGGGTTCGATGGATGCCCGTCACCCTGATGTTCAGACCTATTAGGCTGGTGCATGGCCCTTTTACAACCACTACCCTGAGGGGGAACCTTGAGGTCTCTGAATTGTACTCCAATGGTAGCCTCACCCCTTATGGGAACACGCCGACTCTGGAAGTCTGTTAGCAGTAAGCTCGATGATTTGAATGGGACCTGCCATCAGCTATGTTTGTGGTTGAAAGTCACGGGGGAGATAATGGACAGGGCCAATCCACTATCTAGCTTCATGGAGCATGGACCCCTTGAAGTTTTAATTGGAGTCTTATTTTTTCTTTGATGTGGCATTGGCCCCCTGTGCATTGGGTGCTATGCCTCTCCGAACAGTGTTCAACTCTGTTCTGTTCTGGGGTGCATTTCCCCTTGTGCTGCTGCATCATAGATTACATTTACCACTGACGACCTCTGCAAACTCTGGCAATCTGCCCTTACTTTCCACAGGCACAGCATACTGCTGTGTGGAATCTGCACTCTGCTCTTTCATGCTATCCCCCACAGCTTGCGCAGCTCTGTGGGAGAGTTGCGTTTTCTGTAGAGCATGGCCATCTGGGTGGCTTTGTCCACTGTCTGCTTTGGAATCCATATGTTTTTAGACACTTACACACTGCCACAGTATGTAAGGGAATTTGAGTGGGGGGATTTCAGAGAGAGGTAGATGTTTAGACGTAACAGCATTCTTCTCATAAAGTCAAGGAGAAGTTACCCTGCACCTGAAGGGGCGTGGTTGAAGAAATGTCTCCAGTTGGGACAATGGTGATTGGACTCTGTAATGGACTGGTGGGCACAGGAGATGGGTTTTGTTTTTTAATTATGCAAGGAAAACCAGGAGGTCTCAGATTCGGGTTTTCCCAGATATGCCAATATGACAACTCTAAGCTAATGGAACTTTGAGCTAATGCTTGTCTTGGAGTTTATTGGGTTGGAGTTTGTTAGTTGGAATGCTGACATCCACAAGCAATCAATTTCTTCACTCTCACTGATCTCCCCTGAGCCTTCTGCAGTCTTCTGGTGGATCTCTGAGGGGCTGGTGTGTGTTTTTGGTGGCCAGAGAATCTTCATTGCCCATTCAGCAGTCTAATCCACTATGACTTCCTTCAATGCATCTTGGAAAGTCAGTTTCTCCATAGCAAATAGGCACTGTTGTAATTCACTATTTTGCAGGCCACAAACGAACCTGTCTCTGAGATGGTTTCCAAATCAGGGAACTTACATTGGCATGAAGCTTGGCACAGGGCTGCCACAAACTCTGCCGCAGATTCCCTGGATCTCTGTTCACGTTGCTTGAATGCATGGTGCCAGGCAGTGACTTGAGAGTTTAGGCTCAAAATGTTCCTTTAATTTTTTCTTGAGGTCTGTGTAGGCCACTGTCTCTATGCTTGCTGGTGCTATGAAGTTCTCAGTGATATCAAATGTGGCTGGTCTGCAGACACATAAAAGGGTTGCTGCCTTCAGGGCCATCGTCCATGACCTGGTTAGTCCAGAGATAGTTGTCAACTTGGGAGACATATGAGCTCCACTGTTCTAGGTGAGTAATATTGAACTCATTGAGTCTTCCCAGTTTATTCATTTTGAGAAGGCACCTGTGGTGCTGATTAATGCCTGTATTCAGGGGTGGGTTTCTACTGGTTCTGTCCACCTCTGTAGAACCGTTAGCTCTGAAGAGCAGCAGACATAGAACTGGTTCTATGTCTGCTGATGTTTTTGCCCACCCACCCTCCCGGGCTCTTACCTGATCTTTATTTCCTGATTTTTCAACTTCAGCTGCCGAATGAGACACAGATACAGTTAAAAAAGCAGGAAAAGAGGGCTGTTTCAAAGGCTATGTCTTTGAAGCATGCTGATGACGATTTACAAGCGTGCAGCTCACAGCATGCAGGGAAGCTCGTAAATCCCGAATAGTTAATCTTGTCATATCCCACCCCTGCCTGTACTGCTGCTGTTGGAGCTGGGCCACATGTAGGAGTCCTGGGGACAGATCCCTCAGGTACTTCTGTGCCTTCAGTGTGTTTTACTGGCAGGCAGGGCAGGGAGCATGGTCCCACTAGGACTCTTTACCCAGTCTGACACCTCTAAGTCTCTTGGTTAGCAGCAGCTCTCTTCTCTGCAGATCCCACCTTTGTTGGCACTATTGTGAAATGGGCTTCAGTAGACAAGAAGCAGACCAGCATGGATACAACAGCATTTATTGGCTCAAAACTGGAACTGAGGCACAGCAGATAATTGCCTGTAATTTATACTCTGGGCCCATGGGGCCTTAACCAATCATAATACTTAAAAAATCCGCCCAAATATGAATGTTCTAAATTTCCCTCCAAAACAGTTGGAGTTAACAGTTAGGGTCATCTAAATGTTAGTTTCACTTTAGCAGGCTTAACACAACATTATATATTCAATACATAACAGATTTCCCTTCTAGTAAATGATGATCAGTCCATAAAGGGACTGATCCACTATGGCCCATTTTGGTCCTTCTGCTTTTCCATCCCTGCTTCCTTAGAGTCTGTTAGTAATAAATATATTTGTTATATGTGGCAATAACATATATATTGCAAGTTAACCTGAGATAATGAAGAGCAGAAGAGACTCCATGTTTATCCACTATGTCACCTTTTAGAATGATTACTGGACAATGTATCTAACAAACAAATTATATTTTGTAACTTGTTATGTTTTTGGCTGGAGTGGGGGTTGTACTTTTGGCTTGAGAATTAATGTAAGAGATGTAGGTCACTCTGACATTGAAGGAAGCCTATTAATGATCTATTGTGTTAGATGAACATAACAGGAAAACATGGTGATGGGAACAAGATGGTTTCCCAGAGATGAAGGTTTGGGAGGAGTTAAAAATGGAAAACTACCCAGACCTACCCAGGAAAGTCCCTAAAACTCCTATATGAGAATAACAGGAAGGATTATGTAATATTTTCAATATGATATCCTATAAAAAGTTGTAACCATTTTAAGGGGCAGCATCTCTGTCTCCAACTCATTTGGGGAGATGGGGTCCTATTCACATATTTGCAAATATCCTGAATAAAAGAAAGCTTTTTACAGTTTCTTTGGTTGTCATGTCTGTTTTTTATGCAAACTTCTCTCAGTATTGCAACATCTATCTGCCTCATGTTGGTTGAAGCTCAGAATAAATAGCATAACTTTCTTCCTATATTGTCTAAACCAGGGGTGTCCAACCTTTCACCTTCCCTGGGCCACATTAGAAGATGAAAATTTGGTTTGGGCCGCACATAAAATAAAATAACAGTAACAATACCTGATCATCCAAAAAAACCATAGAAAACATAGTTAACATATTAAATTTATTTGGAAATGAAGTTAGTGAGATGTTTTTATTATTAATTATTTATTAAAAATTATTTATTTTTTATCACAGTTTTTTTATCACATTTTTTTTATCATGGTTTATTTTCCAGCCAAATTTTGCAGGGGGGAGGGAGAAAGCTCGCCCGCCTCGCGCCTACCTCTCCTCCTGCAAATGGCCCGGCTGGATGAGGCAGGACTGGAAGGCAGAAGCAGCAGCAGCGGCGGGGCAGAAGCAGCGGCGGGGGCAGTGGCGGCGGGGGCAGAAGCAGTAGCGGTGGCAGGGGCAGAAGCGGCGGCGGCGGGGGCAGAAGTGGCAGCGGCAGGGGCAGAAGCGGCAGCGACGGCAGGGGCAGAAGTGGCAGTGGGGGCAGAAGCGGCAGGGGCAGAAATGGTGGCGATGGCGGTGGTGGTAACAGCAGGAGGTGGCGCTCTGATGGCGCCCGCTTTTTCTGTTGCTGCTTGGCATGGCGCTCGCCTCGCCCTGCCTCGCGCCTGCTTCTCCTCCTCCTCCTCGCTGGCTCTGGCACGAAGGTTGGGGTGGGCACTGGGCCGCATTACAAGGTGACTTGGGCCGCATGCGGCCCGTGGGCCGCAGGTTGGACAAGCCTGGTCTAAACAAACATTGATCATTTCTTCTCTCATTCTTCTCACCAGTTTTTTTTAAAATCCTTAAATTCTTTGAGGAACTTAAAACTTTAAACCTGAAACTTTAAAAAGTATTTGCAAAGATTTAAATGTTTGAAAGAAGCAACTACAATATCATTTAGGCATCATTTAGGGATGCCTAATGGGACACTATCTTGCTCTCCCCCCTCCCATACTAATAATAGTTCTTGTTTGTTTTTATACAGTACATTTGAGTTAGTGAAAATACATTTCTGAACATCCTAACATCTTGCATTTTCTTTCATACATTTATACAGCTTGTTTCCTGAAATAAATTAATTTCTTTTAATAGCTTCTTTGGGTCTTTTTTTTGAATTGTCCACCTATTTTTTGTGGGAAATAAACACACATGTCTATCCATTTCAATTATATCTACATGCAGTAGCCATAGATATGAATCTTCAAGATAGCAAAAATCACAATTTGAACTGAACTAACAAAATAGAATTTATCATAAAAATGACCTGGCTACAGAGAAGAATCTCTCAGTGATTTGTTGTAATGAGATATTTAACTAACAGAAGTTTCATTTAAAATACATGTTGCTAATTAAAGAATTTCAGTCTTCCCACTACATCATCAACAAACCAGCAGGGAAAGAATGGTAGAGGAAGCTACAGAAATCCTTAAGTTTTTCTATTCAAGTTAAGCTCAATAACTTTTACTTTTATTTTCAAAACTATATTGGATGTTAGCAATCACATTTCAGTCCTTCCCTGCAGGCTTTCACTTAAATTCAGCTAAAATCCCTACATCATTGTCTGGATTTCCTTCAGTGAAGCCTGTAGGCAAGTCTTATAAATGGAAGAAGGCTTCTGGCAATCTGGTTAACCTTTTGTACTTGGCACATAAGAGACCAGAAAACAAATTAGGCATGCATCCTACTTACTTTTCAGTGAAGACTTTGAATTGTCTACCTATTTTTTGTGGGAAATAAACACACATGTCTATCCATTTCAATTATATCTACATGCAGTAGCATGCTGGCTTAAGGCTTGAAAGTAATTTAAAAGAGAAGTCTTAACTTTATTAGACTGACATGCAAATGGAAATTATATTTTGAGCAATTTGTTGTTGATGCAGCTGCTTCTAGAAGAGAGCCTCTCTTGCTAGCAGTCCACAGGCATTCTAACCCTGACAAAGATTGCTGCTGGCGTAATGATGACTTGTCCTTATTCTCTTTGATCCCCTCTATGTTTTGTGACTGTTGGATGTTCTGCAGCATGGAGAACAGTAAACAAAAGCTATGTAAATCATAGCCTAGAGAAGAGACTCGGGGAAGACAACAAGAGTCAGGTTACTAGGCCAATCAAGTGAGGCTATAGATGAGAAGAGGAAAAAGTGATACCAAAATATCTAGCCACTGAAAAGGGAGTATTTTTAACTTTCACAATACTATTTTAAAACCTTACATTCTAAAATGAGGGCATTGGTTATTGATAACAACAATATAACTACTGCTGAACTTCTAATGTTATTTTTGATTAAGAGAAATGCAGGGAGAAAGGGAAGATGCAGAATTATTTGTAGCAGTGGATCAGTTGTGGGATTCAATTTTTTTTTTTACTATTGGTTTTGAGGGTGTGGCTTGGTGGGCATGGCAGGGAAAGGATACTGTAAAATCTCCAGTCAGATGTTGTATTTGCTGGTTCTCCGAACTACTCAAAATTTCTGCTACCGATTCTCCAGCAGTGGTCAGAACCTGCTGAACTCTGCAATGGACATGAGGGATGAAATTATTAACTTTTAAGTTTTTTCTGGTAGACCAATTTGAAGATTACAATGACCACCAAGCTATTCCCAGCCATTTGTAAGAGAGCAGTAGATGGGCTCCTTTAATTTTGAAAGTATCTTGACATTTTTTAAAAAGAACCAATTCTGAACCACCCCTCTGATGGATATTTTTACCCTAGTTATTACAAACAGGATTGCCAATGCCTAAAGTATACTATCATTTAACAGATTAGCAGAGTGTTTTTGGAGATCTTCTAGTCCAACTCCAGGTTCAAGCAGTGAGCTGTACCATTCTGCACAATTAGCTGTCCAATCTCTTCTTGAAAACCTCCAATGATGGAGAACCCACAACTTTTGAAGACAAGTCATTCCACTGGTTAATTGTTCTCATTATTAGAATGGGCGTTGGTACTTACCTGACACGCCATTTCTAGTCGAGCTGCGTAGAGCATCCAGAGAGTGGGAGGTGCTCTAGTCTTCACCAATTGCAGGCTGAGCTATAATTTGAGGAACGCTCCTCCCACCACGTGGCTTCTCCATGCGTTCCCCAGTTTTTACGAAGACGAGAAGACAAACAACTATCCCCTCATCTTAACTATAAACAACACTTAACCACAAAAAAACAATATGAATCAGGCCGAAACAGGATTCCCCACCAGACGGACCAAATAGGGTGGGGCTGGATGCTCTACGCAGCTCGACTAGAAATGGCGTGTCAGGTAAGTACCAACGCCCATTCTCAATCGAGCTGCTCTCCGAGCATCCAGAGAGTGGACATACCAAAGCATGGCCTGTCCCACGGGGGACTCCGTCTGGTTCAGAGCATGTTCTGGATCTCTCACCACTTGCTGAAGGACTCGTCTGCCAAAGGAGGCTTCTGCGAAGCAAAAACATCGATTTTATAATGGCGATTAAATGGAGATGGAGACGCGACCAGGTAGCCACTCTGCAAATATCATGAATAGGAGCCTGAGCAGCCCAGGCTGCAGAAGTAGCAGCACTCCTTGTAGAGTGAGCGGTTACTCCACAGGAACAGGAAGCGCCTGTGACAAATAGGCCTTGGATATTGTAGCTCTAATCCAACGGCCAACAGTAGACGGGGAAACTTTGCAGCCCAGCGTCTTTGGTTGAAAAGATAAAAACAAAGCCTCCGACCTCCTGATAGGCTGAGTGCGACTGATATAGATACGGAGCGCCCGTCTAACATCGAGAGTATGCCACTGCCTTTCTCTCTCTTGAGAAGGACTTGGACAAAAGTTAGGAAGGACAAGCTCCTGTGATCTGTGAAAGGCTGAGTTTATCTTGGGCATGAAGGAGGGATCTGGTCGCAGGACCACCCGATCAGCGTGGAAAACACATAACTCCTTTCTAACGGATAGAGCTGCTATTTCAGATATCTGACGAGCCGATGTAATTGCCACAAGAAAAACCACCTTGAGCATGAGGAGTTGGAGTGACGTCTCTCTTAGAGGCTCAAAGGGGGCTTAGTTAGCGCCGAGAGAACCTTGTTGAGGTCCCAGGTCGGGTATCTGTGAACTACTGGAGGGTGCAAATTAGTGGCACCTCTAAGAAAAGCTCTAATGCGAGGATGGTGGGAAAGCAGGCCAGACAGGTTGCCAGAGATGACCGTAGATAGGGCCGCCACCTGCCTTCTTAAAGTGTTGGGGGAAAGACCTTTGCCCAATCCTTCTTGTAAAAAGGCCAGAATTTGTGCGATTGATAGAGAGATCGGATTAATGTGTAACTTGTGGCACCACTTACAAAATATGTTCCAGGTGGCATTGTATATGCGAGTGGTTGAAGGCCGCCTGGCTGCCAGAATAGTGTTGATGACCAGATCGGACATGCCCTCCTTCCTTAAATGGTCCCGCTCAACCTCCAAATGGTCAGCTGAAGCCATTGTGGATTCGGATGCTGAAGAGGTCCCTGGGACAGCGAAATCTTGACCGGTGGAAACCTCCAAGGAGGAGCCACTGACAGGTTGCGAAGGTCCGCAAACCAGGGCCTCCTGGGCCAATATGGGGCCACCAGAAGAAGTTCCGCTTTCTCGAGAATTACCTTTTGGATCACCTTGGGCAGCAGCGGTGTGGGGGGAAAGCGTATAGGAGCCCTGTGGGCCAAGGGCAATGCAGGGCATCATGGTTCTCAGCCCCCTGGGTGGGGTACCGGGAGAAAAACCTTGGTGTCTGGGCATTGGATGGGGACGCAAACAGGTCCACTAGCAGAAACCTGAACCTCCCTGAGGCCTCCCGGAAAGGGGAGGGATGCAGACGCCATTCGGACTGGTCGGCGACGGTTCTGCTCAACCAGTCTGCCTGAACATTGGAGACCCCTGAGATGTGCTCTGCCTTTATGGATAGCCGATTGGCCTCCGCCCATCGACAGATCCGTTCGGCCTCTTTCATGAGTCTGATGGAGTGAGTGCCCCCCTGCCGGTTGATGTGGGCCTTGGTCGTAGTGTTGTCCATCAAGACCAAGACGTGACGCCCTCGAACTTGAGGAAGAAAGGTGCGTAATGCCAGATATACTGCGTGGAGCTCTAACCAATTTATGCTGCAAGAGCGCTCGTTTACTGACCAGGTTCCTTGAGCTGACAGCGAACGAAGGTGGGCCTCCCAACCTGTTAGGCTGGCGTCTGTTGTGAGGGTGACTCTCTGGGGTTCTTTGAATGGATGCCCTTTGTTGGTAGTGGGTCTGGTCCACCAGAGTAGCGAGGTGAGAACCTTTGGAGGGATCCTTACTACGAATCTTGAATTGCTCCTTCTTGAGCGTTGATAAGGTAGCAGGAACCATTGAAGGGACCTGGAATGAAATCGGGCCCAGGGAACAATGGATATACATGAGATCCTTTTCCCAAGCAATTTAGATAGGTCCAGCAATGAAGCTTTCTTTGCCCACCTGATGGCCTTAATCGAATTTTGAATGCTAGCAAACCTTTCCGGGGAGAGGAAAACCTTTCTCTCAACTGAATCAATCACCGCCCCTAAATGAACTATTCGAGTAGAAGGGGTAAGCTGGCTCTTTTCCCAATTTACAAAGAAACCATGATCCTGAAGTACTGAAAGAGTGGTTCTGGTGTCCCTCTCAGCTTGGCTTTGGGTTGGAGAAAGAATAAGAATGTCGTCAAGATAGCAGCAAATACGGACAGGGAGTTGTCTGAGGTGAGCTGCTAAGGCTGCCAAAACCTTGGTGAAGGTCCTGGGAGCCGAGGCTAACCCAAAGGGAAGGGCTACATAATGATAATGACAGCCATTGTAATAAAATCTCAGATATCTAGAAAAGGAAGGGTGAATGGGTATGTGAAGATATGCCTCAGAGAGGTCAATGGAAGTGAGCCAGTCTCCTTCCCTGGTGCCCTGTAGGATGGACTGAAGGGTATGCATTTTGAATTTATGATGAACAATATAACGATTGAGCCTTTTTAAGTCCAAAATGGGCCTCCAACCCCCAGAGTGCTTAGGGACTAGAAAAGGGGAGGGAATAGAATCCCTCTCCTCGTTGAGAAGGTGGCATGGGCTGTATGGCCTTAATATCCAACAGATGTTTAATGGCGATCTCTAGGAGAGTGTGCTTGGTATGATCCCTGGAATGGGAGAAACCATGAAGTGTTCGGGTGGAGTGACTTGGAACTGAAGGGAAAAACCAAATTGGACCGTGTCTTTAACCCAAGCATCAGACGTAGATCCTATCTTGGACGGCGGGAGTCTTACCTGCCGAACCCTGGAAGGGTCTTCTGTAACTACCCCCTCTCTGGATCTGTCTCCTGAATCGCCCGGTCTCGATAGGCCGGGCGAAAGGTTGGAGATCTCTGATAACGGGGAGAAGGGAGTTTGAAAGGGTGCGGAAGGAGCCCCTTCGAGAAAGGCTGAAAGGATCTGGACTCTTGCCTATGAAAAAGAGCCGGAAGAAATTTCTTTTTGTTCCGGCTCTCCATCAACAATGGTTCCAGGGCCGGACCAAATAATTTATTTCCGGAGATGGGAGCTGAGGCCAGTTTCGACTTGTTTTTAATGTCGGCCTGCCAATGCCTAAGCCAAAGCAGCCGTCGGGCCATAACATGAGAGGATATGGCCGAGAGGAGAACTTCACCGAGTGAAAATTTGCATCGGCCGCAAACTCAGCTGCTGCTGTTAGTTTTGCAATATCTTGATGGGCCCTAGTATTAGATGGAGGAACATGCTGCTTCAGCTGTCGAAGCCACCTAATAGGACGACCTAGTAAAAAGGATGAGGCGGTGGCAGACCGAATGGCCCAAGCATCAAACTGGTGCGCCCCTCGCAGCGCCATCTCCACTTTCTTGTCCTCCGGCCTTAAGGCTTCCAGGCGTCTGTGGGGTTAGACGAGGATGCCAGTCTGATAATAGGGTCATCCACTTCGGGGTGTTTAGCATGGTGGAGAAGTCTGCGTCGAGATTAAAAATCTCTTGTCCTACCCTGAGGGGCGGAGGGAGACCGGAAGAGGCTAACTGTTTCGCCACTAGATCGGAGAAGATTGGAGGGACTGGCACAACTTAGGCCTCCACCGCTGGCTGCCTGAAAATGGCATCCTCTGGAGCCCCAGAGGCTGCTGGCGAGAATCAGAAGATGGCTGGGGAGTTAGGCCTGAGATATTCTTTGCTTTGAACAGCAAGGACTTAAATAAATGAGGCTTGAACAGGCCTACAAGGGAGGGCTGGTCGGGGGAGATGCCCTCATCCTCCGACATGTCCCCTTCCAGCTGTTCCACTTCGGAAAAGGGCTCAGAATAATGGAGGGCCCCCCTCTCTGACCCTTCCTCTGCCCCGTAGGGTGCAAAGGCCATTTCCTCTTCCTCGTCCTCCTCTTCCTCCCCTTCTGGGAAAGGAGGGTCCCCTTGGGAAGGTACCTGTCCGTGGAGAGTCACCGGTCTGGGTAGAGGTTCTCCAGAGGCAGAATCAATCTCGGGTGCCATTGCTGTCTTGGACAACTGTTGCATACCTTCCGCGATCCCCTGGCAGATGGCAAGCTGCATCCATTCCTTAACGCTGTCAGGGATGATGTTAGTTGAAGGGTCTTCTGGGCGTAGGCCAGCAGCGGTTGGGATAAAGGTCGCCTCTGGAGTTCGAGTGGCCCGGGGGCTCTGGACAGGTGTGTTATGCCTGGAGAGAGAAGGTGTTCTGGCAAAGGGGGAGGTTGGTTAGAGGTAGAGGGAATAGAAGCTGGAATTACAGAATGAGAGTCCCTGGAGCGCCTATCAAACTCCTTTTCCAGAGCTCTGTGGCGCCTCAGTGCGTCCCTTTCAGAGGCTGTGGTAGGTTCCTTGGCCCTTTTGCGCAGATGGTGAGTTTTAGACTTAGCCTTTAGGGAAGGCCCTCTGGGATTTTCCTCTGCCATTATAACCAAAATGTAGAAACAAGGTATATTGAATATGAAGGCGGTTGGCACGCCTAGGAATGCGGTCCACAATGGGAGCCGGGTATCCTATAGTTGAGCCACATCCCCCTTTTGGAAAAATTTTTAGATATATTTATTTATGATTTTTTATTTTTTATTTATTTATTTTTATTTTTATTTTATTTTTTTGGAAAAAGGAAAAAAACACCTCTAAGGGTATACAATAAAAAACTGCACCAAATGACCAAAAAGGAACTAAATTATTAATAAAATATAAATGGTTTGGTTTTTTTTTTTTTTAATTAGGGAAAAATTAAGATGAGAAAGCTATCTCTAAACAACCAAATTTAACCAAATGAACGCTGAGGCCAAACTTAAAACATGAAAAAATATACCAGGAAAGAAATTGTAAAGGCCTCTGAGGCTGCCTCCCAACAACCTGGGAAGTAGGTGCCTGTCTTCGCCTCTGAGCAGGCTGCGGAATGCCAACAATTAAAATGGGGCAACAGGGCACAAGGCCACAACACCCCTTCTGAAATAAAAGCTCCCACAGGCCTGTAGGGCCTGCTGTGAGGGCTCTATCAACTTCGCAGCAATTTGAGCCTGGACAAAATGGCGCCCGCCACGAGGCACGCCTAAAAATGGCTACCGGGCTGGAAGCAGGGCTCAGAGACGGAATAGCCCTAAGAAAAAGGCAGTCAGCTAAAAAGATTGAGCTGGACAAATGAGGGCTAGGAAAAGGCGTTCGTGGGGAAGACACAACGCACGCTAGGAGAGCACGATAGCAAGCCTCTGCTTAAAAGCAGGAACAGCTTGAAAAGGCAGGAAAGGGGGAATGGGGGGTGGGGGGAGCAAAGGCTCTAAAACCCCTCTATCTCCCCCCTGAGGGGCGAAACTTCGCTCCTTTACACACAACTAAAACTCAAAAGTGCAGGGACCAAGGAAAGAAGCCAAAAACGAAACGATCAAACCTGAAAGTGAAACAGAAATCCTGAAATGGCCAAGAATGATCTATAGCTGCCTGTCTCTTGCGAGGCTGAGCTAAAAACTGGGGAACGCATGGAGAAGCCACGTGGTGGGAGGAGCATTCCTCAAATTATAGCTCAGCCTGCAATTGGTGAAGACTAGAGCACCTCCCACTCTCTGGATGCTCGGAGCAGCTCGATTGAGAAATTTCTCCTTAGTTCTAGATTGCTTCTCTCTTTGATTAGTTTTTATCCATAGCTTCTTGTCCTGCTTTCTAATGTATTGGAAAATAGGTTGACCCTCTCCTCCTTTGTGGCAGCCCTTTAAATGTTCCAATTACTTGCAACTGTTTTTCATATGTTTTAGCCTCGATCCCTCTAATCTTCATTGTTGTTCTTCTTTGCACTCTTTCCAGAGACTCATCATCATTTTTATTATATGACCAAAACTGGATGCAGTATTCTAAGTGAGTCTTACTAAGGCTTTGTAAAGTGGCACTAATACTTCATGTGACCCCTCTGTTAATGCAACCTAGGAATACATTGTATTGGCTTTTTTGGCTGCTGCCACACACTGCAATTTAAGTGATTGTCCAGTAATACTCCAGAATCTTTCATATAGTTACTGCTATTGAGCCAAATTTAAATTTATTCTGTATCTGTATATTTGATTTTTCTTCCCTAAGTGTAAAACTTTACTTATCTCTATATGGAATTTTGTTTTGTTATATAGGCCCAACATTCAAGTTTGTTGAGATTCATCTGAATCTTGACCCTATCTTCTGGGGTTTTGATTATTCCTTCCACTAGAGTGTCGTCTGCAAATTTGATGAGTTCTCCTTCTATTCCCTCATATAGCAATAGCACTAAGATGTATATATCACTTTACAGTGCTTTACACTCTCTCTAACCATTTAGAGTCAGCATATTGCCCCCAAAATCTGGGTTAAGATTTTATTGACCTCAGAAGCAAGGAAGGCTGAATCAATCTTGAGCCAGTGAGAATCAAACTTCTGGCTGACCAATATGCCTGACATCACTATTGTGGAAAAGAAAAAAAGTTTAGTTCACTGATATTGCAATACCGAATTGAAGAAAAACAACTAGAAAAAAATAACAAAATACCATGATCTGCAAATTGAAGTTGAGCAATTGTGCAGGAAGAAATCAATGGTTGTATCAATAGTAATAGGAGCCCTGGGAGCAATACCCAAAGTGCTACATAGATTCATGGAAATTGTGAACTTTTTAGACCTGAATATCCTGACTTTGCAGAAAAACCATCCCACTTGGAACTACTTATATCCTCAGATGTTATCTTAACAGTTCTGAGTCCTTGGATAGGACTTTAATTGTTAAGGTTTTACCAGTCGCAGACTGTGAATCGAATTGAAGATTAACCATAATAACAGGACTAATAATAAGTCTATAAATTAAGTGGTACATGACAAACTACTCCTAAAACTAAAATCTTATGGTATCTCTGGACACCTGCATAACTGGATAGAAATATTCCTGTCAAACAGACAACAAATGGTCAAAATTGGGAGCGTCCTATCAAATTCTCTACCTATCAACAGTGGGGTCCCCCAAGGCAGTGTTCTAGGACCAACTCTCTTCATACTCTACATAAATGACCTCTGTGATCATATTAAGAGCAACTGCATTCTCTTCACTGATGATGTAAAGCTAGTCAACACCACAGACAATACTGCTACCCTTCAAAAAGATCTTGACTATGTATCAGAATGGTCAAACAAATAGCAACTTCAAATCTCAAGAAATAAATGCTCTGTCTTACATATTGGCAAAAAAAATCAGAAAATAAAATACAAGCTGATTGATCAAGTCCTTGTTGATGATCCAAACTCTGTCAAGGACCTTGGAGTACTCATCTCTAATGATCTTAGTGCTAGAGCCCACTGTAACTACATAGCCAAAAAAGGCATTAAGAGTTGTTAACCTAATCCTGCGTAGCTTTTTCTCAGGTAAATATCACACTAACTAGAGCATACAAAACTTTTGCTACACCGAGAGGGCAGAGCTGGCATCGCAACAATATGGCATGCGATCTTGGAGGTCTGAGATTGCTGTTGATATCTTTGCTCCTGGATGGTCCAAACAAATCTAAACCGTCCCGAAGAGATGGTGAATGTACAGAGCGCATCCTGTTGATCCCAGGGACACCACAAAGTCCCTGGTAGATCCAAGAGAAGCTCTTTTTTCCAGTGGCAAAGAGGCAGCCATTAAAGCTGCTGAAATTGGGACAACTCCGAAACGAAAGAGAACAGAAAGAGAAAGTGTGCCGGTTTGGTGAGAATTTTTTCTTTACTTTAAGATTTGAAAGGACACCCTAAGGAAAAGGAAAGAATCTGTAAAAGTTTTGACAGAAGTGATTAAGCAGCAATTTTAAACAGGAAGTCAAAGTAATATTTTTTTATTTTTTTTCTCATTGCTGGATTTTTTACACATGATTTTATATTTTGAAACCGGACTGATTTTTTTCTTCCATCTGTTCTTTGTCTCCTTTTTGACTTTATAATATTTTAGGCTAGAGGCTCCCTTCTAGTCATCTTTTAAAATATCTTTTTCCCTTTCTAATTAATTTTTATTATATCTTGTTTGGAAAAGGAGGGGGAAAGTGAAAGCAGAAGAAACTTTGTAACACTGCCAACTAGAGGCTTGGAAATATTATATCTCTTTGTTTTCTTGACAAGACAAAGCTGAGAAAGAACTGACACTTCTTTTCAAGGACATTGCCTGTTTGATAAGATAGAGGGAAGAGCATGGGAGAGTATTATTGAAGGTGCTCTTCTGGGTTTCTATCAATAGCTGCAGTCTGCTGTTGAAGTTTATAGGGAAAAAAAGGTGATAAGACTCTGGAGAAGAGAGTTATAAATTTTAACAAAAGCCTTGGATAACCAAACAAGGTGCAGTGTGCTCTTTTTACTTTTTTTAAGCTGGGCTATTTCTTACTTTAACAAACCCCCTCCTTACTGGCTTACTTTTTGTAATAACTATTTGGATCTTTGGCGTTTTGGAACTTGTTTTTGTCTTTCTTTTTGTTTTTGAAGTCTAATTTTTACGTTTGCATTTTATTTTAAAGGAAAAGCTTTAGTATTAATGATTTCCTTCCTTTTTCTTTTCTTTTTTTAAGGGAGTAGTCTCTTTTCTTTTTTCTCTCTCCCTCGTATTTCTTTTTTTCTATTTACCTTCCATATTGGGGTTTTTTTTTTTGTGGCTTTCTTTTTTTTCTTATGCATCCTTTTATACCTGAGACTTTTTAATTGGATTAAGGTGTTGAAGAACCTGAAGAACTTTTCTTTTCTCTTCTTTAGTTTTTATTTTCTATTTTTCCGCCTTTTCCAGGTTTTAACATTTTTTTTTCTTTTTTGTGTGTGTTTATGGTCTTTTCTTTGAGTTTTTACTGCTATCTAACCAATTGATTGGATTAAGGTATACAAGAACCTGAAGAAATTTTTTAAAATTATTATTATTGTTATATTTGGCTTCTTTTTTCCCACTATTTTTACTTGGAATTACAGTTGGTTATTTCAAAAGTGGATTAAGGTCTAGAAGAACCTGAAGATTTTGAATTGTCTGAAATGAGTAGGAAACTAACAGCCCCTGGTTCCTCAATTTCTATTTCTTTCTCTTCACCATCTGGAGGACAGCGTTCAATATAGACGATGTTACAGCAATAAAAAGAACAGGAAAACGTGACACTGCAGATGATTATGCAAGGAATTCAAAATATACAAATAACAACAGAGAATATTGAAAAGAGAACAGAGAACATTGAACAAAGAACAGGAAAAGGTGGAGAACATTCAACAAATGATGATGAAGTATAATGAGAGATTCCAAAAAATTGAAGAAGAAGAAGATAAACAAAGAGATAAGAAGATTCGAGATATTGATAGCAGATTAACTGTGGTTGAACAAGATAAAAGTGGGATGTTGAGATGGGAGATGGACAGATCAGAATTTTATCTCAGATTCCAAAACATAGAGGAAGAAAAGGGACAAAACCTAGCTGAGATAATGATAGAAATTTTGGCTGAAGCTCTGGAAATAACTAAAGAGAAGATGATGGATGAAATAGATGAGGTTTATCGAGTCTTCACAAGATATGCAATGAGAAATAGCTTACCAAGAGAAGTTCACATCAGATTTACAAAGAAAGCCATTAAAACGCAAATATTGCAAGTGGCAAGAGAGAAAACATTGAAATATAAAGAAAAGGAGATTGTGTTCCTGAAAAAAGCACCCACAGGACTGAGAAAGATGAAAAGAGAATACCGATTTCTGACTAAAATTCTACTTAAAAAATAGGTGAATTATAGATGGCTGATTCCAGAAGGTTTAATGTTCACATGGCAAGAACAGAGACATAGAATTGACTCAATTGAGAAAGCTGAATTATATTATACAGAATATTTTGGAGGGAAAGAGGAGGAGGCAGAAAAAGAAATGTCACTAATTGAATTCCAAGAGGATTGCCAAATAGCGACTGAAAAAGAAGAAGGTGCAGTAGGAGGAAAGGTGGAAGTCAAAGAACAACATGAACCAAGATCTACGAGAGCTGCTAAACCTAATCACAAAATATAACCATGGAAGAGAAAAAACTGATTACAATTAACATAAACGGACTTAACTCAGCTGTTAAAAGAAGGAAAACTTTCCATAAATTAGAAAAATTAAAATTTGATATAATCTGCCTACAAGAAGTACATATTAAAAAGCATGAACAATTGCTGATACAGCCAAAATTAGGAAAAATATTTACTTCTTTGACACAATGCAAGAAAAGAGGAGTGGTTTTATACATTAAAGATATTATCCCAGCGAAATTGATCTATACCGATGACGATGGAAGATTATTAACGGTGGAAATAATGGACAATAATATGAAAACACTCCTGATTGCAATCTATGCCCCGAATGACAATCAAGAAGAATTTTATAGAAAATTACATATGAAAATAATTGAACTGACTATGCTAATATAGTTATGATGGGAGACTTCAATGGAATTGTAGATAATAAATTGGACTATACAGCACAGAAAACAACAAAGCAAAACAGAAAGACTCTCCCTAAATCTTTTTTTAAAATGATAGATGAAATAAATTTAAAAGATACATGGAGAGAAAGAAATGCTAAGACTAAACAATACACCTTCTATTCAAACAGACATTTATCATGGTCCAGAATAGATATGATATGGATATCAACAGAATTGTTAGCTAATATTCAAGAAATAAATATTGAAACAAGTACTTGGGCAGATCACAATCCAATGACAATGAAATGGAAAGGACAAAGAAGAAGATCTAGATAGATGTTAAATAATACTATGTTAAAGGAAAAAGACTTCATACAATGGATGGAGAAAGAACGGGCTTTCTTCTTTAGAGAAAACAAACAACAAGATACATCAATGCAGAACATATGGGATACAATGAAGGCATATGCCAGACGCTTGACAATAGACTATACAGGAAAAGAAATACCATGAAAAGACTAGCCTCTAAGGCATTAGAGGATGAGTATACAGGACTTGAAAAAGAGCTACAGAAAATGCCACAGAAAAAGGACATTAAGTTAAAAATGGGTATAATTAAACATAAAATGGGACTAATGGAAAAAGAAGAATTAGCACAGAAAATCACAGGTGTGAAACAGAACTATTCTGAAGATGCAAATAAACCAGGTGGATGGTTAGCATATAAATTGAGAAAGGAGAAAGAATCAAGGAAAATATTGCAATTAATAGATGACCAAGGCCAAGTTTGCTATGGTAGGAAAGAGAAGAAGGAAATTATATGAGACTACTATGGGAAACTATACACACAAGAGAATATTGATGAGGAAAGAGTTAAACAGTACTTACAGAATGCTAATCGACCCCAGATACCTAAAGAGATTGAAACAATGTTAGAAAGCAATAGATGATGGAGTTAACTGAAGCACTTAAGAAGCGAAACAATGGAAAGGCACCAGGCCCAGATGGACTTCCGGCAGAATTTTATATCTTCCATTTCTAGAAGTTATGAATGAAGTTATGTTAAAGAAGAAGATACCTAAATCATGGTCAGAAGCTTATATTACACTTGTCCCAAAAGAGGAGGCCGATCCATTACAAATCAAGAACTATAGACCTATTTCCCTACTAAATGCAGATTATAAAATTTTTGCTTCAATATTGGCAGAAAGACTTAAAAAATACTTAAACAATTTTATCCATCCTGATCAAAATGGATTTCTGCCAAAGAGACAAATTAAAGACAATATGAGAGTAATCTTGGACACCTTGGAATACTACGAGGCACACTCTGAAAAACAAATGGCTTTGATATTTTTAGATGCACAGAAGGCATTTGATAATGTGAATTGGTGATTCATGTTATTACAGCTGGAACAGATGGGCTTTGGTAAAAAAAATTATTCAAACAATAGAAGCTATATATCATAAGCAAACGGCAAAGGTAATGATAGAGGGAGAACTGACAGACTCTACTGATATAAGAAAAGGAACAAGACAAGGGTGCCCACTATCACCTTTGTTGTTTGTGTTAACCTTGGAAGTGTTAAACAGAAATATTAGAGAAGAAAAAGATATAAAAGGGATGAAAATTAAAAAAGAAGAATTTAAGTTGCAAGCATTCGCAGATGATCTGGTTTTCATTTTAGAAGACCCACTAGAAACAGCATTAAAATTGATAGAAAAGATAGAGGTATATGGGAAGGTGGCTGGTTTGAAAATAAATAAAGACAAAACAAAGATTTTGACAAAGAATATCAAGACAAAAGGAAGAACTGGCGGATGTATTGAAAATCCAGGTCACAAATAAGATCAAGTACTTGGGGGTACATTTGACAGCAAGATGTAGTACACTAAAAGAGAATAATTATGTCAAACTTAAGCAGCAGATAGCGCTAGATTTGGCAAAATGGGAAAATTTACAACTGTCATTAATAGGGAGAATATCAACAATCAAGATGAATATACTACCCAGAATTTTATATTTGTTCCAAACAATTCCAGTTAGGCTTGGAAAAGATTATTTTGAAGATTTAAATAAAATTGTGTTGAAACATATATGGCAAGGTAAGAAAGTGAGAATAAAGTTAAAACTTTTGCAAGATGCCAGAATAAGAGGAGGATTTGGTTGCCTAATTGGGAGTTGTATTACCAAGCTACAAATTTGATGTGAGTTAAGGAATGGATAACATTAAGAAATGCTAGATTGTTGACATTAAAAGGACATGATCTGTTGTTGGGGTGGCATGCTTTTCTATGGTATAAAGGAACTAAAACACAGGGGTATTTTAGAAGACATTATATATGGGAGTCTCTGTGGTTAAACTGGGAGAAGAGTAAAAGGCAATGTTATTTGAAAATTCCAGTCTGGCTATTGACTATTGAAGCTTTTTCCTATCCTATAATATATAAAAAGGAACAAACAGTTAGATATGGTGAAATATTGAATGAAAAGGGTGAACTTAAATCTATGTAAAAATTAGAAGAACTGAGTATAAAGATGAATTGGTTTTCATATGCACAAATACATTCAAGGTATGACAAAGATTCTAAAACAGAAGGTTCCTATGATAAACTGACTGATTTAGATAAGATTTTGACAGGTACTGATGAAAAGGTGATTAAAAAATTGTATGGATATTTATTAGAAATTAAACTAGAAGAAGAACCAGTTAAAGAAACTATGATTGCTTGGGGGAAGAATTTCAGATATGGGATTGATCTAGAGAAATGGCAAAAATTGTGGTCTCAAAATTATAAAATGACAATGTCAACAGCATATAAAGAAAATTTGTATAAGATGTTTTACAGGTGGCATTTTCCCCTGACAAGAATAGTAAGAATGTTCAAGAATAAATCTGAAAAATGTTGGAAATGTCATCAGACACCTGGCTCATACTACCATATGTGGTGGACTTGTGCGGATGCTAAAAAATACTGGACTAAAATCCACATGTGGTTGGAAAAAATGACAAAAAAAACATATAGACTTGAAACCAGAGATATTTTTATTGGGAATTTTATCTGAAATATATAGTAAAGAATTGAAATACCTGATTGTAAATGTATTAACAGTGGCTAGGATTGTATTTGCCAAAACCTGGGCAATGAGAAAATACCATTACAGGAGGAAATCATTAAGAAAATATTGGAATGTGCTGAAATGAGTTGATTGACATTTGAAATCAGAGAACAAGATAATAAACAATTTTATAAAATTTGGGATCTATTCTATCAATGGTTAGACAATAAAACATGGTAATGAAATATGTAGATTATCAGAAAATAATAAATATATAAAGATGTATTCTTTTCTTATTATATCTACAGAATGATTGTAGAATAGATTTGAGATGATAATATGAACTGTCATAAAACAAATTAAGTAAAATATGGATTATTTCGTAAAACATGAATGAATAAAAGTATAGTCAAATGATAAGAGTACACATTTATATACAAATGATGGCTATGTTATTTTATTGTATTTTAGTGAGGGAAGATTAAATTTATAAACTTAGGAAATAATATTAATTATGATTATCAGTAAGCATGTAGGTTTTATAAAATGAATTTTATGATGAAATGTATCTAATAAAATTTATATATAGATTGAATTCTTTTGTTATGATGAATCAATATAATGGAGGAAATATGGGATTTCCCCCTAATTTTTATATTAATGAAGTAATATAATGTATGAAGTAAATGTTAAATGGTTAATATATAAATGGATTTGGAAAATAAATTGATAGAGGTGTTGTAAGCCAGAGGTGTCAAACATGCAGCAATATGTCACAATATCAACACAGGATGTAATACAACTTTCCTCCCTTTTGCTACACTGGGAGTGGGGTGGCCAGTTCATGATGCATCTGGCTGCAGGCCATGAGTTTGACATCCCTGCTGTAACTGAATATTATGGATATTTTAATTTTTTGTTTAGGTTTATCTTTAAACTATAGATATTTTTATAATCTTATTTGATAATGATGAATAAATACTGTTGAATTAATGATTGGATTATTGGGTTTAAGACTATAGAAATATTGGATATGTTGTTAAATTTAGAGTTAGATATTGGTTATATTGTGTTTATCTTACAGTAAGATATTACATGATTATATATTTGTATCTGAAGAATGTAGGGAGGCTTTCCATACTCATGTATTTTATTTTTTATAAAAAACTCACAGTTCATTAGATCTTTGAACTTGTTAGAATTTCTGCTTTAGTTGATTCTATTTTATATTACTCTATTAGACTTTCCCGCTCTGAAAACAAAAACAGTACCTTTAGACAAATCTTTAGACCAGCAGTTGCCAACTGGTGGGCCGTGAGAAAAATTTGGTGGGCTGCAGAGAAATCTCAGCCCCAGAGCACCCCCACAAAGCAATTAATCCAGACTGTGCAGAAACACAAGGCTTTGCCACCCACGTGGCCCATGGAACCCCTCCCCACCCACTCACTCCTTACCCAGCAAATTTGCCTGCTAAATTGCTATTTTTCCATTTTCTGACCATCATCTGTTCTGCTGTGCCAGGAGATTTAGATTAGCTAGAAAGCAGCAAATCGTTGGATTTCTTAGTTTCTAACTAGTCTTTAGATCTTTGGCTCTGCTTTTAAACGCAGCCAAACCTCCCTTAGGACTGAAGGTTGCTTGCAAGCAAATTCAGTGCAGACTCATGGCAAGCAAATTTGAGAGACTGAGCTAGCTGATGGCAGATAGATAGATCACTGAATAATTCTGTGAGCAACTCAATCAGCCTGTCTGCTTTGCCTGATTTTGGTAAAAGTTGCTCTTTTTTATATAAAAAATTCAATATTTACATACATGGTGTGTTGTGCATTAATTTTGTGAGTTTGCTTGCAAGCAAATTTTATGTGGCAGACTGAGCTGGTCGATGGCAGATAGATAGATCTCTGAATGAATCTGTGAGCAACTCAATCTGCCTGCCTGCTCTGCCCGATTTTGGGTAAAAGTTGCTCTTTTTTAATAAAAAAATCAATATTTATATAAATATTTGTAATATTTACATACAAGCCATGCCCAGCCAGTCACATGACCACCAAGACACACCCACAAATTAGGCCATGCCCACAGAACCGGTTAGTGGTCCCTGGGATTTAAAATTATGAGTTTGGTGGTCCCTGAGGTCCAAAAGGTTGGCGACCCCTGATTTAGACTGAAGGTGAACTTTGTTTATAAATATACTAGCTCTATACCCATGCTTCGCTATGAAACTGTGTGGTTGGGTTTAGTTTTTGGGGAGAAAAATAAGGGGAAAAAAATTCTGCCTCTGCCTGCCAGAATCCATTGGTATTCATCTGGCTAGCATCCTGTCAGTGTGTGAGAGAATTGAGGGCTGTTTGGAAACTGAAACAGTATTTGCTGTGTTAGCAAGAAGGAGGCAGCAAGGAGCCTGGGAGTGGCTTAGGTCAACTGTTCTGTACCAAAGCTGTTTGCTGCTGTGAAACTAAAACTCAAACTCAAACTCCTCTCCTCTGCTTGTGTTTTGCATTTTGAACAGATTTCTTTTCAGATGGGGAGAAAAGTATAATAAGCATGCTTATTTTAGGAAATAATGCATCCTAAATATTTTTTCAGAAAAACAACTATGTTGTAGGTTTTACCAAACTGAGAGATGATAACATCATCCAGGGACAACCAAGGATGAAGGTAGTTTAGTTTTTCCAATCCTAGTCTAACACTTTAAGCATTGTACCACCTTACCCTCTAAGAGTTAGGACATTGATGATTAGTTAATTCAATAAGATACAGTTTTTTCAATATAGGCCTTTTCATACATTTAAAGGAAGGTATAAGTTTTCAGGAGATCAGAACAAACTGGAACACCATTGGAGGAAGCTAAAGAATGAGCTTGATACATTTGAGTATAAATGTTTCTCTGTCTTACCATTTCCATGGATAGCTATTCAGCAACATTTTTTTTAGGTTATCCATTTCTTCTTGGGGATGGAGAACCATTTATCTGGTTGCTGCTAGGAATAGTTTAAGGAATAGTTTAAGTTAAGTCATTTAGATTTTCTCAGAGCTGGATTCTGACTGAGCTAGTCCAGTAAAGATAATGGAGAGATAATGGTCTTGCTTGTTTAAAAAGGGACAATCTGATCCTATTAATTCTAGGAAATGCCCAAGATACTGCTATCCTGGCCAATTGTTTATTTGATCCTTGCCTACTCCTGGTTGGTAGTCCCAAATGTGTGTTTTTTTTAAAAAAGACAACTGGACTCTGTTTTTCCTTGAAGATGTTTCACTTTTCATCCAAAAAGCTTCTTCATTCAGATTTCTGGTTGGGAAATTAGTCCATGCAATGGTATCTATTTTCTTTAAGGGGGAAATAGTTTTATTGGCCTTTATACAGGCAATGGGGAATAATCTTCTGAAGGGCCCATTCTGAATCCAACCATTAGGTTCTGGGCGAAGAATGGAGGTGAAGCCAGAGTGATTCCTAACAGCTTTTTATTCAATACTGCCGAGAGACAACTGGACTCCTTGGCTGACACAACTCCTTTTATATGAAACTGACTAACCAAATAACCAATTAGGGGAGAGTATTTTTCCACTCCAACAGAGGACAAGAAAGAGAACTTCAACTGACAACTATACACTATATATGTTAGGGATACACCCTAGCAGAATCTGCACAGCAGGCAGGCAGGCAGGCAGGCAGGCAAAATATGTGAGATAAACGTTTTTGTAGCTTACACTCAGTAAAACAGATACACCGTGCTAGTTAAATAGTTTATTCCAGTAAGAGTTATAGCATAGTCAAACAGTCCATATATCATTAACTAATTCAGTCCATCCAGGGATTATTCAGTTGCAAATTCCAGTGTCGAAAAAGAGAGGTCAGTAAACTTACAAATATCAGTCCAGTAATATATCTCCTCACAGTAGAGATATGAAGAAGTCACACCTCCTTTCTTCCTTCAGCATTCAGGGAACATGCAGTTAACAAACCATCAATCCATCAAACCAGTAATTGTCAGAAATCGTCAGGTTCTCTTGCTCCCTCTTATGGCGGTTCAACGCCGCACCCAAAATTACATGCTTTGCAGTTTAAAGTGACACACACTTAAACTTACAATCATAGTTTATATATATTATTTTACCCAAACTATGTTAGGTAACCTTGTTATTCCTAACAATATGCAATACATAACAACCCTCCCCACCAAGATGGAGTATTATGGTGATCAAAATAACATTTTTTATATATGTAGTTTTTAAGTAGGCAGGGCGGCCATGTGCCCATCCTGACCTATGAGGTTCTATCTCAAGACCAATAGCTCTGGAGCCTTGGCTAGGTGGAGTGGCTAATGCTGCTTCAAGTGCAGCTTGTGTCAGCAGCAAGGATTTGGTCAATGATGCTTTTAATAAAAGAAGACCTGAATCAGCAGGCATCTGTGACTCACCGCTGTCCCTTGTTGCTACCGTTGTTTGTGGTGGCTAGGCTGGCATGTCCTTAGCCAGGGTTGTCTCTGGCAGAATCCATTCTGGCTGGTGGCAGATGGAGGTTTCGACGTGGCCATGCAGTTGGTCCACATGGCGGTGCCACAACCTGCCATCTTTGAGCGCCACCTTATAGGAATGCGGCCCAGTAATGTCCACTACCTGAGCAGGAATCCAGAAAGAGCCCCTGGCATAGTTGTGAGTGTAGGCAAGGTCACCTGGTGAGAATGACTAGAGCTGGCTGGTCAAGTCTACAGGGACCTCTGAGGAGTAGTCTGTGTGTAGCCAGTCCAAGTCAGTCCACAGGCGGTGACCAATTAGGAGTTCGGCCAGACTCCTGTTGGTGGTGGAGCTTGGTGTGATGTGCTGGACCAGGAGATACTCTGCTATCTTTGTTTGCCAGTCTCCCAGGCCCATCCTTGCCAGTGCTTCTTTGCTAGCCTGTTGCTAGCAGGATGGAATGGTGCAAACAGGGCAGGACAAATGCTGTGACTTCCCAAGAACAGTTTGAACTGACTTGATGTGAGCTGTGGCCTGTTGTCTGAAATGAGGATATCTGGCAGTCCATGGGTCGCTAACAGCCTTTTAAGGCCTTGATCATGGCGTCCAAGGTATCAATGTCATGAGTACTACCTCAAGCCATTTTGAATAGGCATCCATAACCACCACAAAAGTTTGTACATAGAAGCTCCACATGAAGAGCTTCCAAAATTGGCCACTGCAGCCTCTGGGGTACCACCACACAACTCCCTGGGAGTTGGCAGTCCTGTTGAGTGGCCAGCTCATGTTGCCTGGTGTGGAAGGAAAGGAACTATATACTGATTGGCCTCTTCAGCCACCCCCTCCACATCCAGTTGAGCATTTGGGTGATGACATTGTCCTTGGCGGAGTGTGCAGTAATCTCTGATGCCGTAATTGGACGGCAGGTCCTGTCCAATTAATAAACCAGATAATGCTGGAGCCAGATCCTCCACAACAGTTGGAAGCAGGCATCGGCTAAGGGCATCGGTGTGGCTAAGTGTCTCACCTGGCCAATGCAGGAGATGATAGCTGTATGCAGCTAGGAACACAGTCCAATGCAGCATGCAAGGAGACACAACTTGTGGTGCTTGGTAGTCTCCAGTGAGCAGGTCCAGTAGTGGTTTGTGATCAGTCACAAGGTCAAATGGTTTGCCATAGAGGTATTAATGGAAACGTTTGACTCCTGGAACAGCAGCCAAAGCTTCCTTGCCCAGCTGGCTGTAATTTCGTTCAGCCAATAACAAATTCTGTGAGGAAAAAAGAGCAGGGCCTCTCTTCCATCCAGGAATCGATGGCTTAAAATGGCACCAATGCCGAGCGGGGAGATGTTACAGATGAGAACCAAGGAAAGATTCTTGTTATACAACATCAAGATGCTGTTTGAAGATAGTAGCTCCATGACAGCAGAGAAGGCAGCAGCTTCTTTTTAGCCCCAGGACCAAGACATCTTGTTGAGGAAGTGATGGAGAGGCTCAGCCCAAGGAAGCTTTGTGTGGCAAGAAGATTCTGTAAAAATTTAGGAGTCCCAAGAATGCCTGGAGTTCAGTCTTGCTCTTGGGCTATTCCCCTGGTGGTCTCAGAGATGAATATGATGGAAGTCCAGCTGTCTTTTTGAGATTTTTTGTACCAATCTCTTTAGTGTACTCCAAGAGATGATGGTCATTGAAGATCCCATATCCACCTCCATGCAGCAAGGGGACCTCTCAATCAGGTCGATGACGTGGACCTTCTTGCAAGAGGAGAGGCTGGCTTGACTGATGACTGCTTCTATCTTGCAGGTGCCTCTGGAGATCATGAAGCAATCCTCTCCATGACTCGGCTGTGTTTTCTGCATCCTTTTGGGGCAAGTTTCTGGGCTCACAGTGGTAGCTGTCAGTTGGTTTGTGTGACAGACCCTGGCGAAATGTCCTTTCTTTTCACATCTTTGACAGATGGCATTCTTGAACTTACATGCCATTCATGGGTGATTGCCACCACAACCAACACATGTTGGTTGCCTCTTTTCTGTAGCCACATTCCTCCCCTTGAAGGATTTGAGGCGATAGATGTCATTGTCCTCCTCTGCGGATTCACTGTGGTTAGCTCTTGATGGTGCACAGTGACTGGTTTCCATGATGCTGGTGGGCTGTTTAATTTTTGAATCTCAGTCTTTGACTGATTGAACATCTCAGCTGCTTGTGCCTCATCGAGTGCCATCTGCAGGGTGAGGTCTGTTTTTACAAGAAGCTTGACATCCCTCACACCAAAGACCACTCTGTCCAAGAGAGCATCATATAAGTCCCTGAACTCATAATACAGGATTGCCTTTCGAAGAGCGGCATTGTATTTCTTGCTGGATTCACTTCAGTCTGATTCCAATAATGGAAGTGCAATTTGTGAAGATTTGGGTGCATAGTGAATCTGTAGCTTGACCCACAGCACAGACTGAATGGCGAGTGGAGAGAGGAGAGCCCTTGCTGTCTCAAAGATCTTTGGGCCACAGAAGTTTAGGAAAAGTGCCCTTTCCCTGTTGTCAGTGACCTAAGCAAAGTAATTGGCTTCAAGGAAGCAGTCAAAACGAGTAAGTCCCATGTCTCAGAGGCTGGGTTCTTTGGAGCAAAACTGGTGTGAGCCCCCAGGCAATCTGGGTTGAGGCATCTGTGGTCAATGAAGTGGCAGCAACTATGGATTAGGTCCGGTGATTCAGTTCGGAGTAGGTCAGCTTGCAGTTTCCATCCGATCCCATCTTCATCACCAGTGTTGGGATTTATTTATTTGATTTGTCAGTCGCTTACAAGATAATAGGTATAAATATACACATGGGTAAAAATACAGGAAATGGGAACAAATAAATGGGAACAATAGGACAGGAACAGTAGGCATGATTGTGCACTTAGAATGGTGAGGCCAGAGTGATTCCTAACAGCTCTTTATTTAATATTGTCTGAGAGACACCTTAACTGCCTAGATGATACTGCTCCTTTTATATAAAACTAACCAAACAACCAATCAGGAGAGAGTATTTTCCTGCTCCAGCAGAGGACCAGAATGAGAACTTCAACTGACAACTATACACTATGTACAATACATAACCAACCATCCTGGACAATTTTCATCCAATCTCTGACTTTGTCTTTTTGGTGATTGGGTTGTATTTGCAGAGGGCCTGGATTATCTGGATTGTCTTCAGTTAGATTCAGAGAAAGAAATTTAAGCCAGGATATGAAATAGCACTGATCATACTTATTGATGGCTTATGGCACAGCTGGGAATTGTGCAAAAGCTCAGAGACTTTTGGTACCATTGGTCATAATATGTTTCTGGACAGTTGCAGGGAGTGGGAGTTGGCAGCATGGCATTTTAGTAATTTTTCTTTTTCTGTTTTTCTTTCCAATTGGGCAGAGCAAGAGCAAACAGTTGAGTCCAAAGCCCTGGCTTGTGGCTCAACACTTACTTCTTTTGTTTGATATCTTAATGAAGTTTTTGAATTTGTTGGTTTGGATCATTAATATTCTGATGATATATTAAGTGGACCTCTGTTGAGCTAAGTAATGTTGTCATGATCTTGCTCAAGTGCCACAAGTCAGTCAGGCTCTGAATGGGAATAATCAATAAAAAATCAGATTAAGATTAATTATAGCAAGGTTAGGTGGTTTCGGGTCCTTGGATCACTTGGTTCTAAGGATATTTCACTAGCATTGCTTCACTAAAAACTGGTGTGCAATCTGGGGTTTTCCTAGATTTTAAGTTTCCTCTCAAGGAAGACGTGGTAGCTTTGCCCAGAAAGGTCTTTGAAGAGGTTAAACCTATATATCAGTTGCACCCTTTCCTGGAGTAGGAGTTTTTTTTTTAAATTCATTCATGCCTTGGTCACTGCAGCTAGATTATTGTAAGCCTTAAGAAGGAATTTAATAGCTGTTAGGTTATGATGTGTCAGCTTTGGATGTGAAAAAGAAAAGAGAAAGAAACTCAAAATTGTCTCAGTCTTTTTTTTTTTTTAGTATTAGAAATAGGTAGAGACAGAATCTCTTACAGGTCTTCAAGTTTCTGTGATTATACTTTGCATCAATAGAATTCCAGCAAGATAATCTTTCTTGACCTGGACTACCTCAAAGTATCAATCTTGAAACCTACTATGTTTTAATCAGAGAATCATCAGAAATCTATTTGATGTAAAGATAACATCAGATCCTCTGGATATCCACTGCCTGCAGAATAGCTTCTTCAAGCATGGATATTAAATCAGTAGAAAATGGATAAAAATAGCAAAACTGAATAATGTCACAGTACAGTTAATAGTACAATTAATGTAACAGTAGAGACAAAGCTTATCAAAGCCAGGAGCCTGCAGACCAGCCAATACTTTTTTTGCTGTCAGGGAAATTTGCTGGAGAAGTTTGGAGAAGTCCAGGATCAATTTTGTATCCTCGTGACTTTGTATGATTTCAGCCAATAGAATTTCTTACAGATTGCTCCAAAGTGGTCTTTTGTTCTGAAAAAAGGGGGAATAAAATGTGCTGTTTGGAATTTGGAATGATTCTAAGATTACAAGTTAATTCCTGGGGATGGAGGAAGTAGTAAACAGTCTTTATCCCTACTAACCTCACCCTCCAGATCCTTCCAGCATCAGCACTCATGATCATAAAAAGATCCTTGTCCACATCATACAACTAGACAACAAAATACCTCAGTTTGTGTTTCTTCTTATATTTTGACAGGACAACAAGCCAAAGCATATACTGCTAAAGTTCAGCTGTTAAATTCAGTTGTGAAATTGTGAAACAAATTCCACATCTGTGTAACTGCATGCTTCATAGCAAGCAACTCCCCAACGTGCTCCAATGCTTTGTCTTTGGAAAACTTTGTCTTGCTCTCAGACAATTAAGAAATGCTTACTATTGGAAAGTGCATTTTATTATCCCTGATTTCTCATTTAATATTTGGTTCAGAAATAGAATTTACAGGTGTAGGTGCCACAGCCAATTTCATAGATGAGGTCACAGTGCACAGGTTTAAATTGCCCCATAGTTATTAGAGAAGCCTATGCTGCTGGAAATGATTGACAGGCAATCTAGTCCTGTTTTATAGCAGAGAATACTTCTGCAGTTGGCAAGAAATGATGCAGAATTCTGGCTACTCTTTGTCACAGTTTCCTTATGTGTTCCAATGATGCTAGATATTGATTATGTGCAAATCCATAATCCAGACATTTACTGAAAGCAACAGTTTCTTTTCTATCTCAATGATGTCAGCAGCACCATTTGCAAGCTTCCCTCTCTCATCCTTTCTTTTCTCCTGTTCTTTTAATCTCCTCTGCCAGAAAAATAGGCAGAGTTTGCAGATATTTTATACAGAACGAAGCTTCTTCATCAAACATGTGACCATCAGCTTTAAGCTAGGAGACAATATTTAATGACAATATCTTTTATCAACTTAATAATTAGCCATTTTAAAATGATTTATAGATTACAATCTGAAGAAAATATTTATTATTTTTGGATCTTTTGTATACTTGCATCTCTCTCCCTCTCTATCTAGAAATATTTTTAAAGATCTGTTCATTAACTGTGTGATTATTATGTATTATCCAAAGAGTCTCACTTTAGAGCTGTTAGATTTTTTTATTTTTACATGGCATTATGCTACATTCAAGATTCATAGTTTAGATCTTATATTTTAAAATGACATGCTTTAAATATTAATTTACAGCATTGTTTTAATATATTGCTTTTGTGTATTCTTTCTTCTATTGACTTGAATTGTTTTGATCAAGTATTTTTGAAATTTAATAAAAACATGTTTGATTAGAAAATGTTTTAAAATGCATTATAGTATTATAAACTTAAAGATGGATATATATTAGTTATATGATATCTTAGATCTACCTATATTTTCCTGTTTATATTAGATGTTTCAAAATCTGTTATCTATTTTATAGTCTTTTACATTTGTAATTGTACTGTATTAGCATTATTTCTCATTATTTAATATAAAAACATGTATATTGTTAATGATTGAATAATCAGAATTAAATATGATCTGATTCCTTGATAATAGCTTAATGGATAGATTCATTGTGGTCTTCTCTCCATATTTTTCTGATATTTTGGACAAATTTGTTGTAATTTAATTGGATGACATTCCAATTTGATTAGCAAGCTATTCTGTCATGGCACAAAATTGTCTTAAAACAACTGTTGAAACATAAGATTTTTGCTAAGTTGAAACAATATGAATTTGGCCTTGGTGGATTGAAATATTTGTGTTCCAGAGTCTCTATAGAAGAATAAAAATACTTTGTAAAATTTGTACCACTACAGCAATTAAACACAATAAATGTGAAGAATTTTATATTTTCTGAGTTTTGTAGAATTTCACAGAAAATTCATCTTCAATTTTGCAGACCAGCACCCTCTACTTTTAAAGAAAAGCCACGAGTTTAAGCAATCAGGCAGCATTTCAGTCTCAAACATCCAGAGTCCTTTCAGCTGTTTGCTACACAAATGCATATTTCTAACATTGTTCTGAAAGTCATTCTCCTTCAGGAACATATACAGAAAGCCAATTCTTTACACACCTCATCATATCAGGTAGGCAAATATTTTCTCCAGTTTAAAACTTACATTACATATATTTCTGGCTCACAAAACAATCAAACGTAATATCATATAAACCTGAATATGATCTACCATGCTCATTCTTTTTTGTCAAGATCCTGAACCAGAGCAGTATTGCCCCTCCTTAGAGATTAGATCTCTTGAAAAGTTAGAGGGAGAGAGGCAGGCAGTAGATTTTCTAATTTGGGTTAGATTCATTCTTTATTGCTTCACAACAACCATTTATATTCCATTCTTTAAGAAGTATATTGTAGCTTTGCTATGACAACAGAACTTCTGTACATGTATTTAAAATTTTGCATTAGGTGTTCAAAGAGTTCTGGTAGCTAGGGTGAGAACAGATGTCAAGCATAATATTTCATCTTGTCATGTTTGTTGCAGGGCCAAGTTCATTCATGGTATGTTAACCAGTTCATTTCAGCTGACTCAATCATATGATCTCAGATTGTGCTTCTTAATTTACATTCAAGTAAAGCTGCTTAGGAAGATTTTGGAAAGTGGCCTTTCTACTATCAGACATTCAAATTCATTTGTCATCCTTGAGTAATCCAGATATCAATGAATAAATGGAGAGAATGAATCAATTATTATTGGAATAGTACTTGAGGTGCCTGTGTATCTTAACAAGACAATTTGACTGAATGGTTGTTTTTTGCATAATTTTCACAGAGCAATTCAATACATTCTTCCATTTACATTGTTCCTTATCAAGCAGTATATTGATATCACACCCACCTCGTGTCTTCTGGAATTTCTGCATCCATCCTATAAAGTGCTACACTGATGTGAGCACTTTTGACAATGACTTTGCCTTAGCCAAATCTATGTGATTTGCATTTGACAGAATAAGCACTGTAGCACCAAAACACAATTAAGCACAATTAAAAAGCAAAATAGTAGTTTGTGAAACCATTTTTATTTATGAACTTCTTGCCATTTAAGAGTCTCAATTTTCTCTTCCAGTAAGAGGGAGGTGAGAAATTGCTTTATGAAACACATACTAGCAATGGTACATAACAATTTCATTATGAAATTAATAGTGCTCTGGTTGTGGAAAGAAATTTTAACTTTGCTTCAAAGAAACAGTAGATAAAACACTATTTGACTCTAAAATATTTGTTTCTAATCTTCGACAAGTACTTGTCTTTGGCAAGTAGTATAAGGTAGCCCAATCTACAGAGTCCTGAATGAGTTTACTGTTGAAATATTGTATGCATATCTTTTAAATTAAATGTTAAAACACCTACATAAGATTTAGCTTTATGTGACTACAAATCCATCTTTTTCTATTTGGTGGAGCAAAATTCAGATCAGTTGTGAAAAATGTTTGCCTTTGCTATGTTGTCCTTTCTGAAATAGATACATAAAATGAAATCTAAGAATCTGCTGACCTGATTAATTCCACATGTTTGTACTGTGAACAAAATGTTATCATTTTAAACCAATTTTATGTATGCATTGAAAATTGTAATTTTGAACACCAATTTCTGAACCACAATTTAAATGTCTTGGTTTATGAAACATTTTGTATTATTGATTATAATGTTATATATGTATGCCATTTAAATAGATTCAGAGTAGAAAGTTTAGGAAGTATAGACATAAATTATTATCAAGCTTGATTTTAGCACTAAACACCTGTTCTCAAGCAACAGAACGTCAGGAGAATGATATAATCGGATGATATTTACAACTGATACCACATTGTGAGATCTTAGAGGAACTTGGTTTTCAATAGACTCATATGAAATTGCATTGCTAGTCACTAAAAAGAGTTTCAACTGATTATCTGTATTGAAAATTAGCAAGATCAAAGTTATGTTATATAATTTTTAATTCTATTTTGCCTTGGGCTAAAAAGACAATAAAGTGAATATCAGATGGAACACTCTGGGGAGGATATTCCATAACCTAAGTGCCACTACTAAAATTAACCTTTTACTCAGATCTGTTTGGCAAAAATGATCTTTGATAAAGAGCCTGGACCCTGGGATGAGATAAAAGCATTATTAATGGAATATAGTCAATGTGATCGTAAATATTATTTATAGTATTATACATGCATAAAAAGCTGTGACCAAGTTACTCAGATAATAATGTATAATAGGCTGCCAGCAGATGGTCACTTATATGTTCCATACAGAATGGTCAGTGCCTGAATTTCACTGAATTCTACTTACCAATCTCTGACAAAGAAAAACACCTGACCTTCAGTACTAATCAAAGCAACTGCATATAAAAATGTAAAAGATGTATGAGAAGGAAAAGCTGGCAAACTTCCCAAAGAATTACTCACAGGATAAGATATATTAGGGAAACAATTTTCAACAAATGAATAGATAGTTGCAGCATTCTCTCCTTCTACAACATACTTCTGCAGCTGTGCTATACCATTCAAAATGGCCTAGTTTGTTTAGTTTCTAACAAGATATTCCAAGAGCTGCCTTCTGTGAAACAAACAAAAAATATGAAGAGAGCTGTAGATTGTGGAAGTATCTTTTTGTTTGTTTGTTTTTGAACCTAGACTTTCACTTTTTCAGGAAAGCGGCAGAGACTGTATATTTGAACCTGTATATAAACCCCAGCTCTCCTGCCAAGGCAGAATTCTCTTTTGCAAAAGGTTCATAATAAAGCTCTTATATATTGTTCACATGTCTCCAGTCTAAAAACCCGAATGGTTGGTTTCTATTACAATGGACAAATTTCTCCTTGCTGAGTAAGTTGTATACTACACCTATAGTTGCACTTTTAATATCATAAACTGTGCTTTCAGAACACACATTATATCTAACTGAAAACAGTTTAAATCCAGCTGTTTCACTGACAATATAATGTGTGGGTTTTTGCCCTGAATGATATCATAATGCTTATTATTGTTCACATATACCACTAGCTCAATTAAAATAATCCAAACTTCCCAGAATAAATATATTTTTGTATTCTGGGATCTGATTCTTCTATCTATTTCATAATGTCACAATTGATTTCACATGTGGAAATCTTTATTTTTTTTGTGTTATAATAGAAAAAAAAAGGTTCATGAGATAGGTCTTAATCAAAGGTAGCAGTTTTATCTTTCTGCATTCTGATATATTTAAAGAGAACTATCATTGGTGAAAAATTATTGCTTACTTGAAGAATATAAAAACTTTTTTGTTTTGGAAATACAATTACATTTATTTTCTCAGTCAACCTACTTCCACCTGTTTGTTGGTGATTCTGATGCTATTTAAAGAGTAGTGCTTTAAAAATATAATCAAGTATGGTATATTAATAGGAAACATTTTTACCCAGAGGAAAAATGAGTTGCCATTGATGGGAAAATATATGCCATTTTGGAAGTTATATCAATAAACAAATATACACTCTGCTTCTTTCAGAGATCTTGCATTGGTTTTAAATATCTGAAATATGATAGAAGGGTGAAAAGGTGTGTAATATACCCAGAACATGGAGTTGTTGGAAATAATGGATGGTTGGGATCAGTGGTGGGATTCAATATTTTTTTTACTACCGGTTCTGTGGGCATGGCTTGGTGGGTGTGGCGGGGGAAGGATACTGTAAAATCTTCAGACAG
Source organism: Pseudonaja textilis (assembly GCF_049901715.1). Classification (NCBI taxonomy): domain Eukaryota; kingdom Metazoa; phylum Chordata; class Lepidosauria; order Squamata; family Elapidae; genus Pseudonaja; species Pseudonaja textilis. The sequence continues at coordinate 73,387,584 of NC_142008.1, forward strand.
AGGTGGTATTTGCCAGTTCTCCGAACTATTCAAAATTACTGCTATCGGTTCTCCAGAACTGGTCAGAACCTGCTGAATACCACCTCTGGTTGGGATCACAGACAACCTCTGAAAATCATGGTATAATACAGGAGTAAAGTGCAAAAAATTTGGCAAGGATACTGTTTGAATCATAGTCTGAACATTATTAAATAATTAAGTCCTATCAGCATTTAAATTAAAGGATGAAAACTGGATTCTTCTTGCCCATAAGTGTAAATTGATATGTCAGATATTTGGCAAATTCATATTTATCTTTTTGCTCAAAGCCACTAGATTTCAAAATGTCACACTTTACTGAAACACTTTTACCTAAGTGACTTCATACTTAAAAACAGAAGATGGCAAACATCTTTAGATTACATCTTTGTATTGTTATTTTTTTTTGCACTTTGGTATTCTTTTGGATCATCTTTTCAATAGCAATGCAATTTTATACAGTAGGAAATTTACTATGTACTATGCTAAAAAAGAAGGAAGCAAGAAAAGAAAAGAAAAGAAAAGAAAAGAAAAGAAAAAAGAAAAGAAAAGAAAAGGAGTTGATATGCTTTTGTGAATATGTATTTTAAAGGCCTGTTTATAGCTGAAAAAGCCCTGGTGAATAATAAACAGAAATTGCATTTGGTGATCTGAGCTTCTATTCACGTATAGCTCCAGGGTACCCCCCTGGAAATACTTCTTCTTAGCTAGCTTGACAGTCTAATGGTTGTAATGGTAAATCTAGCTGCTATGATCTAAATAAGCTATTTGAGCAAATAGGCAGAAAGCACATGTAGTAGACCAGGGGTGGGATTCGACTGGTTCTGACCGGTTCTATAGAACCCTTTGTTAATTTTCTAAGTAGTTAGCAGAACGTTGTTAGAAGAAATCTTTTTAATTTTTTCCTCCCTTGTTACATTCTTGGCAGACAGCCTAGACTTACTGTCTCTGAAGGAGAGGTTTTTTTCTTAAAGGGGAAGGGTTGTTTTAAGCTCTTTACACTGCTGTTGGGAGGAAATACTCTTCTGGAAATACTTCTTCTTAGCTAGCTTGACATTCAAACATGAGTTTACATACCCTTTTTGAGTTTTGGTCTAAAACTGACTTTTGGTGAAACTTAATTCTGTGCTTGGTGACATTTAATCCTGTGTTTATTGATGGGATAATTTTCCCTATTCAGCTTTGTTTGGAAGGAAAAAAATTAATCTCTGTTCCTGAAAAGAAACTGGGTCGAGAAATCTGGCTAGTTCCTGTGTCTATTTGTATTGGTAATTGGTTTAACAAGCATGTATTTGTATTGTGTTTGAATTTTTCCTGCCTCATGGTTTCTTTTTCTATCTGGAAAGGGGGTCTTTCTTCACTGCTATGGTGGTATCTGGCACTGTCCTTTTGGGGTGTACTTCCAAGAGGCAGGATGCAAGATTGGCACTGATTTTTTTTACTGCCTTTCTGGAGGGCATGTGACCTTTCTTAAATCTGGATGATTTCCTTAGGCTATCTTGTGAGATGAGTGAGACCAGCTGGTATTTTTAAGTGGGGCAAATGGACCTAAGGATTGCTTTTTCTGGGTGTGCTCTTTCTAGAGAGCTTAAATGACCTCTCTGCTAAAGGGTTTCACTTTATGAGCAAGAATTGGCTGCTGATAGTTATCACTGCATTTTAACTATTTTAAATCCTCAAGGTGCTCAAGGTGCTCTGCCTGATTTGTAACTCCGGCTTGCAGGTATTTTTAATCTAATGATTGGTATTTAGAGCAGCTTTTTGCAAGCAAAGAAGCTTTTTGTATTTTTGTACAGGTAATCCCTGACTTATAACAGTTCATTTAGTAACCATTCAAAGTTACAATGGCATTGAAAAAAGTGGCTTATGACTGTTTTTCACACTTACGATCATTGCAGCAACCCCACTGTCATGAGAGGCCAGGCGAGGAGAAGCACCTTGTGAGTGATGTCTAGTTGGTCATACCCATCCAGTCACATGACCAACTAAGCCACAATCACAGAACCAGTTGTTAAAAAATTTGAATCCCACCCCTGTAGCAGACTAATATTTACCTGCAGTTGCTTTCTTTCCAATTATGGAAAGATATGCAACAAAGGATGGCTATAATATTTTTGCACGAGATCATCCTTGCATTTGGACAGGCCACTCACCCCCCAAATGACACCCAGAAAAATTAGCATTAAGAGCTAGAGATAAATCATAATAATCCTTAGATTGAACTATTGAGCTACAACTGGCAGGCTTTCAGTTAGACTAAAAGTCCTGAGGAATTTAGCAAAGGAAAAGGAAGGGGGAGGCTTGAATATATTAAGCAGTCAGAAGACCTGTCTGAGTCAAACTGGTACAATATGGTTAATCCTATAATTTGTATTTTTATTGTAATTAATTCTCACTAACATTTTACAGTTGCACTTAATTCTTTTGTACCAATTAGCAAAAAGGTAAGATATTAAAACAAATATATTTAGCAGCCATATTATCCAGCATACATGTTGATTAGACAATTAACTGAGAGCTGTTTTATGCCCCAGCAATTTTTCCAAATATTGCCTATATTTTAGAAATAACAATGCTCTTTAAAGCCACTAATTAAGTCACTAATTGCTGAAATCTTTTAACTGAATTCAAGGATAATTGTAGAGAAGGAACTGGGCAGATTAGAATTGTTCCATACATCTACTTCTAGAACCTTTGTGGCAGTTAGACTATTTGTAACCTTCAATTGGGTGAAACAATGCATCATGGGACAACAATTTTGAATTAATACGTACATTAATTAATGTATCTCAAATAGGCCAGTTTAAAAAAAATTGAAGTTTGGGAAAGATATGGTCATTTCAATGATACTCATCATTAATAGCTCTCTGCCAGTTTCCTACAATGAAAGTCAATGGAGAAGCCAGCAGGAAATCAGAAGTTGATCTTGCTCACACTGCTTCCCCCTCCCCAATGGTTTTTCTGTTTATTTCTGTTTATCTCATATTTTAGAAACAATGATCCAATGGGACATTGGCATTTGGGATGATAGATACCTGGATTATTACACTGTATAAATCATACCACGATTCTTGTAGACTTGAATACTGAAAAATTCAGAATAAACTCATGCAAATCCAACACTTTGTGATGTCTTTATTATTGCTTAAATAAACAGTTTTACATGTGCAAAATATTGACAATCTGTATGATGTCAAAATAAAGCTAAGAAAGTAATCTATTCCAATGGTTAATAGAGCATATACCAATTGCCAATGTTTATTTATTCAATTTCTAATGTGATCCAACTTAGTTAAGGTTTCTGGGTTATTAACCCAGAATTTATTATTGTTAAATTTTTAAATCAGATTAAGATACATTAAAACAATGAAAACATCCACAAAATAAATAAGTATAAACACCATCCATGGTGATTAATTAATTAATAGTAAAGCTGAGTAATAAATTCCAAGAGTCAGGCTCCTGCTTTGTGATTTCATTTGAGTTACCCTTTAATAGCAATGTAGTTATGTTTATAATAAGACATTTGTCTAACTAAAGTTCTACATTTAGATTTTTTTTTTCAATTTGTCTGAAAATTGTTTGTCTGAAGTCTTAAAGACTGTCCATGTTTCCTCTTATGGGGGCTAATAGGCACTTCTGAGATCTTAGTAATAGATTTAATCTACTGCCTAATTTTGAATAAGCTATTAGATGTAACAGTTGTCTGTTTCAATGTTTTATATTTAGAGCTTTGAACTGAAACACTGTAGACTGCAAGTTGCATGTAGGTGTGAGTGGGTGCATGTCTGCACTGTGCATAAGGATACTGTTAGTATTATACACCAAACCTGGAAATAGGATTTTATATCACATTAGGGTGAGCTTCACCTTGGAAAGACCTGAATAAAATGCCTATTGAGTTTATGTATTAGGATTAGAAGACATGTTTTAAAGTTTATTCTTTACTAACATAACATGCATGGTTCAAAAGGAAACTTCCATTAATAGTAGGAAGATGTTCAAGGCTTCAATTAGTTTATTTGAAACATATGATGCTACTAAGCTGTCAATATTATTCATGAATGAGAACTTGGGTTTCTACTTGACTTGTTTCAAAAGATAGATGACAAATGTCTCAGGTAAAGAAAAAAATGGATAAATGCACATTATATCTTAAGGTTATACTAAGAAATGCTTTTTATCCTCCATTGCTTAAAGCTCTATATTGAATCCAACAACTATGCTAGGAAATATATCAGAATGTAAACAGGAGAGAGGGAGAGAGGTGGTAAGAGAGAGGGGGGAGGGAGAGAGAGAGAGAAAGAAAGAAAGAAAGAAAGAAAGAAAGAAAGAAAGAAAGAAAGAAAGAAAGAAAGAAAGAAAGAAAGAAAGAGACAGAGAGACAGAGAACATTTGTGAAGAAACATGTATTAGAGGGATGAGATACTTTTCATATCTATCTAACCTGACATCAACTGGGAGACAAATTGAAGATCAAACAAGTTTCTGACAAACCTACCAGACAATTTTGTCTCCCAAAAAGTAGAGAAGGAAACTAGGGGATAACCATATTTAATTCTCATTAATGGAGATGAAATGATAGAAGGTGTTGAAGCTACAGGAACCTTGGGGGGAGTGATCATGAAATATTCATATTATGCAAGTAAGTATAAGGAATAGAACAAAGTCAAACTAAAGTCTTGGTCTTTAGGGAGCTAATTTCAATAAACTTAGAGAGACCATGGGAAGAAATCCATGGATGAGAATTTTCAGGGAGAAAAACAACCCAAGAAGCTTGGGAAACTTTGAAACCCAGTCTAGCACAATACCAATGAAGAAGATAAATAACAGCTCTCAAAAGAAACCAGCATGGCTGCATAAAGAACTCTCTGATAAATTGAAAAACAAGAAGGACAAATATAAAAATTAGAAAGGGGAGCACACAACTAAGGCAGAATATCAACAAATAACCTAAGACTGGAAAGATGAAGTGAGGAAAGCTAAGACTCATAATGAACTAAGGCTTGCAACAAAAGTAAAAAAATAACAACAACAAAGCTTCTTTCGACATGTGAAAAACAAGAAAAGGTCAAGGAAACTATTGATCAATAATGGGAGAAAGTGACAAGAAGGTGACAAGCAATAGGGAGAAAGCACAACTGCTTAACTCATTTTTTGCCATCTGACTTTACACAAAAGGGAAAAAAAACCAGTCCAACTTATCAAAAACAGTACTGTAAAAAAACAGATTAGGAATACAAGTTAAAATAGTCAAGAAAATGGTAAGTGAGCACCTGCCCATCCTAAATGAGTTAAAATCACCTGGAACAAATGTATTACATCCCAGGTTCTGCCACAACTGGCTGATGTGATTGCAGAACCACTGAGCTATATCTTTCAAAGATCCTGAAGAACCAAGACATTACCAGATGAATGTAATGGAAAAGAATTGATTTAATTCCCATTTTCAACAAAAGGAAAAAAATAGATTCAGGAAACTACAGACCCTATCAGCCTGATCTGAATATCTGGAAAAATTCTGGAAAAGATAATCAAACTGTTCGATCACGGGAAAAAGAGACTGGAGACCAGTGTGACTTTTCAGCTCTTTATTTAATGTATAAATCTGTGCTAGACCTCAGAGCCGTGGCAGCCCTTCATATAGGGATTGCTCGTGGCTCGCCAGCCAATGATGGCTCTTTGAATCTCCCGCGATCGGTCCAGCCAATCGCAGTTGATTCCTATTGAGCCAATCACAGTAGTTCACTTGACCAATCACTGTGCAGAGTCTCTGGACCAATCAGGAGAGGATATTTCAAGTATGCTAATATGGATCACCCCTCCCCTCTTGGTTCAGTCCAACCTACATAACATAGTCCCGTAAGTAGCCGGGTGTTTTAACGAGCCTACTTGACCTGTGCAGCTCAGTTGTGTTGTCGCCTTCGGCTGGTTCGGACAGGATTGTTGTTGCTCCTGTCCTTCTTGATGGAACCTCCTGGAAGGGTGAGTCAGGCCTACTGCTGCTACTCCCTCCTGGTCTACCTGGGTTGGTCGAGTTGGCAGCTCCGCTGCTCCCGACTGGTCTTTCCGGGCTAGTTGAGCTGGCTTGGCTGCTTCTTCCAGGAGAGACTTTGTGTTGGTAATCCACTGCCAGTCCCCTTCTGCCGAAGTCGTCTGCCGGTAAGTAGTGTTGGTTTATTTTCTTGCCTATTGGTATTGGTTGGGGGTGTTCGGTTTGTTGTTGTGCCATCGGAGGGTTTTGCCCTCCCTTTTGGTTAATGTTTGGGGATTCTCCCCCCTCTGGTTTTTTTTATTATTGTCCATTTGTGGTATTTGTGTGATGCCTGTGTTGTCAGTGTTTTTGTTGGTTGTTCTCAACTCAATTGGTTGATGTGTCGTTTCCAGTTTCTTCTGTCTTTGGTTTCCAGCTGGTACGACTGGGGCCCCGTTACCTGGGTTATTTTGGCTGGTATCCAGAGTGGGTCCCCTGAAAAGTTTTTGGCATATACTAAATCCCCTGGTGTAAATATGTGGTATTTACTGGACGAGTCTGGTGGGTTTTTGGTGTTGTATGTTGGGTGCAGTCTGTCTAATTGTGATCGTAGTTTCCTGCCCATCCGGAGTTCTGCTGGGCTTTTGTTTCTGGATGTGCTGGGTGTTATGTGCTGTATTGTCAGCATTTTATTTATTTTGTCTTGTATGTCCCCCGTACCCATTTTTTCTAATGTGCCTTTGGTGTACTTACCCATGCGTTCCACCTTTCTGTTCACCGCCAGGTGAGCGGGCGCTGTCAAGGCATGCCGTATGCCTCATTCGGCCAGGAATTTTTTGAATGACAATGCCCTGAATTGCAGGCCGTTGTCTGAGACTAGCAAATCCAGTAATCCATGGGTTGCGAACAGTTTTGTTAATTTTTTGATGATGGCCTCTGTTGTTGTTGATTGCATGATGCTGACCTCAAGCCAATTTGAGAATGTCCCTTCGTAGGTCCCGCAAAATCTATATGGGCTCGTGACCAGGGGCCCCTAGGTGTCTCCCACTTGAGGGAAGGAGTGGAAGAGGGGTTAGGTCTGGATTTCTGGCATTTGCTGCAGGTTGCCACCCATGCCTCAATGTCTTTGTCCATCCCTGGCCACCAAACGTAACTCCTGGCCAAGGATTTCATTTTAACAATCCCCGGGTGTGCCTCATGTAGCATGTCCAATACCCTTGTTTGTATTTTTTCCAGAGTTACCACTCTGTCCCCCCATAGCATGCAACTCTTTTGAGTAGACAGTTTGGTTTGTCAGTTTCAGGAAGTTTTGAATAGCTCACTGTCATCAGTTTCCGGCTACCCTTTTGTTACCCAGTTTAAAACCTGTGCCAGTTGCCTGTCTTTTGCAGTTTCTTTGGCAATGTCTGATGCGGTCATGGGTAAGTTGGGTAATGTTTCTATCCGCAGTGTGGATGTGATGGGAGCCGGGTCGTCTTCTGGGTCAGGGAAGGGGGAGCGGCTCAGGGCGTCAGCATGTGATATGCTTTTCCCTGGCCGGTGGATTAGCTGATAGTTGTAGGCGGCAAGGAACTCGGACCACCTTGTCATCCATGGTGACAATATATTTGGGGTGGCCTTGTTCCCTACCAGTATTCCTAAGAATGGTTTATGATCGGTAATGAGGGAGAAAGTCCTACCATACAGGTATTCGTGGAACCGCTTTACTCCAGTGATCGCTGCCAACGCCTCCCTGTCCAGCTGGCTGTAGTTCCTCTCTGCCCTGGACAATGTCTTTGAGTAGAATGCTGTTGGCGCTTCTCTCCCATCCGGTAGTGTGTGGCTTAGGATGGCTCCGATGCTGAAGGGCGATGCTTCGCAGGTCACGGTTAACGGTAGGGTTTCGTTGTATTGTATAAGAACTGAGTCAGATGTCAGCAGGTCTTTAATTTTTGAAATGCAGTTTCTTCCTGCTTGCCTCAGGACCTATGTAGAGGTTCCGCCGTTGTTGCCTTCTGTGCCAAGAAAACATTATAAAAGTTAATAAGTCCTAGGAATGCCTGTAGTTCTGTTTTGTTCTGCGGTCTGGGGGCTTCTTTGATGGCTTTAATTTTCTTCTTGGTGGGGTGGATTCCATTCCCGTCAGTTACGTACCCCAGGAATTCTACTTCTTCGGTGCCTAGGTGGCACTTTTCTTTTTTAACCTTAAGTCCTGCTTCTTTAAATTTTTGCAGGACTTTTCTAAGGTGGCTTCCCAATTGATTTTTATCCTTGGCAGATACCAGCACGTCATCGAAATAGGGCACCACCCACTTTATTCCTTGCAATAACTGTTCCATCAGGCTCTGGAACAAACCTGGGGGCACGCTGACTCCGAATTGGAGTATTTTGCAACAGAATGCACCCCTGTGGGTCACAATGGTCGGTGCCTCGGCAGTTTCAGCATCAACTGGCAGTTACTGGTATGCCTGTGCCAGATCGAGCTTTGTGAAGACTTTTCCTCACCCCAGCGAGTGTAGGAGGTGCTGTACCACCGGAACGGGGTATGCACTCTGTTGCAATGCGTGGTTGAGGGTGGCCTTATGGTCACCACATATTCTCACGGACCCGTCTGATTTGATTGGGGTTACTATTGGGGTTTCCCACCGTGCATGGTCTATTTGTTCCAGGACCCCCTGTGCAATGAGCTTATCCAATTGCTCATCGATCTTTGGTTTGAGCGCAAAAGGGACTCGCCTCGGCTTTAAACGGATCAGGGCTATGTTGGGGTTTAAGTTAAAGGAGATAGGGGACCCACGGTACTTGCCTAGCTTCCTGTCGAATTCTTCCTGGAAGTCCCGCATCAGGCTCTCCTCCCAGTCCATCTCGGTGAGCGTGGTTAATGCCTGTCACTTCGATCCCCAACGGCGTGAACCATTCTAGCCCCAGCAGGCTTGGACAGTCTCTATCTACAATGGTCAGTGGGAGTATTTCTGTGTGTCCTTTGAAAGTTATGTGGAAATGTCCGATTCCAACTACGGGGATCCTGTTCCCCTGGTAGTCTTTGAGGGTCAGTCGTTGGTCTTCTAGCTCCCGTCTGCGTATGCTGGGCACGACGCTTTATGATGTCCCAAGATACCATCGAGAGGTAGGATCCGGAATCCATCTCCATGTTGCACTGCTGGCCTTTGATGCTGACCTGCACATACACCTTTCGGGCGTCGGTTGTACTTGGGTGCCTGATGGTGACCGTCTGGTGGGTTTCTTCCTTCCGACGGGTTTCGCTGAGCCACTTGCTTCTGCCTTTGTGGCTCCAACAGCTCTCTACGTGCCTGTCCCTTGTCCTGGGGGGGGGTGCTGTCGCATCGCCTTGGGCTGTAATTCCTTTTGTTTCGGCAGACCTTAGCGATGTGTCCCCGTTTTCACAGTGCCAACAAATGGTGTCTAGGAACCGGAACTTTGAACAGGGATGGACTACTCTGCACTCGGCACACTGAAACCCCGATTTATGACCTCTCCTTTCCCATCTGTCTCGTTCTGATTGGAGTCTGTGTATTTCCTCCTCCTCCTCGTCGGTCTCGGAGGGGGAATCGATGTCCTCATGGTGTGTGGTCATGCTGGCAGCTTTTTGGTTCCCCTCTGGTCTCTTCTCCTGGGGCTGGCTTGCTTCCATCGGTGTTTGCTGTGTGACTGCATTCATCTGCCACACGGCGACCGCTGATTTCTTTGCGGTTTCAGCTGTGGTGGCCTCAGCTATGGCTTCTGCGGCCGTGATGTCTGGCCGGGTCAGCGAACAGCTCTGGATTGTGGGGTCTCTTAGCCCAAGGACCATGCGGTCTCTCATAGTTTCATCCATGTTGGAAAACCCACATGCACCTCCGATGTTCCTTAGCGCCATCATGAAATCACTGATGCTTTCCCCTTCTTTCTGGTCCCATCTGTAAAACTCATGCCTCCGGACGAGATTTGGGATGGCCGGTGCATAATGGGCCCGCAGCAACCAATCCAGGTCAGCCCATGCCATCTGTTTAACGTCCCTAGGCTTTGCCAATGCCTTGGCTATTTGGAACACTGCGGGCCTGCAGTGTGTCAGGAACACAGCTCTCTTCCTCTGGTCGGTTGCGTCTTGCAGGTTGTTGCTTTTGAGGAACATGAGGAACTGATCGATGTATGATTCCCAGTCCTCTGCGGCTTGGTCGAACAGTGTGGGTGGCGAGTTGCTGCCGGCCATCTTGTCAGTCGGTTGGTCTCAGTGCCACGTGCTCGACTGGGCTCCTTTATTTCAAAATCCCACCCTCGTCACCAGTGTTCGATCGCGGCAAAAAGAGACTGGAGACCAGTATGACTTTTCAGCTCTTTATTTAATGTATAGATCTGTGCTACACCTCGGAGCCGTGGCAGCCCTTCATATAGGGATTGCTCGTGGCTCGCCAGCCAATGACGGCTCTTTGAATCTCCCGCGATTGGTCCGGCCAATTGCAGTTGATTCCTATTGAGCCAATCACAGTAGTTCACTTGACCAATCACTGTGCAGCGTCTCTGGACCAATCAGGAGAGCGTATTGCGAGTATGCTAATATGGAACACAAACAATGAATTAGTGCACACCTAGAAATTATAACCAAAAATGAGTTTGTCAAAAAAAGATCATGCCAGAAAAACCTTGTTGCATTCTTTGACAAAATTACTGGACCAGAAAATATTGTGGATATAATTCACTTGTACTTCAGTAAGGCATTTGATAAAGTAGAACACAACTTACCATCACCACCAGATGGATTATAACTAGCTGACTAACTACAGTTAATGTGTAGTCCTGAATGGAACTGCATCTACATGGAGGGAAGTATACAGTGGGGTGCTCCAAGGCTCTGTTTTAGGCCTAATACTTTTCAACATCTTCATCAATGATGTGGATGAGGAGATAGATAAGGAACTCATCAAATTTACATATGACACCAAGCTGAAGCAATCGCTAACATTCCAGAAGATAAGCTTAATATACAGAAGGATCTTGACAGACTTGAATGTTGGGTGCTATCTAACAAAATGAAATTCAATTGTGAAAAAAGTAAGGTTTTACATTTAGGCAAGAAAAACCAAGTGGTACCTTGCTCAACAGTAGTAACTGTGAGAGATACAATCATGTAAATATGAGGCAGCAGTGTGCTGCAGCTGCTGAAAAAGCCAACACAGTTTTAGGCTTCATTAACAAAGGAATAGGATCAAGATCACATGATGTGTTAATATCACTTTATAATGCCTTAGAAAGATCACAACTGGAATATTGTATCCAGTTTTGATTGCCACAATGAAAAACAGGTGTTGAGACTCTAGAAAGAGAGCAAGGAAGACCAACAAAGGTGATTAGGGGAACTGGAGGAGAAAACAGATAAAGAATAGTTGCTGAAATTGAGTATGTCTAGTTTTATAAAAAGAAGGATTAGAGTGACATGATAGCAGAATTCCAATATTTCAGAAGTTGTCATAAATAAGAGTCAAATTATTTTCAAGCACCTGAAGGTAGGATAAGAAGCAATGGATGGAAACTATTCAAGAGAGAAGCAATCTAGAACTAAGAAGAAATTTCCTGCCATTAGAAAATTGTTGGAACAATTTGCCTCCAGAAGTTGTGAATTCTCTAACAGCAGAAGTTTTAAAGAAGTGATTCGACAATCATTTGTCTGAATGATATAGGATTTCCTGCCTGAGCAGGGGGTTGGACTAGAAGATTTTCAAGGTACCTTCCAACTCTATTATTCTGTTCTTCTATTCTGTTAATAATAATTAATAATTTAAATTAAATAATAATTTTTAAGAGTGAATTGCCAAAAACTGTTGGCCTTTTAAAGTGTATTTCTAACTTTTAATTTTTATTGCATAAAAATTTCTTTTATGAAAAGTTTTCAAAATCTGGGTATAATCATATTTATGGTGTGCTTGTTTCTTCATGAAGAAATATTGCAATGTTATGATTCAAAACTAGTACTGAGGGACAGCAGGCAATTGCCTGTAATGTATACTCTGGCCCCAGAAATCTCTCTGTGTTAAACAGATGATATGCGCGAATCAGCTGAGCTTGAAAACCAGGATATAAAGCACAGATTAGAGCCGAAGTGGGCAGGTCGGCCCAACAGCTGATCATCAGAATGAAGGGTTCATTCACAGCTGATCCCTTGGAACTACCGGTTCACTCGAACTGGGCCAAACTTGTAGAATCCCACCCCTGGGTTGTTCCCAGCAATGCTGTGCTCCACATGCTTGGCTAAAAAGTCTCTGATTGGTGGAACTCATCAAGAGGTGCAAGGCTAGCTTTGCTGACTAATATCCTCTCTGACTAGTAGCCTCACTGACTTCTATTGTGCTTCCCTTCTCTCAACCATGTGCAATTATGGATCAGGTGGATGAAGAAATTCTTCCTCATCCCTGTTGACAAACTGCAGCTATGTTTCTCCCTTCTGCTCTTCCTGTGGAACTTCTGCTGTCTCCAGCTGCAGCTTTGTTTCTCCTTTTCCTGGAGAGACAAACTGCCTGTTTGCTGGTTGCCACTCTGCCAATCTCTCCAGTAAGTCTAGCCTCTTCAGTCATGGCTCGAAACTCTCAACGCCTCCAAAGTTCCTGGAGACAGCTCTTTCTCCTTATGTGAGATGGCATTCATCACACAATGGGTATTTGGTCTTTTTTTAAACTTGCTAATAGCTTTGCTGAGTTGAAGATTGTGTACAAAAGTGGTTAATGAAATCATTTTTTTTACTTTAAATGTAGCTTTGCAGATAATCCTTTTTTAAAAAATGTGTAGGTGGCAATACATTCATTTCTTGTCAAAGTGTGGAGAGACCTTTAGCTATTATAAATTATTTGCAGAATTACAGCAAGTAACCCCACTTACATATTGTTCCCTTATGTGAAGCTTTTAGTATTTGAAAGGAGAATGATGAATCCACAACATTTGGGTTGCTCATTTGTACAACAAATACATTCTGCACACTTTTTCTTCCTTATATAACATTTATAATTTTAGAGGCCCAGGAGTGTTTGGAAGCACCTGTGGGAAACAAAGCACTTTTGCAAATGTATCCAGGGAGTTCTACTTCATATAGAATCTCTGATACATTTGTACATTTGCCACATGTTTTCTTTCCTTTGTTCAGAACAATTCATCTTGCCCATAAAGTAAATAGATGCACAAGTGGTTTATGGGCACATGTAAACTAGAGATGATAGTTTGATGGTCAATGTTATATGAGAGCTGGAGGAAACTGGCAGGATATTCTTGGCTTATTTTCTTGGATATTTTGCAATCGCTGTATATTTTTTTATTTCTTTGACTTTTTAATAGGGCTTCCACTTTAGATAATGAGCATTTCCACCCAAAATACAAAAACAAAACCCAGGTATGTATGACATCAGGTTTTAGTAGCCACAGTCATAAAATCTCTGAGAGGAACATGAAAGTTTTTGAGGATCATAGCTGCTATAATTAGAATCAGTTAGTAATTTTAAAAAGTTGTATCCTTACAGGTCAATATTTGTTCTATTTGTTTAATATTTAAATTTATCTCCTGCTATAGTTGACATGCAGTTACATATTGTTCTTTTTGAGTGACCACAGTTGGGACTGACAAGCTGGGTATTAAGAGAAGGGAGTGAAACATTCAGTTTTCCTTTGCTTTGCAGATCTGGAAAGATGACAAATGCAATTCTGCTCATTGCCAGGAGTTTGATCCTGACCGGCTCAAGGTTGACTCAACCTTCCATCTTTCCAAGGTCCCAAAGATAATTTTTCATCACTGTCATAACTGAGAAGAGTCATTTACAGCTAGCAATAAATTCCTCCCACCCAGTAAATAACTGCTGCAAGTAAAACAATTAACCCTTTCCTTGCAGACTCTCAATACTACCTCATTACTTTAATCAAACATTGATTAATTCATTACCTCAAAATTTACAACTTTTCTACCTCATTACCTATATCAATGATTAGATAATCAATTTCTATAAAATAATTTATTAATGGTTTAATTGATTTATTATTTTAATTGATTAGTGTGATTAGAGTGTTTAGTGCAAATGGTGCGATTACTGATTAGTTTAAAATTCATGTAATTTAATTGATTAGTAAAATTAGTGATTTAGTGAATTTAATTGAACAGTGTGATTAATGATTAGTGTAATTAATTGATTAGTGAGTGTAATTAATTGATTAGGCTGATTGTTGCTTAGCAAAATTATTTGACTAGAGAGATTATTGCAATGGATTGATTGGTGTGATATTGGCTATACTAATTACCCAAAATTGTTTCATTAAGTAATTTAATCAACGTACCATCTTAACAAACCTACCATGCCAAGAAAAAAATCCAATGCCAAACCACAACCTAAAGAGAAAGTAATCCCCACCAATGAACCACAAGACTCCTGCACATGCCTTAAATGCTATAAAACTCTAAAGGATAATGAAAATTCTATCAAATGTTCTCTATGTAACAAATATGCTTATCATGAGTGCTTGGGATGATTCAATATCTAGAATCATCCAATGAGTTTCCATACCTCTGCAAATCATGCAGACCCAAACTGGATCTGTTTCAAAGAGTTGATACCACAGAAACACGAATAACATCCCTTGACACCATAGTAGTATCCCTGGACACTTTAAAAGAAAGATTAACCAACCTTGAAAAAAAAGACACAATGCAAAAACCTGAACATCCAATAGCTACAAACTCTAACTTCTACTTCTCTAACCAACAACCACAATCCAATCCACAACCCAATCCAGCTAAATTCGACATCGTATTTGTCTGTGAAACATGGCTCAATGCATCTCTCCCTGACTCCATTACCACAGTAAGAGACTATCATGTTTACCGATCAGATCGTGAAATTCGTAGAGGAGGTGGCGTTGCTATCTTCTATAAAAAGTCCTTACATCTAAAAAACATCCAAGGTACCCTGGAGCTTGCTCTTCCGGAGACCATCATCTGTGAACTATTCTTAAATATCACATTTCGATTCTTACTATGTTACAGAGCACCTGATTATGACATAGAACATGTAAACAAGCTAAATTCACTACTAACATGGGCAGCATCCTGCCCACACGCTTTTATCTTTCTTGGTGACTTCATCTACCTCATATTAACCGGACCCTAAATGAATGTACAACTGAACTCATACGTGCAACCTTCTACAATGCTGTTACAAATGTGGGACTGGAACAACTAGTAACCAACAATACTAGACTTAACAACTGCCTTGATCTCATCTTCTGCAATAGTTTGAATTTAATTTACGTAATACAAACTAAAGAACCCTTTTCTAACAGTGACCACAATATGATTGACTTTTGTCTCAACATATGCCCACACCAAAATCATCACAATGACGTAATCCCCAATTATAACTTAAAAAAAGGCAAGTATGATCTTATAGATAACGATCTCTCATCCCTTGATTGGCAATCTCTATTCACTGGATGCAATACTGTTGAAAACCATTACAACATATTTTTACTTGAAGTCAAAAGAGTCATCAAACTATATGTACCAATAACAACTCCAAAAACAAAAAAAACCCCAACAGACTACCCATAACAATAAGGAAACTTCAATCCAAAAAGAGATCACTCTGATGGAAAAACAAATCTGGTCATGTTGCTAACTTCAAAAGCCGATACAAATTTTTTTGCCACCAGATAAAGACTGAATGCACCAATTATTACATTAAACAAGAGGAAAACCTTCTACGCACCAATTCCACCCACGCTTTTTACAATTTTGTAAACAACGAACTAAAATAATAGCATAACATAAAATCAGGATAATTTTAGAAACCTGTCATCTAGAATTAGCTTAACAGATTTTGGACTGGCTTCTATTTTAGAGCAAAGATTTATTTCTCTTCATGCTAGCAATGCAAAGTGAGTACATGTATACCATATGCTTTATCAAAAGAGCAACAAAAGAATTTAACGGTTAGCCAAGAACCTGTCTTATAAAGGTAGTTGTCCAAAGAAATGAATATATTATTTATTTATATTTTGTATTTCTTAACCACCCTTTCCATCAAATGCTTTCTCAGGAGGCATTGAAGAGAAATAATTCTCCTCTCCAACTTTTTTACACTGGACCACATAGCAGATAGTGTGTGAGGTTTTCATCTACTGTCATCTACAGTCATCCCCATCTTTAGAAAGGGAGACCTCATCCTAGTTGAAAATTACAGACCAATCTCTTTATTTTACATCACATGCAAAGTCATGGAATCGATTATTAACCAATCCTTTACCCTCCACTTAGAGACAAACAACCTACTCTCTAACAAATAATTTGATTTCAGAAACAAATTAATCTGCAACTCCTACATTGCAAAAACATATCAGGGCAAACTCGATCAGGGCAAATCAATAGATGCTATTTACGTAGACTTTTAAGTTTTGATTCAGTGGTACCTTACAAACTATTTCTAAAATTAAAATCTTATGGCATCTCCTGCATAATTGGATAGCTGCATTCCTGTCAAACAGGCAACAAACGGTCAAAATAGGAAACACCTTATCAAATCCCATACCTGTCAACAGTGGTGTCCCCCAAAGAAGCACTCTAGAACCAACTCTTTATACTTTACATAAATGACCTTTGTGATCATATTAAAAGCAACTGTGTTCTTTTCGCTGATGATGTAAAAGTTTTCAACACTACCGGCAATACTACTACTCTTCAAAAAGAACTTGACAATGTGTCAGAATAGTCGAACAAGTGGCAACTTCAAATCTCAACAAACAAATGCTCTTTCTTACATATTGGCAAAAAAATCAGAAAATAAAATACAAGCTGAATGGACATGACCTTGTAGATGACCCCCACTCTGTCATGGACCTTGGAGTACTCATCTCTTATGATCTAAGTGCTAGAGCTCACTGTAATGGCCAAAAAGGCATTAAAAGTTGTAAACCCAATCCTGCGTAGCTTTTTCTCTGGTAATATTGTACTACTAACTAGAGATACAAAACATTTTCTAAACCAATTCTTGAATACAGCTCATCTGTCTGGAACCCACATTGCATATCAGACATTAACACAATCGAGACAGTGGACTTTCTTGAGAAAAGTCCTCCACTCCTCTACTTGTAACAGATTACCTTATGCCACCAAACTTGAAATTTTAGGCTTAGACAACTTAAAACTACGCTGACTTTGACCTGACCTACGTAAAATTATCTTTTGCAATGTCCTACCCGTCAATGACTACTTCATCTTCAACCACAATAATACACGAGCACACAATAGATTCAAGATAAACTGCACCAAACTGGATTGCAGGAAATAAGATTTCAGCAAGAGATTTGTCAATGCCTGGAATACTCTACCTGACTCTGATTTCTTCACAAACCCCACAAAACTTTAACCTTAGACTTTCTACTGTTTACTTCACCCCATTCCCAAGAGGTTTTTAAGATGCATGCATAAGCGCACCAACATGCCTACCATCCCTGTCCTAATGTTCCTTTTATTTTACCCATTTCATGTATTAATAATCAGGTTTATACTTATATCTGTTATCTAATATATGCTTGATAAAATAAAATAAATAAATAAAAATACTGACTTTGTTTACATGAGTAAATATATTCTGTTAATCTGTTAAATCTGTGGCACGAAGGCAAATGCATATATAAGACTCTAAGATTTTTAAAGCTAAAGCAACATCTCAAATAATGCATAGAGTATATAAGTATATGCTTACAGTCATTTAAAGCAGCCCTGGGCCATGGATGTGTAATGGTCCATGTCCTATTAGGAACTGGGCTGCACAGCTGAAGGTGAGTAGTGGGCAAGCAAAACTGCATATTCATGGGATCTAGATTGTGTGCTCCTTCTCTCCCCACTGACCCAACCCTGTCCTAATAGTATTACTTATGTATTTTTAACTACTCCCTGCAATCCCTAGCTTTAGAAAGAGCTAAAGTTGAAATCTGTTAAGGAATTGTTGGAAGAAATGTCCATCTGGGTTCAGTTCCAAATGGGAAGAAAGACACTGGAAACATGGAGATGCATGGAAAGATGGTTCTGCTTCCAGCAAGAATCTTGACTCTGGTCTGTTCGTTGAGTGGAAGCCAGAGCCATCCCTGATTGGCTGAGCCCATTTGACAGCTCTGTATAAAAGGAACTGTCAAATGGAATCAGCTGTTCTCTGTCAGCCAGCTGCCTGGTTAGCTTGAGGTAAGCCGCGGCTGAATTACTTTGTTAAAATAAAGCCTGTTAGCTTAATCTAGCCTCCACCTCTTTACTCCCGATATGCCAAACTTAAAAGATGGTTTAATGGTGGACAGCAGGACCACATGGTTTGAGGTCCTGGGAAAAAAACTGAGCACATGGTTGAGAGAGGAAGAGAGATTTATACCCTGCTGTTCCTGCGGCAAGAAATGTATTCTGATTGGTTGTCAGACTCCCATGGGGCCATGCAGGGGTAACTCTGCAGGTTGTCTTGAGTCCCAGGCTTGGTTGAATCTTGCTGGGTGATGTAATGAAGGGGCTTTGGGCCAGGGGTGGTATCTGACAGGGTTAACTACCGGTTTGGTGATTTACAAGGTTCAGTGATTTATGATGTGCCTCCCTGCATGCTGCATGCCTGCACGCCTGTAAATCGTCATCAGCATGCTGCGTGCAGAGAAGCAGCCTTTCCTGCTTTTTAAACTGCAGCTGTGCCTCGCACGGTAGCTGAAGTTGAAAAAGCAGGAAATAAAAGTCAGGTAAGAGCCCAGGTGGGTGGGTGGGCAAAAACATCAGCAGACATAGAACCGGTTCTATGTCTGCTGCTCTTCAGAGCTCCGGTTCTACAGAGGTGGACAGAACTGGTAGAAACCCACCCCTGCTTTGGGCAATTCCTATTATAGCTTAATGGCTTTGTCCTGGTTTGGATCTGAGTGAGGGTTAATCCTATTATGTCCTAAGGGTGAAGGTCTTTTGTTTTGTAGATAAACTGGCCCAGCCTTTTTTCCTGGAGATAAGCTGGCACCAAAATATCTGCTGGGGCTGAATTTCTGTGTCCCTTATGGTTTCTCTTTCTCTTTTAGGGGAAATATGCTGCCTTTTTAATATTTCCTGAAATATTTCATTCTTCTAGGAGAGGGGTGGGTGCTAACCTTCTATCAAATCTTTGACGTTATTTGATAGATTCAATCTGGGTGATATGCTCAACTTTCAGTGGTGGGTTCTAAAGTGGAAATCTTTCATACTTGCCAACTATTTCAACTTCGTTTGCCCAGCATGTCCTTTTGGGGAGTGCATGGGAGAGAGACCTTGGCTTAATTGGCTTTCCCTCAGTAGTGTTTTGACTAAGGCTTATTGAGACACTAACAAACACACACTAGTCCCAAACCCCTGCCTAACTCTGCTGCCATCTCTGAAGGCTGCTGGCGGACCACAACAAGCAGGTCCAGATGGGAGTATGCTAAGACCCCATTCTCCAAGAATTGTTGTCCCTGTGGTCAGAATGAACCCCAGAAGCTTTTTCATGCATTTTCCATTGCTTTTTCTAAAGTACTGTATAAGCAGACCTCTGTTCATAACACCTTAACAGACTCTCAGTCTTTCATGAAGGGGAATCATTCTATTTCCTACTTGTAGATCAGAATCCTATCATCAACAAAGTTGTTAAATTTTCATCTACATCAATTTCCACAAGTAATAAGGAGTCCTTACCTTAGAATAATGACATTATAATCTCTGAGCATGATTTTTTTAAACTACATTTCTATTTTAGTCTATTTCTGTTTTGTTTATATTATTTTACTATTTTTATTGATTTTCTCTTAACTACGTTTTTAAGTTTTGCTATCTTTTGTATTTGGTCATTATTTATGCTTTTTTTTCCTTGCTGGTCACTGCAGTTAAATAAACTGAAATTAGAATGTCACAACAGTCCCTCAACTGTTTAATCACACCATTGGGATTGACAGGGTCATAATTATAACAAACAATGGCAACAGCAATAGCTCAGAGCTAACAGTAAGATATTCTATATAGATCTAGTTCATTCCAGTGGTGGGATTCAAAAAATTTCACTACCAGTTTTGTGGGTATGGCTTGGTGAGTGTGGGCAGGGAAGAACACTGTAAAATCTCCATTCTCATCCCACTCCAGGGGAAGGATACTGTAAAATCTCCAATTCTCTTCCCATTCTTGGCGGACAATTACTGCAAAATCCCATTCCCTCTGTACCCCTCTAACCTGCTTTCCAGTTCCATTTCAAACTGTGCCCCCTCCTGGACTGAAGCAATTAATCTGGCCTCTGCGCTCAGCCAAAGGGTCATGGGGAGAACATGACAAGGTTTGGCTGCCTTTTGGGCCCAACACAGCTCTCGGGTTCTGTGTGGCTCCGACTGGGAAGCCCAGACAAAGCACCTCGTCTGGCACTCCAGCAACCTCTTTTGGGGAGTGGGCAGGCAGCTCATGGTGGGGCTGGAAATCTCCACCATAAAGTGTGGTACAAGGAGTAGCACAGCCCGTGCTGGCTGGAGTGAGGTAATGGTGCTGTTGCAGCAAGGTGAGGCAACATGGGTACAGGTGGGCCAAAATGGTTTGGGTTCTGACCTGTAAGTCCCATCCAGAAAGCACTGCGGTGGAGAGAAGCATCCGGGTTGAATCTCCGACATCTCATCTATTGCTTGATCTTGTGGCCACTTCTTCCAGTCCTTGTTGGTGCTGGATGTGCCTCAGTCACTTGGGGAGACACTTCACATACTCTCTGCTATGAGACACTGGCACACCCTGGCCTACTACTTCTCTTTACCACTGCTGTTGCCACCTCTATGGCCTGCCGGCTGCCCTCACAGCGTCTTGTGAAGTACAGTGAAATTTAGCAGCCCCCATCTCCTGCTGCTTTGAGTTTGGCCCTGTATGTCACATCTGGAAAGTGCTGTGGCAGAGAGAAGCAGCTGGGTTGAATGTTGCTTTTCTCCACTGCAACACTTTCCAGATGGGACTTACAGTCCA
Organism: Pseudonaja textilis; assembly: GCF_049901715.1. Taxonomy (NCBI): domain Eukaryota; kingdom Metazoa; phylum Chordata; class Lepidosauria; order Squamata; family Elapidae; genus Pseudonaja; species Pseudonaja textilis. The sequence continues at coordinate 73,408,532 of NC_142008.1, forward strand.
AATGCAAAGCAGCAGGAGGTGAGGGCTGCTAAATCTCATGCAAGACTCTGCGAGAGCAACCTGCAGACCATGGAGGTGGCAACAACAATGACAGAGAGAAGCAGATGGGTCCGGCCAATGTCTCGGGCTGGAGAGCATGTGGAGCATTTCCACAAGCAACTGAGGCATGCCCAGCATCAACAAGGGCCAGAAGAAGTGGAAGAAGCCTAACTCAGCTGTTCTCTCCACTGCAGTCAGCCTATAATAGCCAGACGGCTATTGATCTTCTTTGAACAAGAATAGTATTAAAGAAGCAATTATAGACTTCATTTTACTAAGCATTTGGAAAATCTTTTCACTTGCAAACAATGGTTTGAGAAGATTTAGTGGATTGAACTACTTGATAAAATGTCACTTGCTCTAAAATGAAATAGAAAAATATTACATTACCAGGAATGGCAGTCTTTTCCATCCATAAAAAAATGAATACATTAGCATATATGAAATGTAATGGCCAGATGCAAATGTAGGACAATGTAATTAAACATTAATCCTAAAATTTCCAAAACAATTAGATACGTTTACCATGACTAATTCCACACAGTGATTTCAGAGAGATTCGGGCCATGAAGCCCAATAAAATATCTATTCAAATGCTTATAAACCACATTTTTTTGGCCAAATGAGCAGTTATAGCAGAATTATAAAAACAACCATGAATGCAAAGACACCAACACCACAAATCTGAAAACAAATTTTACATGGAGCCCACAATCTTCCATCCAACAATTTTGAAAAAGAAATAGGCTAGAATCACAAATGCTGCTGTTGAGCTTTTTTAGGTTTGAACTGTGAATACGATTCACAAGATGCTTTGCACAATGTGTGAGTCCAGCCAAATAGAACTATCATGTTACTCTAATTGAGGGACTCTGGGAGTTGAAATCTTAAAAGTTGGAAACTTTGAAAATACTGATCTGAGGAATTCATGCTCACTCTGAGCTTGGCTGTCTATCAACTGGAGAATCAGAATCAGAGAGGAAGAGAGGGAGGGAGGGAAGGAGAGACTGAAATCTAGCGAGCAATCATGGGGCATATGACAAAACTGAACTGATGGAGCCTTTCATCGATTTTCTGATACTGAAAGCATGAACGAATGGAACAGAAATTGCATTCAGAAGCTGTGGGAGCTTCATCACTGGAAGCTTTCAAGAAGAGACTGGACTGCCATCTGTCAGAAATGGTATTAGCATCTCCTGCCTGGGCAGGGGGTTGCATTAGATGACTTACAAGCTCCCTTCCAATTTATTAATATGTTAAAATAAGGAAAGGGGAGGAATGAGCCCAGTAATAGACCCAGATTTGGAAGGGACCATGAAGGTCTTTTAATCCAACCTCCGCTCAGGCAGGAAACTTGTACTATTTCAGACAATTTGTACGCTAGCTGATAACCCGGCACTGCCAATTATCCCAATTATCCTGTAGTCGGGACTCAGACTGGTGTAATGTCTCTGAAGCTCTAGCTATAGTAGCTCTATCTCTCTTGTCTCTCTTTAGTTGGGCCTCACCAGTGGTGGGATTCAAATTTTTTTACTACTGGTTCTGTGCGCATGGCTTATTTTGTGGGCATGGCTTTGCAGTCATGTGACTGGCAGGGTGGGGCTTGTCGGTCATGTGACTGGCTGGATGTGGCTTGGTGGTCATGTGACTGGCTGGGCGTGATTTGGAGGTCATATGACTGACGGCATGGCCAAGTCAACGTCACTAACTTTTTTGCCCTAATGAATGACCTGCAGAAAGAAGGTATTTTCTTAAGTTTTTAATTTTGTGCACTTGCTACTTAAATAAGAATAAAACAAGTATGCACAAACAATGAAGGAGGTACACACAAGTACTTACATAAGAATGATAAAAGTGCTGTGTGTCTTCAATGTCACTGACTTCTTTGCCCTAATGAATGACCTATAGAAAGAAGGCATTTTCCCAATTTTTTAATTTTGTGCACTTACTACTTAAATAAGAATAAAACAAGCACACACAAACAATAAAGAAGGTACACACAAGTACTTACATAAAAGTGTTATTTGAGATTTTTCCACAATGTTCTTTCATTGGCACCCTCCTCACTTGCACTTTTCTTAGATTTTACCCATGGATCACTGGCTGTGTGATGGTGTGCTCATAACCATTTTTTGACAGTCAGAAAAGGGTCCCATTCTTTTAGAATTATTTTAGCCAATTACACTAATAGTCATCAGGTTGGTTATGTTAGAAACAGTTAGGCGACTTCTCTGTTCTGAACAAATGAGGTTCATTTTTGAGAAACCCCTTTCCGCTTCTGCTGAACTTACAGCAATTGTTCTGACAATATCTTTAGCTTTTTAAATACTGTCAGGAATTACATAGTTCTTTGAATCTTTTAAAACATTTTCTATGAAATCTCTATAATCATTGATATTAATTTTGTAATTAAAGATTTCATTAAAGGTAAGCAATTGTTCTTCAGCTTCTGGCCATGGAACTATGACTTCTTCAATATTCCAGTAATCTGGCTCCAAAAAATGGAGAAATTGCAATTTATTTGTGGTATCTTGCAATTGGCTACCTGTTTTTAAATGTTGACAATCCATTAGTCTTTTCTTCAAAGTTATGATGATTTCCAAACATCTTTCCCGAGAAAGTCCAACAAATCAATGATTTTGTACAAATTTTATATTTTTGAATGTTTATGAAGTAATTAATCCATCAATCTTTTTTTTCATAGGGACCTTTCCCTGTCTGAGCATTTCGAATGCTTTAATTGATCTCAGCACAAGTTTTTCGGTCTTTATGATGTCGGTATTTCTTCCTGGCAGTGCATTTGACAGAAGAGATATTTTGTTGAGAATATCGATCAATGCCAAATCATTTAAAAAATATGTGTTTTCAAGACGGACAGCCATACTGGAGTATTTTTCATTTGCATGAAAGTACTGATATAGTGCTGGATAAGCACGCCACATAGCTAGGGTTGACTTTAAACTACAGGCAGCCCATCTTGGTCCCAAAACTCTACCAATCTTTACAATTTCAATTCCAAGTTGTTCAGATATTTCAAAAGTTTATTTTGGCTCTTACAGGATTTATGAAAAATACTGTGTATCTTGTCAAGAAATATTTTGAAATTATTCAGTTGCTTAATGTCCTTTATGGAGTCACCTAAAACAAGTTGGAGATGATGGTTTAAGCAGTGCCATATTATGATGTTAAGAAAGTCTTTTGCTATTCTAGTGCTCATTTCAGATTTTCTTCCAAGCATAACACTGGCACCATCAGAGAAAAATGCTATTAATTTTTTTTCAGGTAGTCTGTAGTAAACTCAACATTATGTAAACTTTCCAAAACTGAAGAACATATTGTCTCTACATCTTGTTTTTCCAATTCAACAAGGTCAACAAAAATTGTTGGTGGGTTATCTGAATCCTCAACTTTTACAAAAAAATATCACAATTGGTTTGCATGATAGCATTTGTCAATAATTAAACATATTTTCAGATGCTATTCAATAATGCCAGTAAACATTTTGGTTTTAATTTCTTTTGCAATGAAATCAGCTATTTTCATCGCAGTTGACCGTGAATGCAATCCTACTCCAAGATATACACCTATTACAGTTTGCAATTGCACCTGTCCTTCTATGTCTGAAAATGGTTTACATCTTTGTGCCAAATTGTAAACTGTCAAAAATACTCTACAGGTAGTAGATAAATATTTGTCAGACATCTTATCTATGGATTTTGTTATAGCATCTGCTCCCCTTTTAAAGTTATCACTGCAAATTGTATGACCTTTAGATGTAAAACGTTGTTTCATTTTTTTCCTCAGAGAAGCTTGCGGAACATCTTTAGTTGTCCCTGCCACCTCAATCTTGAAATGTTTCCACTCCTTGGACACATAAACACCTTTCTCTACTGCAAAGTCATGTTTTGCACAGTACAACCTAGTTTTTTCTTTGAAATTTCCAGTCCCTCATACTTCTCTTGAAAACTTCTATATTACTGCAATGACCAGCAGTCTGGAAGATCAGGAAGGCTTTCAGTTTCAGAGATTGACTTGCTGCTTTCTCCACATTCAAGTGGTGGCAGTGCTGCTTGTGACCCTAATTGTTAGATATTCAATGGGGAAAAGTCAGTGATGTCAGACTTCCCTCATTGGTTCATTTTCCAGGTGGGAAAATGAACAGCTGTCATTGGCTGAAATTGTGGACAGCAGCCTGTAAAAAGAACAGCAGGCACACTGGGCGGCAGTCTTTTACTCGGAGCTAAATAAAGAAATCCTTTCCTACTACCGTTGTCCTGCCTCTTCAATCTAGCCCATATCTAACACTAATGGTTGTGGATCTGTTATGTCTGATTCTGATTGTTCCATTCCTGGTTTCTTGACAAAGTAAGCAGTCAAACTCTTTTCATCCTTGCCTATCAGCTATTACTGCAAAAGACATAAAACAATATTGTGCTTTGATTGGACTCGATTGTGGCTGTATCAGAAGGAATCAGAGGGATCAGAAGTGATCTCTTCTTTCACCCAACAGGATGGGGTCCAACAAGCAAGAAGGATACAGTTTTTCATTTTTGGAGTTAAAACCCACCCCTCTCCTAGGAAAATGAAATATTTTAGGAGATATTAAAAAGGCAGAATATTTCCCCTAAAAAGAAGAGTGTGAGAAGTGAACCAATGTAACTCCATTTTAAATAAGCTCTCCATTTTGTATTTTGTACTCTTCCACTGTGTGTATGTGTGCGTGTTTCAAAAAGCAACCTCAGCGGTTTTTCGGAGAAACAAAGAACAAGGAAATGGTTATTGCTCAGCTAGCATACGTGCAAAGCTCCAGATAGATGCTGCATAGCTGATACATTGTATCTCGCTTCTTTGTATAAAAGTGTGTATCTAACTTAGCTCTGCGTTCCATCTTGCTGCCTTGGATGTGAACCCGTTTCTGCAGAAATCGTAACAATAAACTGCTTTGCCTTGAAGAAGTTCCGTGTCGTGTCAGCGTTTTGTGCAAGCGCAATATCACAAGAGTAAAAACTCAAGAGAAGCAGAAACTCAGCCCCCCCCCACACCTTTGCTAATGGATCATTACCAGGTAGAGTTATAAGAGAAATTGCCCAAAGCCCTTTCATTACATCATCATCCAGCAAGGCTCAACCAAGTGTGGAACTCAGGACAGGCTACAGAGTTGCCCCTGCATGGCCCTATGGGAGTCTGACAACCAATCAGAATACAAGCTCAAATTCAAACCCCATAAAATGAGGGCATAAAACAAAGGGACTCTCAGCATCTCTCAGCCCAAGAGTTCCAAGGCATGTGATCCTGTCCACCATTAAACCATCTTTACAAGCAGTCACCATGTTTCTAGTGTCTTTCTTCCCCAGAACTGAACCCAGAATGATAATTCTTCCAACATCATCTAAGTTAGATCACTAAGAATGAATTTCATAGGTACATTCACAGAGCAATATTGATTTCCTTTTCTGAAATTTATTCCTCAGTCAGTTCACTGAATATATGAATTAGGTTCAGTATTTAGGTCAGTACAAGGCAAATAGCCTGTTAGTGGTGTCATGGTTAAAACAATGGTAAAGCAACATATGGATTTAATCCCAGAAATATTTTGTTGAATAGAATACATATTTAATTTTAATGTTAACAGGTGCTAGAATTGTGTTTGCATAACAGTGGAAAAACAAAGATATGAAAATGAATAAAAATATTAGAATGTGCAGAAATAAATAAATTAACAATTACAAATTTACAATCAAGGAAAAGGCTTAGGATATTCTTTAACATGGGATTTCTTTTATCAATGGCTAACTAACAGAAACAGAAGTTAGAAATGTAAAAGTATAAAAGAAAACACCAATTATATAAGGAAAGTTCACCTAAAAAAGGATAAGCAAATATTATTAGTATTTGATCATTGTTAATGAATGGATAACTTTGGGAGCATACACCCCTCCAAAAAAATACTGCAGATAAAAACCAGTTTTTTACTTAATCCCCAGACAAAGCCACTGCAATAAAAACCCTGGATGCATGTTTGTTCCTGCAAGGACCCCAAACCTCACACCAGAAATCTCAGCCCTTCTGCCTTTAAGAAACCCCTAGGCAAACAAGCACCACAATAAAAAGCAACACTTAAGTACAGCCATTATTAAGGTAATTCACCTGAAAGTCCCCTTTTCCTGTTTCCTGGCAGAATTAACCACCATGATAGGAAAGATAAAAGACCCAGGCAAGAACAAAAGCCCATCAAGCATGCTCAGCCCCCAGAAATCTCAACATGTTAAAACCAGCTTTAATAATGGCAAAGTGTTTTACCCCAAAACAAGTTACTAATTTTCTCAGAAAGTAAAGTTGCTTGTCTCATAAAAGCAGCTGGACTTCATGTAAAATGTCCCCTGGCCTGCATGCTGCAAGCATCAACATCAAAAAATACTAGGACATGTTGTTATCATAACTTACACAACTGAAAAGTCACACTGTAACATGATTGGATTAGCAGCAGACCCACAAAACTACACAACTGAAAACACACTCCCAGCACAACTGTAAACTACACACACACAGTCACAAAGCAGAGACAGCTGGAAAAATCTAAAAATATAGCTTTAATTTATAGGCACATAATATTTCACACAATTTAAAAGAACTTCCATACACACACAATGACAAAGCAGCTGCTTTCTAAAATAGAAAAGCAGCTAAATTTTCCTAAATTTTATATAACTATTTCCTTTAAAAAAATTAACACTCTTACTGTTTTTTTAAATCAGAGGACTTCAAACTTGACAGTTTTAAGACTTGTGGACTTCAACTCCCAGAATTCCTCCTCCAAGTTTGAAGACCCTTGTTTTAAATCAGGGGACTTCAAACTTGGCAAGTTTAAGACTTGTAGACTCAATTCCCAGAATTCCTCCTCCAGTCACGTTAGTTCAGGAATTCTGGGAGTTGAAGTCCACAAGTCTTAAACTTGCCAAGTTTGAAGACCCCTGATTTAAATCATGAGAAGAAGAAAAAAGCCACTTACTTATCTAATTGAAGAAGGCAGGAAGGCAGAATCAGTTGCTCATTGATGAGCTGGATGCAGCACAAGCAAGGCAGGAGACAAGTTTACAAGCAGCCATTCAGAATTGGGAGAAGGTGTCTGAAGGAAGAAGGTGCTTGCTGGAGGCTGGGTGGGTGGGGAGGGAGTTGGGTTAGTTTAACAAGGCTGGCTAGGCTGGAGCCTATAGGCCCCTGTTGGCCAACAAGGACCTCCAAGAGCATTTAGAAGCCCTTGAGGGGGCTGGTGGCACGGGTAGCAGCCACCCCACAAGCAATTGCCGTGGCTTGGCTGGCTCACGCAAGGCCGGGCTTTAGGCCATGGCTGTCGGAAGCTGCCAGAAGCTTGGGGCAAGGCTGGGTGGTGGGAAGGAACGCTGGGGCCTTCAGCAGCATGGTGCAAGCGATCGCCGTGGCTTGGCCAGCTACACGAGGCCCTTGGCTTTATGCACACATACACATAAACACACACACACACACCCTGAGCTGTGTTAGGGATGTCTTATCCCCACAATATTTGCATTTGTTTTAGGAGACTAAGTCTACTGTGTTTGGTTGAAATTGCTTGAGGTGTTCCAGAGTTATGCTGGAACACACACACACACACACACACACACACACACACATACAATTGTCCACAGCAATGGATGAAAACAGACAGTACATTGTTGGGTGAAAACAGAGGTCCCTTCTGTTACCTATAGGCCTCAACTTACAACCACAATCAAGTCCAAACTACAACATTGTTTTATTTTTTTGCAGTAGCCCTTAACAGCATGAAAAGGCAACAGAGTTTGACAAAAAAAAAATTCAATAAGAAACTAAGATCGGAATCAGATACATCAGAATTGGCCTTGGATGATACAAAACAGTCACAAGCACAACAACTCCAACTTGGAGAAAGCAGCATGTCAATTATTGAAATAATTGATAACTCCAAAATTGAAAATAATCATCCTGACTGCTGGACATTGCAGCAGTATAACAACTTTAAAGAAAAATATGAGGGACTGGTAATTTCCAACAAAAAGTTAGGTTGCAAATATTGTGCAAAATATGACTTCCCAAAAGAAAAATGTATTCATGTGTCAAAAGAATGGGAATATTTCCAGATTGAGGCAGTAGGTAAAAATAAAGAGGTACAATAAGCTTCTCTAAGAAAAAACGTGAAAGAACATTTTAAATCAAAACCTCATAACATTTGCACAGAGAACTTAAAACAATGTGAGCAGGATGCAATAACAAAAGTAATAGATAAGATGACTGAAAAATATGTAGGTATTACTTGTAGAATATTCAATATAGTTTATTGAATATAGTTTACAGCCTGGCACAAAGATGTAAACCATTTTCAGACATAGAAGATGAGATAGAATTGCAAATTAAAAATGAACTAGATATGGTAATAGGATTGCATTCACGTAAAACTGCAGTGAAAATAGTTGATTTCATTGCAAAAGAAATTAAAAAACAATTATTTACTAAAATTATTGAAAATAATCTGAAAATATGTTTATTATTGATGAAATCTCAATGGTATCTTGCAATTGTTATACTTTTCTTAAAAGTTGAGGATTCAGTTACCTCGCCAACAATTTTTATTGAGCTAGTTGAATAGGAAAAACAAGATGCAGAGACAATCAATTATTCAGTTATTGAAAGCTTAAATAATGTTGGGTTTACTAAGAACTACCTAGAAAAATTTAATAAGATTTTTCTCCAATAGTGCCAACGTTATGCTTGGGAGAAAATCTGGAGTGAGCACTAAAATAGCAAAAGAGGTTCCAAACATAATAATATGGCATTGCTTAAACCATTGCCTTCAACTTGTTTTAGATTATTTGATAAAGGAAATAAAGCAAGTAAATCATTTAAAAATATTTATTGATAAGATATATGCTATTTTTTATCAATCCAATATGAACCAGATTGAATTTACCAAAATATCTGAATAACTTGGAATTGAAATGATAAAGATTGGTAGAATTTTGGACCAAGATGGACTGCTTTTAATTTAAGGTCAGCTCTAGCTATGTGGTATGCTTATCCAGTGCTACACCACTATTTTCATTCAAATGAAAAGTACTTAGGTATGGCTGCCCATCTTGAAAATATATATTTTATGACTGATTTGGCATTGATGATTGATATTCTAAATGAAATTTCTTTTCTTTCCAATGCACTGCAAGCAAGAAATGTAGACATAAATGCTGAAAAACTTGTGATAAGATTAATTAAAGCATTTGAAATGGTTAGAAAGGAAAGGGTGCATACAAAAAAGTTGATGTATTAATTACTTCAGAAACCTTCAAAAATATAAAATTTGTAGAAAATCATCAATTTGTTGGGCTTCCTCAGGAAAGACTTTTAGAAAGCATAGTAACAAATTTGAATAAAGGACTAATGGATTGTGAACATTTAAAAACAGGTAGCCAATTTCAAGACATGAATAAATAACAATTTCTCAGTTTTTTTGGAGCCAATTACTGGAATATTGAAGAAGTAGTAGTTCCATGGAAAGGAACTGAAGAACAATTGCTTGTATTTACTGACATTTTTAATTACCAAACTAATGTTAATGATTATTGAGATTTTGTAGAAAATGTTTTTAAAAGATTCTGAGAAATATGCAATTCCTGACTATTAAAAAAGCTAAAGATATTGTCTTTACATTTAGCTTCCAGTGGCAGGACAGAGTGAACGGAGGTGAAGAAGACTGTTGCAGTCTTTGAACACCCTTTCTGGTGCCAGGAGCGATCCCCCAGGGATACATGAACCCCGGAGAGGGTGAGAACATGGAGAACCTCGAGCTGCAGAGTGGGGAAGGCAACCCCCCGACAGCGAAGAGGGAAGCTCCCGAGCCCGGCGCAAAAGAGTTAGCTGTCATTCTATGGCGGCTTCAAGTCCGGTCTGCCACTTGAGTGAATAAGCAAAGCAGTGACAGCCTGCGAGGTCGAGAGTAACAGGAACAGAGAAACGGTTTATAACTTGGAACCTTTGAAGACTGAAGAGAGCAGAATGACAGAAGAATGACAGCATAAATTCTTCTCTCCTGGTTGTGATTAGCACCTTTCAGAAGTCGGGCGGAAAGCGGCCAGAAAAGCAGTTGGGAAAATGAAAGGATTATAATGGAGAGCGGAAAAGCCTAAGCACAAAAGTGAAAGTGCAGATTTACCCTGTGAAAGGGAAGCTCTGGGGAAAGAGTGAGATTGCTAAAACCAGGAGATTGGAGGTCCGGAATTGGTGAGGGGCTTCATCTGATTTTTGGACCTTTCTTTTTGACTTTACTTGAGAAAAGGGAGGCGACGGAAGTGAAAGAATACTGACATTGATTGAGTCTGATGAATCCTCAGATCTGAGCACAACATGACTATCACATCTATTTAATATTGTGGAGAAGACAAACTGAGCATTATATTGGACTTTGGAAGATTTGTATGTTGATTTAAAAGTTGGAAAGCAAAGAAAGAAGAAGCAGCAAGAGGAAGAAGGCAGAGATGAACAGAAGGCTGGGAAAGACGGTTTTGGGACTGCAGATTAGTCAGCACATTACACCATTTGCTGATTGGAAGGCTGAAAAGAATCCTCTAGCTGGAAGATGGACTTTTAGCTCACCCAACTTGCTTTCTTTATTACGTGGTACTACTTAATATTACTAGTTTGGCACTACTTTCTCCTTAAGATGACTTCCTTGCTTTTTGTTTGTTGATTCTCTGAAGCTGTGGTAATCTCTCTCCTACCCTTTCTCTTATTGTTTTGCCCCCTGCCTCCCTATTGTATCTCCTAAATAGCTTACATAATTCTACTTATTTGGGGGGGAAGAGGGGGTATACTATTATTATAGAGTTAAGAGATTACTGTTGTAAGTATTAATAGTAAAGAGGGATAAACTCTGTTGATATAAACTATTTATAAATTATTTAGACTACTTAAGACATTTAAGATTAATTCCTTAAAGTGTTAATTGATGTACTATTGCTGACCAATTTTCTTATTACACAGACTAGAATACTGTAGTAGATATCTATTTATGATATAGGGGAAAAGACTGTGGAGTGAGATATTAAATTGAAATACGTGAATAGACTTTCAAATACAAGACCCAAACACTGAATGGTGATTTGGGATAATATATCTAAAATTGTGCATCAACAAAAACAAATACTTAGAGAGATGACATCCACGACAACTATGGCCTTAAAAACAGGAAGGAAGGCTACCCCGACCCTATCGACTACGTTGACACCCACCCCACCAACAACTCAAAAAACTATTGAGGAGTCCTTAACAGGGGAAAAGCAGCCTAATGTCCCCAACATTAATATACAAACTTCCTTATTATCCTTGCAGGAAACTATATCTAAAATGCAAGAAATGATGATTAAAAATCACAATGAAACTAGAGCAGATATAAGCGAATTGAAAGATGAGATGGGGAAACTGAAGGCTGAAATGAAAGCGGATATATCAAAGGTGGAGGGTAAGATAGGGTCTCTACAGCAGGCCATGGAGAAAAACGAAGTGAAAATAAAAGATATAGAGAGTAGAACAACACGCATGGAGACTAACTTTGAAAGGATGGATGAGGAATTTAAAAATGTACTTAGAGAAACGGAAGACTCACTGGTTCACCTCGAGATGGACAAAGCAACGGCGTATTTAAGGTTCCAGAATGTGGCTGAAGCAAAAAATGAAGAATTGGAACATTTGATGGCAGAAATATTGGCTGAATGGTTAGGAAAAGAAAAAGATGACCTAATTAAAGAGTTTGATGAGGTATATAGGGTTAGCACAAACTACGCCAGACGCAACAACTGCCCAAGAGAAATCCATATCCGCTTCTCTAGGAGATGCCTGAGAGATTTAATTTTGAAAATGTCTAGGGAGGAAACGATATCATATAAAGGCAGAGAAATTATGATTTTAAAACAAATTCCAAAGAAAGTGAGGATGATAAGACAAGATTATAAATTTCTAGCTAATGATTTAAATAAAAAAGGAATCCAATTTAAATGGTTAATCCCGGAAGGGATGTTAATTACGTGGAAAGAGAGGAAAATCAAAATAGAATCAATAGAACAGGCCCAAGACTTTTATCAACAGCTCACGGATACGAATGGTCAATCCACTAAAGAAGAACTTAAAAGGAGACCACAGGAGGACCAATATCATCACAGAACCCAAAAGGAACGACTTTCTCCAATTTCAGGAAGTGATAAACCACAACCTGGGAGAGAAGAGCAAATCCCACAACAACAACAAGAAGAGAATCGAATCATTACTAGGCAAAAATCTAAGCAGACGTAGATAAATGGTGGAGGGGAAGAAGTTGCTCTCCATCAATATAAATGGATTAAATTCAATATCAAAAAGAAAAAGGATATTTTCAAAACCTATTCGACATAACGCAGATATAATATGTCTTCAAGAAACACATATTTCGAAAAATGATGAAAGACATCTAATTTGTCCAAAATTAGGGAAACTTTTACGGCACCGGCCAATAAACACAAGAAAAAAGGAATTGCAATTTACGTAAAACAAGATGTAAAGGCAGAATTAACCTGGTCGGATCCCGAAGGAAGAACTCTGGTTATACAAGTTTGGATAAACCACATCACATTTTTACTTGTAGCAATCTATGCCCCAAATGAAGACCAAGGGAAATTTTTTAAACACCTCCACCAAAAAATAGTAGGCTTTGAAAAAAGGAACATTTGCTTGATTGGCGATTTTAACTCCATTGCAGACTACCAAAAAGACCATAGTAATATGGGAAAAAAACAAGAAGGGGAAAAGGGAACTTTCTGCGGCATGTAAGGAAATGATGAAAGAGTTAAATTTAAAAGATTTATGGAGGGAACGGAATCTTGAAGAGAAACAATTTACATACTATTCCAATCCACATAAGACTTGGACTAGAATAGATATGGCTTGGTGGATTTGGATTTGGCTAATGAAATAAAAGAAATTAAAATCCTACCAAATGAATGGGCTGACCACAACCCAATACAGCTAATTTGGAGAGACAGGGGTGGAATAAAAAAAAGATGGACACTAAATACCCAAATAGTAAACGAAGAAGAATATATTAATAAGCTGAAAGAGGAGCTAAACTATTTCCTAAAAGATAATAATAATGAAACAACTTCAAAACAGAATATTTGGGATACTATGAAAGCAATTATAAGAGGTACAACAATTTCCTATAATGCTATGAGAAACAAGAGAACTTATGCCCGACAAAACGTATTACAACAACAAATCAAAGACTTAGAAATACAATTACAAAAAACCCCTAAGATCCAAGGAATACAAAACCAGTTAATATTAGCCAAACATAAGCTGAATTTAATTGAACAAAAAAGCTAAAGATATTGTCAGGACAATTGCTGTAAGTTCAGTGAAGAGAAGTCACCTAACTGTTTCCAATATAACAAACCTAATGACTATTAGTCTAACTGTCCTGCCTCTAAAGGAATGGGACCTATTCCTACAGTCAAAAAATGGTTAAGAGTAAATCATGCAGCTGATGATGCTCAAGTAAAACTGCAGAAAAGTGCAAGTGAGGATGCCAATAAAACAGCAATTTTGGAAAATCTTAAATAACAGTGTTATTATTTTTCTCAAGTATTATGTAATACTTAATATTTTAAAACTCTTTCTTGTAACAAAATCTAGTTTTGTATACGTCTTTTATTGTCCTTATTTAAGTATTAAATGCATGAAATAATAAACTACCTTTTAGTATATATATTTTTTATACTTAAAACAGCCATAAGGGCAAAGAAGTGATGTCGAATTGGCCACACACACCCAGTCACATGACCACCCAGACACTCCCACTCAGCCATGCTTACCCAATCACATGATCACCCTGCCATACCACCCAGCTTCGCCCAGCCAGCCAGTCATTAAGGCAAAGAACTAGTTGTTAAATTATTTGAATCCAACCACTATTACATGCTAAATATGGAACATTAAATGTGGGGCCTGGCTTATTGGCACTGTCTGCTGTGACTTCATGAAGTATCCATGCCATGGTCACAAGATTATATGTGTATGCAAGCCGAAAAATCCGACCCAAATAAATACCAGAATCTAATAAAAAACTGGATAAATTGTTACTGAAGTGCATGATCCAGGGTCCATATTAAAACAGAAATTCAATATGTTGGAAAAATGGTACATACAATAAAAGGTACACAAAATCACTCAATGAGCATATGAGGTATGATTCATATCATATCTACAGGTCTTCAGAAATGGAACATCAAGCAAGACAGAATTGAATTATACTTCTCCATGGGTAATACCTTCTAATCAGTGGTGGTATTTTACTGGTTCAGCCCAGTTCAACCAAACTGGTAGTAAAAAATACTACTGTTTCAACCGAACCGGTATTTCCGACTATCAGCTGGGCAACCATCAGCTGTGCTGCACAATTTAGATTGGCTAGAAAGCAGGAAATCGTCGGATTTTCTGCTTTCTAGCTAATCTAAATCGCGTGGCACAGCTGATCCCCCCCCTCGCTTCAGATTTAACAGATAAACAAAGTTAGAAGGGACATTGTAGGTCATCTAGTCCAATGCCCCACATAAGCAGGAGACCCTACACCATTTCTGACAAATGGCAATCCAATCTCTTCTTGAAAGTCTCAAGTAATAAAGTTCCCACAACTTCTGAGGGCAAGTTGTTCCATTAGTTGATTGTTCTCACTGTCAGAAAGTTTCTCCTTGTTTCCTGGTTAAATCTTTCCTTGTTCAATTTCCATCCATTATTCCTTGTCTTTAGAAAATAGCTGGTGCTTTAGAAAATAGCTGGACTCCTTCCTCTCTGTGGCAGCCCCTCAAATATTGGAAGACTGCTATCATGTCTCCCCTGGTCTTTCTCTTCACAAGATTAGCCATGCCCAGTTCCTGTAGTCATTCTTCATTATGTTTTAATCTCCAGTCCCCACATCTCCTGGTTGCTCTTCTCTGCACTTTTTCTAGAGCCTCAACATCTTTTTTTATAATGTGGTGACCAAAACTGGATGAAGTACTCTAGGTGTGGTCTTACTAAGGCTTTACAAAGTGGTATTAGTACCAATTATCTTCAAAATGCATCTTTTTCCAGTGCTTCCCTGAGGCCCACTAGGTCAAAAACACACCCCTGTTTTTGTTCCCAGGAGGCTTTTCCTGAGGCCCACTAGGCCAAAAATATGGCGTGAGGGGGGCGCTGCAAAAGAAAAAAGAGAGAAAGAAAGAGGGAGGGAGGGAAGAAAGGGAGGGAGGAGAGAAAGAAAAAGAAAGAATGAAAGAAGAAAGAAAGAAAGAAAGAAAGAAAGAAAGAAAGAAAGAAAGAAAGAAAGAAAGAAAGAAAGAAAGAAAGAAAGGGAGGGAGGGAGGGAGGGAGGGAGGGAGGGAGGGAGGGAGGGAGGAAAAAGGAAAGGAAGGAAGGACCACAAACCTTGCCACTAGACCAAGGGTCTTCAAATTTGGCAAGTTTAAGACTTGTGTTCTTCCACTCCCAGAATTCCTGAGCTAACATGACTGGAGGAGGAATTCTGGGAGTTGAAATCCACAAGTTTTAAAGCTGTCAAGTTTGAAAACCCCTGCACTAGATGCAGCTTCAGAGGATAAAACAGCACAGCAATCCAGGGATGACCCTGGAGGTCATCTAGTCCAATCCCCTGATCCAGAAAGTGAGTTCCCCAGTCACATGAACATATAGCTATGCCCACCCAGTCACATGATCACATAGCCACACCCACCCAGTCACATGGCCACATAGCCATGCCCATTCAGTCACATGACCACATAGAAATGCCCACCCAGTCACATGACCACATAACCAACCCACCAAGCCACGCCCACAGAACTGGTAATAAAATTTTTTGAATCACAGCACTGCTTATAATGCACAACAATTGAAAGTGTTCAGTTGTCATGTCAATATATAAATATGTTCATTTGTAAAACCCATCATATATATCATCAATTAATGACATTGTCATGATTCTGAGAATTATCCTCAACTTATTAAGAAGATATTTCTCTTCAATGGATATAGTTCCTAATAAAGTGATGCTTTCCTCTTACTATATTTAATTTTTTTTAATTTTTTGTCAAACATGTACAAGAAAACAAGTATAGGTATGAACATAAATGTGAACAAAGGAAATACAGATAAATGGGGACAGTAAGACAGGGACAGTAGGCACACTGGTGTGCTTATGTACTGTCCCTTTAAGGACCTCTTAAGAATGGTGTGAGGTCCACGCTAGACAGTTTGATGTTGAAGTTGTTAAGGGGTTGAGGCTGTAAGGTGTTCCAGGCTTTGACCCCTCTGTTGCTGAAGTCGTATTTTCTGCAATCAAGTTTGGAGCGGTTTACTTGAGTTTCTATCACTTGATTGCCCATGTATTATTGTGATTGAAGTTGAAGAAGTCATTGACAGACAAGATATTATAGCAGACAATTTTGTGAACTATGCTTGGATTGGACTGCAGCTAGCACAGTTCTAGATTGTTTATTTCGAACCTGGAGGCATAGGGAATTCTATTGTTAGTGGAGGAGTGGAGTACTTTTCTCGAGAAATACTTCTGAACCCTCTCAATTGTGTTAATGTCCAATATACAGTGCAGGTTCCAGGAGGACGAGCTATATTCAAGAATTGGTCTGGCAAAGGTTTTGTATGTCTAGTTAAGCATTCAATGTTGCTGGAGAAGAAGCTTCGCAAAATAAGATTAACAACTCTTAATACCTTTTTGGCAATGCCGTTACAGTGAGCTCTGGGGCTTAGATCATTTGAGATGAGTACTCCTAGGTCCTTGACAGAATGAAGGTCATCTGCAAAATCATTTCTGCCCAACTTATATTTAGTTATTTCTGATTTTTATTGCCAATGTGTAGGACAGAGCATTTGTTAGTTGAAATTTGGAGTTGCCAATTGTGTGGCCATTCTGATACACAATCAAGGTTGTTTTGCAGGGCAGCAGCATTGTCAGTGCTGGTAAATAATTTTATATCATCAGCAAAGGGGATGCAGCTGCTTTTAATATGATCACAAAGGTCATTGATGTAAAGCAGAAAGAGTGTGGGTCCTAAGGCACTGCCTTGGGAGACACCGCTATTAACTGGTGCTGGATTTGATAGGGCCTTCCCTATTTTGACCATTTGGTGCCTGTTTGACAGGAATGCAGCTAACCACTTGTGCAGGGGTCTGCAGATGCCATAAGAATTAGGTTTCAGCAGTAGTTTGTCATGCACCACCGAATCAAAGGCTTTGCAGAAGTCTATGTAAATTGTGTCTATTGCTTTACCCTGGTCTAGATGTGTGGTCCAAATGTTTCTTTGCAGATTACAGGACAATTTTTTCCTGAAACCAAGCTGCTTGTTAGAAAGTAGGTTGTTTGTTTCTAAGTGGAGGGTGATGGATTGGTTTATAATTGATTTCATGACTTTACAAGTGATGCAACACAGTGAGATTGGTCTGTAATTTTCTACTAGACTAGGATCTCCCTTTTTTTTAAATAGGTATGACTGTGGCTAATGACCATAAGTCAGGCAGGTAGCTGGTTTTGAAAGATACTTCATAGATTGTACTTAGAGATTTGGCTTGGGCAGTGGCAAGCGTTTTCAAAAAGTAGGCACATAATCCATCAGGGCCAATTGATAGGAATTATTTTAGGTTAGGTAGTGCTGTTTCAACCTTAACTACTTTAGGTTACGTAGTGCAGTTTCAACCTTAACCTTAAATCAATATTTGTGTAATACTTGTTACAATTGCTACAATTTGTTATGGTGCGACTAGGAAATGGGGAGCAGCAGCTATTGCTGTCATCAAAGACTGAGCTGAAGAATGTATTAAAGAGGTTGGCCTTTACAGCTTCATCATTACAGTCTTTCCCGTTAGGCCTTTTAGGGGTGAGATAGATTTTGAGACTTTAACTTTGGCATTTACAGAATTGGCCTAGAGTCAGTTTGGCCTAGAGTTTAAGATGCTGCCCTATAAACCAGAAATGTATGAGTTATAACCACTCTAAGATAAGAAAGTCAGCTAGGAGTCTTTGGATTAATCATTCAATCAAACCTCAATGGGAGGGAGGAATACTAAGTGTAATAATCAGATAATCTCTGACCCATGGTGTCATCCTTTGAGATATATTTTCTTACCTAAACAAAGAAACCTTGGGTTGATTGCAACTGTTCTGGTTTTAAAATAAATGAAGAAAACATCATTTTATTAAAGAAGAAATATGCATAGCAAGATAGGTACAAGCTGACAAGAACACTTTAAAAAGAGGATCACTTGATTCTGGCTGATTAGTGAGTGCCAAGCACAAAGGGATTTTCAGAGAGCATGCAGATTGACGAAATTTACTTGAGCAACTTGCAACAATCCTTGCAAGGTTCCCTATTCACCTTCTCCCTGCTAGTTTCCCTTGAAGTAAGTTGCAAGTTCAAAACTGTCACCACCTTCCTACCATCAGCAACAGTCATGTAATCACCATTGATTTCCCTCTGCAAACTTCCCAGGCTTTCCACTGACTTGTGGGAAGGTGTTAGGGAACATCCTGTAATGTAACAATGCAGCAGCATTGAAATGGTAAAAACTTTCCAAACTTCCATTTCCATGGAAGTAATGGGTCTTGGCATTCAATATGCTAGCCCATTTGCTAAAATTTTTGAATTGCACTCATACAACGAAATCAAACACCATCTTCAGTGCACAACATGACCATGAAAATACAAACACAGATCCATCACGCTCCACACATTGAATTGAAAACCCCCGACCCCCGCACCAACTCTGCACTATACAGTAAAATTCAACAGAGTTACTGCCCTGGGATAGAAGCTGTTTTTCAGCTTATTTATACTTGTTTTTACTATTCTGTACCATCTGCAAGATGATAATAGTTCAAAAAAAGGGTGCCCACGATTAGTTGGATCTTTGAGAATGTTTTGAACTTTCTTAAGACAGTGGGAGCTATAAAGCTCTTCCAAAGAGGGGAGAGGGCAACCAATGATCTTCTGGGCAATGACATTAACCCTCTGGAGTGCTGTCCTATCTGCCACTGTGCAATTGGCAAACCATACAGATGTGCAGGAAGTTAAGATACTCTCTGGTGCATCGGTAGTTTTTCATTCAGTTATTGTTTTCTGAGAAATCTCAGATAGTATAATCTCTGCTGGGCCCTTTTGACCAGTGCTGTAATGTGACAACCCCAGGTCAGGTCCTCTTTTATAGTAACACTGAGAAACCTAAAACTGGCCACTTGTTCCACTTGGTCTCCATTGATAAGCAAGGGCTGGATGTTCTCTTTGTTCTATAGTCCATTGTAAGCTCCTTGGTCTTATTGGTGTTGAGGACCAAGTTATTGTCTCCATACCACGAAAACAACCAGTCCACCTCATCTCGGTAGGCAGACTCATCCCCCTCCCCCGAGATGAGTCCCACCACTGTTGTATCATCTGCAAATTTAGTAATAGCATTACTAGCTTGAGTGGGAATGCAGTCATGCACATAAAGAGTATAGAGTAAGGAACTCAACACACAATCCTGTGGTGTGCCAGTGTTAAAAATAAGGGCTGAAGAGGTATGACTACTTAATCTGACCCTCTGTGAGTGGCCAGACAGGAAATCCATAATCCAAAGACAGATTGAATAAGAAAGTTCGGGGTCCAGAAGTTTAGACACTAGTCTATGTGGAAGAATTGTGTTAAATGCAGAACTAAAATCTACAAAAAGCATCCTCACATAGCCCCCCCTCCCCTCACTGTTCTAGATGAGTCAGAGCAGTGTGAAGAGTGATGGCTATAGCATCCTCTGTAGATCTGTTCCTTCTGTATGCAAATTGGTGTTTATCAAATGTATGCAGAAGACCAGAAATGATGTGCTGGTGGACCAATTTCTCAAAGCACTTCATGATGATAGGAGTGAGTGCCGTGTAATCATTGCAGCAGAACAATGGTGGAAGCCTTCAAACAAGATGGAATAGTGGACTGGGATAAAGACTGATTGAAGATCCTGGTAAAGACTCCAGCCAACTGATCAGCACAGTCTTTAAGCACTTGGCCAGAGATACCGTCAGGACCACAGCCTTTCTAAGGTCCACAGCCCTCAGAATGCTCCTCACCTCCTGTTCCTCCACAATGAGGTGGGGCTACAATTGGCTGGTGATTGTCTTTTAGCTGTCTCTGATGTCTCCAATTCAAAGCAAGCAAATAAATCATTCGGTTCCTCTGCCAATGAAGCACCCCGCTCAGCAGGGATGACATTGGCCAGTTGATGGTTGGTAATTTGTTGAATCCTTTGGCCACACCTGCCTCATGTTATTGCTATAAAAATTATCCTCAATCTTCCTCTTATAATCAATCTTGGCTTTCTGAATATCTTTCTTCAGATTAGCTCTGGCAACACTGTATCTTGCCCCATCACCGGACCTAAAGGCCTTGGTCCTGTCACTCAAGAGGCACCGGACTTCCTTGATCATCCAGGGTTTCTGATTGGGATAGATCCTAATATCCAAAGTAGTAGTATCTGTGCAGTGTTTGATATAGCACAGAACAGTTGCAGTGTGCTCCTCTAGGTTACTAGCTCCTCCTTTATATGTCAACTGTATAAATAAAATTTCTATAAAAAGTTCTGTAGATGGCATTTTGCACCAACAAGACTGACAAAAATGTTTAAAAATAGATTTACTAAACATTGGAAGTACAATCAGATACCTGGTTCATATTACCATATGCGGTGGGCATGCCCAAAAGCTAAAAAATATTGGATGAAAATATATACTTGGTTGGAAAAAAATGATAAAGCAGCATATAGACTTGAAACCAGAAATATTTTTATTGGGCATCCTGCTAGAAAAATATGATGAAAGTAAAATCAAATATATCAAATATGATATATTTGATTTTACATTAAAACTTTAAAAAAATGAGTTAGCCCATTTGATGTACCTTGATTGAAAACATTTTGCTCCATGGTGCATTATTTTTTTCCAGTTAAAATTTACAGACATGATAATTTTACTAGTATTAAATATATTTTGTGTACGTTGTAGCCTAGTCAAAATGGCTCATGCTAGTTGAGTGAAAATTTCAGAAAAGCAATTGATCATCTATCCGACTAAAAGTAAATTCTTTCTGCTCCCCTAGAATAATAAGGGATAAAATTAAGCACATTCTTAATCTTTTAAAATTTAGTATCAGTATTGATGTTGGCTATTGTGTACTTTGGCTTCAAGAGGGAAAAAAATAATTGTCACTACAATTTTAATACCTGTTATGTAGGTATTATGTGTATTTCATGCGTACTGTGTCCTTCTATACTTTTAGCACATCCTTTCTCAACACAATGTCCTTTAGATGTGTATAATTGCTGGAGGGGAGATTTAGAAGATATAGTTTAACATGTCTGGAGGCCATAAGACTAGGGAAATTGTGCTATCACCAATCATCCATTAAATAATTAAAAACTTCATATTTCTGGCAGCTGGGTAAATAACCTCCTGCAATAGCTTCAACATAAACTTCGGTTTTCTTTTTATGTAGTCATTTATTTTCCATTCCATGTCATACTGGTTGCTTAGGGTATAATTGTTAGGTTTGCTCTTCAGTGCTGCCAATTATTTTACAAAAACCATAAAGCTGGCTAACTCGATTATCAGTATCACACACAGGTACTGAAGAGATTTGTTTTTATGAGACTCTCATATTAAAATCTCATTCTATTATTAAGTCATGGAATATTCTGTTTGTTCATGGAAACCAGAGGTTGCAGAAGTTCCTGGTCTTCCCTTTTTTTTAAAAAAAAAAAGTGACTTAAAAAGCCATAGAAAAGATGGCAAGAAATACTGTATAAATGACAATTTTGTTGATATTACTTCTGACATTATTTGCTTTTGAAGTGGAATAATTATTGGCATAACTGTCATGGTAGAAAAGCTTAGGATGAACACAAATATTACTGTTCCTACAAATCAGGCTGCACAGTGACTTTTGGAGTGGATTAAATACTCATATGCTTGACAAATTGACATATGACCAGAATTAAATGTGTCTTTGAATATGGAGAAGTTGCTACCTTCACTTTAGTCTAAAAGCCACCGTCCAATGTATAAAATGTCAGCATTTCCCTGAAGAAACCAACAAAACACACACATTCTGCATTCATTTAAAATGCCAATAATGTAGCTGTAATTCTAATGATGAAAGGATTGAAAAGCTCATTGGTAAAAAGTCTCTCAGTTCACAAACTGATTGCTGGTCTGGAGATGTAAGTGTTTTGAATACAATCCAGCACTGAGGAAAAAACAGCATTTCTAAAATATCTCTGGACCTTTGAACAGTAACTGAATGTTATCCTTAAAGTTAAACTGATACTCAGGATAATAGCTGATGTTGTAGCAGGTGAAACAGAAGCTGAAAGATTGACTGCCATCTAAAAGAAAGGCGGAAGAAGAAAGAATATCTTTATCTGGCATAGGGAAAAGGCCAGTCTGCTTGACTGCTATGCTGGAGTGGTGTCATGTTACCAGCCAGGCTTAGAGCCGATGATGCCTACTGTGATTCTTCACTACTGAGCTCATATAATCTGAAGTCACTGTCTATAAGGTGACCAACGTTTTTACAATGAGAAGGAGGACACAAATAAATTGAAGAAAAAAAAACAAAGCCACTTGTGTGCGGGGCACTCTTGTGTGCAGTGTAATCTTGCGCGTGGCGCACTCTTGCGCATGGTGCACTCTTGCGCACAGCACACTCTCAAAACAATTCTCCTGTGTGGAGTGCATGCGTCTCATAATCGCGTCTCGCCGCACTGTACCAAGCCTTGACGAATCATCATGTCAAATACAAATACGTCATATCACACACAATGGATCAGATCGGCATTGATCAAATACGAAGATTTACAGATAAGTCTTCAAATATCAAAAAGGAGCACATGTAGGAGGACACTTTTCAAGGGAGGACAGAACTTACAAAAGGAGGACTGTCCTCCCTAAAGGAGGATGGTTGGTCACTTTACTGTCTAGTCTAGATTAGTTTCCAGCTTTTTTCAGTAAATCCAGAGTTCAGATTTTATAAATGCTGTTGAGTGTTCATAAACTGGAATATTAAAATATTATAAAACAAACTCAAATAATTTACATTACTTAATTCTGACACAGATATTAAGTGGCAAGGTGAGAAAATCAGCAAAGTTGAAGAACTTTATCTAATAAACAGCTTGGCTATTTCATATATTTTTCCTGCAATTTGAATGGCCGAAGTTTTAATAAAAATATTTTAGGCAATATTTTTAGTCTCTATAGGATAACAAGAAGAACCAACAAACATCAGCAACTGCCAAGCGGTATTAGGAAGGCCTAAGAAAATCATAAGATATAGCATAATCCCACACATCACATGTGATCAGGAGCAGAAGGGGAAAACCAGCATGAGTTGGATGAGCTGAAGGAGAGACTGCAAAAATATATTTGTCAATTCATAAAAGTTTCCCAAAGGTGCTTTTTCAAGAGGCAATTGGACTTTTTATGAAGTGGTTGTTTTGTTCAGAAACTTATGGTACAACATTGGAGAACAAACCCATCAGGACTAGATTCAGCAGTCCATCCGCATTTAAAAAACAAAGGCCATTATTTTGAAAAGTCCATATTTTGGACAGACAGGGCTGTTGGTTTGAAAGAGGGGTCAAAGAGGCCATCTATTTCAAAACTGAACAGCTATCTCTCAACAGAGGAAGAGAGACAGTGTACATCTATCTCCAGTGTACAACAAAATGTTTTCAACAGTTCCAAGAAGGCTCCATACCCATTTGCACTGCTCAGGTGACTGTGATGACACAGATAAACCTCCAGGTGGCCTTAACTACTAGTTAAAATAATGCAAATGACCAGCTGTCTGTAAAGAGTATAAATATTTCCATTCTGCACCAACCAGTCAGAGCTGAAGAAGCTTCTGGATAAGAAATAAAATGACTTTGAAGAAAACCAGAAAGCCTCTTGAAAAAGCACCTTTGGAACAACCATGACCTGGATGACTGAGAATATATATAGTCATAAAAGTTTCTTTTCTAGTAACTATGTGAAAACAGAGCAAAGCAAAATCTGTATTTAGCAAAATTCATTCTTCTGGTTTATTTTTGCCATAGAATATTGGTAGAAAATTGTAGTCTGCAGATTATGCTAAAGAGCAATTCCCAGCTATCTGTTCCATTTGCCCTGGGGCTTCTGGAGGCTGCAGCTGAGCAACAACTGGAAAGATCCAATTAATTTTGTTTCCTGATCAACAATGTGATCATTATCCTTGCTACAATAAAAAACTATTTTCTGGCAGATATCTGGGAATTTTTGGCCTTTTAAACAAAAATAAAAATAAAAATTGAATATATTATTAAAAACATTGGACGTGGTGTGATTGTCCTGACAGTCCTGTTTGTCATACATATTATGGCATAAGATACATGTGTTATATACATTTATACAACATTTTGTATTTCTACTCATCCGTTCTGCCAACCCTCCTATCCTTTGGTTCTAGATCCTTCCTTTTTTCCCACCATTGATAAAATTTACCCCAACCTTTGTAGTATTCTGTTTTGTCTTTGTCTTTTATTTCTAAAGTTAATTTGTCCATCTCAGCACAAGTCCAAATCTTTTTTAATACTTCATCTTCATTGGGAATTTCTTTATCTTTCCACCTTTAAGCAAAAGCTAACCTTGCTGCTCATGTGTATTATTAAGTAGACCACCTTTTTTTTGTATTTTTCTGTTATGATTCCAAGTAAGAAAAATTCCAGTTTATATTCCACCTTTTGCCCTGACATCTCCTCAAACCAGCCCTGAATTCTATGCCAAAACTCTTGGGTTTTTCTATACTTCCAACATCCATGGTAATATGATCCATATTCTTGGGTACATTTCCAACAGATAGGTGATATATTTTGATACATTTTGGTCAATTTTGCCAGAAAAGGATGCCTATAGAACATTTTATATAGATTTTCCTTATATAATGTGGCCAATGTTATTTTTTTTTGTTTCCCTCCCATAAAGTTTGGCATTTATCCAAATCAATACCATATCCAAGACTTTTAGCCCACGCCAACATCATTTCTTTTACTTGCTCTTCCTCCAGCTTATAGTCCAATAATAATCTATAAATTTTTGACTTGCCAGGGCTTCCAGCTGGGCGCTGTGTTGATGTGGAGCTGAGGAGAGGATCGCTGCTCTGAAAGGCTCCGATTTTCGCTGTTTGGTGGCTTCCAGGAGTGGGTTGGACCTCAGAGTGGTAGACAGATGAAAGGGGAAGAGCTGGAGATCTCAGGGAGGTGCCACGATCCCAGAGATTACAAGAGAACCCCCTGAAAACCAGCAGCAGAAAAGGGAGATCGTACAGATCGGAACCATAGATGTGGCAGCCCAGCAGCTTAAAGAAGAAGGAAGGAAGCAAAGAGTGGAAAACAGCAAATTGAGTAGTGGAAAGGTGAACTTAAAGAAGATTTCCAGAATACTGATTTATACTACAAAGGGAAATTGAAAATTGAAACTCCAAACTGAACAGTGCAGTGAAGCGGCAGAAAGGAGTATTAACTAAAGGAGGAGTATTAGGAAGGAGTATTAACTAAAGAAATGGCAGTAATTTGTGCTGATTAATGGAGTGCTGAAAATGGAGGAGCTGAAGGGTGAGACAACACCATTTACTTTTACTTTGGGAGCTGAAAAGGGGGTTGTATAACTATATTTTTTGGCGATTGACATTTGAGAATTGTGGGAAGAAAGAGAAAGTGACAGTGACGTGTCCAAGTGAGACAGAGAGATCGGAAGAACAGCTGAGAGTAAAAACTTGAAAAGAGAACAATTGACACTTTAAAAAATTTAAGGAAAGGATTGAGGAAAGAAACCTTATAATTGCAATATTTGTCTGATAACTGTGATAAAGAAAAAAGGAAGAAACAAGATAACTAAGATTTATAAGTGGAACTAGGACTGTGTGGAGAAAAAGAATAAAGGAGCAAGAAGAAGAAGAAGCCAAAATAGAAAGGAGAAATGAAATGGTGGAAGTGACTGTGCAAATTTAAAGGGGACATTTTGAACTCGAACTAAGAACTGTAATAAGGTATTTATAGAAGAAGAAGAAGAAGAAGAAGAAGAAGAAGAAAAAGAAGAAGAAGAAGAAGAAGAAGAAGAAGAAGAAGAAGAAGAAGAAGAAGAAGAAGAAGAAGAAGAAGAAGAAGAAGAAGAAGAAGAAGAAGAAGAAGAAGAAGAAGAAGATGATCATCATCATCATCATCATCATCCATGGACATCATTCAACTGGTCAATCATAGATGTAACTTAATAATATTGGGAAAACATAATTTAATAGTTATATATGTGTTGGAATATTGAGTTAAGAATACTGGTTAATAATTTTTGAATAACTGGACAATTGAAAGTGTGTTGTATAAATATAGAACTCAGACCTTCAAATAATAATCATATAGTAAGAAATTGAGGTATTTTTATTCTGAGGTAAGCATATAACTAAGAACTCTAAAGAAGTAGATTAATTGATATTTATATATAGATAAGAACTTAACTACTTTGATGAATTGGCTGCTTTAAATTAATTAGTTAAGCATATAAGACTGTTGATTTTGTGAGTAAATATATCTGTATTTGATTAATATTGAATTCTCTTAAGTATTGTAATAGTTGAATAAGTTCAATAAGAAAAAATAGAAATAAGAGCTGATTGTGATTTTCCATAATAGAATTTTGGTAATTAATAATATAATAGTATGTGTATTAATATTACTATTGAACTGAAAAGGAGAGGAAAATAGTGCTCTACCAGGGATAGTTGATGGTAGATTGGAAAGAGCTGCTACAGATAGTTAAAATGGCAACAACATCAATTACAAATGTAAAATCGGGAAAGAAAACTACAACAACGACATCTTCACCTATGGGACAGAGATCTATAGATGCAATGCTACTGGCAGAAGAAACTAGTTCAGCTCAAAGCCTGCAGACAGTAC
Organism: Pseudonaja textilis; assembly: GCF_049901715.1. Taxonomy (NCBI): domain Eukaryota; kingdom Metazoa; phylum Chordata; class Lepidosauria; order Squamata; family Elapidae; genus Pseudonaja; species Pseudonaja textilis. The sequence continues at coordinate 73,435,613 of NC_142008.1, forward strand.
AGGCAACACTCACTATGATGCAGGAAATGATGGTAAAAACCCATGAATTGATAGTGTGGAACCATGAAGATATGAAAACAGAGATGAGAACTGATATAGGATAAGTGAAAAATGAAATACAAAATTTGAATAGTAAGATTGGAAAGATGCAGGAAAAAATGAAAAAAAATGAACAGAAATTAAATTTAGTAGAGGCAAGAATGGAGACGGTGGAGAAGAAATAAGAGGATTCAGAACAAAATTGGAAAGTGCTCTACTCCGCGATTTGATGGTACACATGGAATTAGAGAAGGTATCATTTCATCTTAGGTTCCAAAATGTGGTGGAAGACAAAACGGAAGATTTACATGCAATTATGATGAATCTGATAGCAGCGGCTTTACAGAAACCTAAACTGGAAATTGAAAATGATGTAGACGAGGTCTACAGAGTATATACACACTATGCAAGGAGACATAGACGACCCCAGAGGTTCATATTCGATTTGTGAGGAAGATAACATGAGACCTGCTCTATAGTAAGACCAGAGATGAACCACTTGTATACAAAGATCATGAAGTGGTTACACTGAAACAAATACCTAGGAGAATCAGAGAGCAGAGAAGGAGCTACCAATTTTTATCAACTCATCTTATTAGAAATGGTATTCCATTTAGATGGCTCACCCCAGAGGGACTTTTAGTTTTGTGGCAGGACAAAAAATACAAAATTGATACAATTGAAAAAGCACAGGAATTTCATGAATGACACCTAGGACCCGAGGAAGAACAAGAAAGTAGAGACGACCTTAATACAAGAAGCCAAGAGGAACAACTCTCTGGAGAAAAAGAATCTGATTCACACTCTGAACCCCAAAATCTTAGAGAAGAAGGGGAAGACAACAGACTAAGAAAAAGAGAGCCTAGAACAAGAAATGAAACAAGAAATGCCTCACACAGTCAGTGACACTGATAGAGAAATCACTTTATTTTCAGTCAATATCAATGGTTTAAATCTATAATCAAAAAGAAAACAGATATTTGAGAAACTTAAAAAACAAAATGCTGACATAACTTGTATCCAAGAAGTGCATATTCCAGACAATCAAGCAGACCTCTTAAAAAATATAAATTTGGGGAAAATGTACTTGGCACTTGCAAACAAAAAAAGGGGGGTATTGTAGTATACGTAAAGTATTGGTTGCAACATAAACAAATATACAAAGATCAAGAAGAAAGAATGTTCTTTATAGAAATAAATGTAAATCAGAAAAAGATGTTATTAGTCACAATATATGCCCCGAATACAAACCAAAAAGACTTTTATAATAGGCTTCACCATAAGATAATAGAATTTGAGTATGCTAATGTATGCATTGTAGGAGACTATAATGCAGTCCCAGACAAAGATAAAGATTATAGAACTTCCAAAAATAAAAAAAAAAAAAAAAGGAAAGGAGAATACTCCCTTCGTCTTTTAATAATATAGTAAGAGAACTTAACTTGAAAGATGTGTGCAGAGAATTAAATCCAAATAAAAAACAATATACCTTTTTTTCGAACCCCCACCACTCTTGGTCCAGAATAGATCAGATATGGATGGACCCTGGGTTAATGGAGAATATTGAAAGGATCGAGATTTTGCCAAATCTATGGGCTGACCAAAATCCCATTCAAATTAAATGGAAAGGAAAGAGAAAAATTGGAAGATGGACATTTAACAATACCATATTAAGAGATAAAGAATATATTGAAATGATAAAGAAAGAAAGAATTGCATGTATTTTTTGAAATAAACAAAAGAGAACATACCTCGCTACAGAATTTTTGGGATACGGCCAAAGTGTATGTGAGAGGTCTAACTATTACTTATGTGTTGTGGCTCCGGGCTTGGATTCAGCTCCTGCGACTGATATGAGTTCAAGTGAGGAGGACATGGCAGAAAAATATGAGCCAGCATGGCTCAGTGATTGGACTGGTAACCAGGATGAGGAGATGGACATGACAAAGGACAGACCTGATGTATTAGAATTGTCAGGACCTTTGACCTCCTCTGGTTCCTTATCTGATCAACAGCCGGGAATGGCTGACAGGGAAGTTTTAAGAGAGTCTTCTAGTGGAGATGAGAACTTGGAAAATTTGTGGTTAAATGTAAGGAACAGAAGACGGTTGAGAAGGCAAAATCAGCTGGAGCAAATGAGGAGAGCGAGTCAGTAAATTAGCATGTTGCCTCAATGAGTATAAAAGGACACAGCTGGGCTGGTACAATTTGCCAGGAACAAAGTGATTTATTGAGTGAGGACGTTACAGCAAGAAGCTCTGAGACTGGAGATTTATTGCCAGGACTGGTTTGCCGGACAGAGTAAAGATTTATGCTGTGGATTGTGATTTCTGCCAGCCGTTATCTTGTAAGACTTCTTTCTGTTTGATTTAATTGTGAAACGGTTGCTTTCTGTTTTGTTTGTTTGAATTTTGAAGGGGAGTCATAACACTTATGGTATTAAAAAGAATAAAGAAAAAAGGCAGCAACAAAACATATGGAGGGAGAAACTGAAAGATTTGGAAATAAGTAGACAAAAGGACCCCAACAATTCAAACATTAAGAAAGAAATTGATCTGGTAAAACATAAAATAAATTTAAATGTACAAGAAGATTTGGCCCAAAAAATTAAATTAGCAAAACAAAATTACTTTGAAAATGCAAATAAGCCAGGGACATGGTTAGCCCACAAAATTAAAAAAGAACAAGAAAAGAGAATGGTCATAGCTCTCCCAGATCAGGAAGAGAAATTATGCACGCAGACCCAAGAAAAGAAAAAAATTGCTAAGGAGTTTTTTATGAAATTGTATAAACAGGAAGAAAAACCAGAAGAATCTATTGATCAATATTTGAATGAAAAGAATTTGCCCAAAATTACTGATGAAGAGAAATAAAATTTGAATAATAAAATATCTATAGAAGAAATTAGGAAGGCAATTGGAACACAAAAAGCAAATAAGACCCCTGGCCCAGATGGAATTCCTTCGGAATTCTATAAGGAATTCCAAGAAACAATAGAGGAGATATTGGTAGATTTGTACAATGAAGCCCTGGAGAATGCTAACATGCTTAAATCATGGTTGGAAGCATATATTACCCTTATTTATAAAGAACAATCAGACCCACAAAAAATTCAAAACTATAGACCAATATCACTTTTAAATGTAGATTACAAAATAATGCTACAATATTGGCAGAAAGATTAAAGAGGGTATTAAGTAGAATTATCCACACTGATCAGAATGGCTTCCTCCCCCATAGACAAATAAAAACAAATACAAGAACCATTATGGATATATTAGAACATTATGAAGTACACTCAACCAAGACATATCAATGTCCAATATCAATGGCATTGATATTTTTAGACTCCCAGAAGGCTTTTAACAACCTGAATTGAAACTTCCTTATTAAACAACCGATAGGCATGCAATTTGGTGAAAATTTTATAGGATTTATTAAGACAATTTATAACATGCAAACCACAAAAATATTAATAAATGGGAAAATACAGATACCACAAAGATAAATAAGGGAGTAAGACAAGGCTGCCCGCAGCTCCCCTACTGTATATATTGGCAGAAGAGACTCTCTTAGCACAAATTAGGCAAAATCAAGAGATTAGAGGACTAAAAATTAAAAAAGAGGAATATAAACTCCAGGAATTCGCCGATGATAGGGCATTTATATTAGAAGAACCCTTAGAAACGAGCCCTATACTACTAAGAGAAATAGAAGAATATGGAAAGGTGGCAGGGTTAAAAATTAACAAAGAAAAAACAAAAGTGTTAACAAAAAACTGTACAAAGGAGCAGAAGGAAGAACTAGCAAATAAATTAGGTATGCAGGTGGCAAATAAAGTAAAATACTTAGGGATCTGGTTGACAGTTAGATGTTCATCGATTAAAAAAGATAACCAGGATAAGTAATTAATGCAAATAGTTAAAGATTTAGATAATTGGGCCAAATTGCAGTTATCGCTATTGGGACGTATTTCGACAGTAAAAATGAATATTTTGCCAAAACTGTTGTTCCTGTTTCAGACAATGCCAGTCAAGTTGGAAAAGAACTTTTTTGTAGAATTAAACAAATGTATATCCAAATTTATATGGCAGAGAATAAAACCCAGAGTGAAATATGAATTATTACAGGATGCCAAGAACACCCCCAGCCAATCAGAATACAGCCAAGCCCCCACCCAATCAAGTCACACCCCCACTAGCAGTTAAAAGGAAGAAGCAGCTGCAAGCTCACATCACTCTGAGAAGCACAAAGCTGAAGACACAAGCCTGAAGATGATGAATGAGATTTCATTGAAACGTTACCTAGATACTTCCAATTTTACGTGGGAGAAAACCCGAATAACCAAAGATCCACATATAAATACCCACAAGAACCTCAGAAAAAACACACACACACACACATATATTGATTTGTCTTTTTTAAATGTATGTCAAATAAATGTTTTTTTTCTAGAATAAGAAATTTAAATTAAAAAAAGAAAGAATCTATAAATTTTCCTTATCAATTTATCCTCTGATCCAAGTAGTATTTCATCTAGTGTTATAGGCTGTCTACTGATCTCCCATTCTCTCTTATCTTTCTCATACTTTGATTGAACTTGTAGATAGGCCACCATTCTAATTCTACTCCTTGTTCTCTTAATTCTTGTCTTGATTTCAATTCTCCTACCTCATTTGTAATATCTTTATATGTAGTAGCTTTCCCTTGACTAGCCTGTCTAATCTTATGTTGTAGAAAATATTTGTAGGAGCCATGTCTGCAATACCATAAAACGGCATGCCAGCCTAGTTGTAGGTTATATCCTTTTAACATTAATAATCTTCTGTTTTTTAGGGTTATCCAACCCCAAGTAAGTGTTGCTGCCTGATAGTATGTTCCCAATCTGGTAAACCAAAACTGCCTCTTCGGCATCTTGTAACAGTTTTAGTTTAATCCTAGGCTTTTTCTTTTGTCATATAAAATTTGATGTTATTTTATTCAGATTGACAAAGAACTTTTTGTCTAGTTTTATAGGTGGAATTCTTGGCTTTAAATGTTCTGGAAAGTATATTCTGAAGATAGAATTTTCAAAAGATTATATTACTAAAAGTAAATTCATCTCAAACAACAATGAGAATTCCATTAAACCCTGGAAGCAGACAAATGAAATTGCAGTAGAAACTGGAGAAAGAGTCAAATTATTCTCTCTTCCTTTCTGTTTCATCCTTACATGCAATGAAATGAGGAAGTATATAAGACCCAATGGTGACATATTATCACCCTAGTATGCAGGGCTGCAAGAAGTCTATTGCAGGTTATTATTATATGATTGAAAAAATTGAATTTACACCGAACTAGAATTCTAACATCTGGCTATTGTTGATTTTAAATTGGGCGGTTTTGGGGTGAGTGGGTGGATGTCAGAGTATATTCATGAACTGGAATAGAGCATGGTAACAAGGTCAGTCAATGAATAGACATAGCAACTGTCAGCCAATGAGGACTGTTTTGGAAACTGAAACTAGAAGTAGCTTAGGCATGGCTCTATATTAAGCTCTGCAACTCTGCAACTATATTTAGCTCTGAGTCTGTCTATTGAAAATGAAACTGCTTCTCTCCTCTGCTGTGTGTCTTGCTTGCCTGCTGAATTAAACAGAAACTAACTTGTTTGCTTGCTTGCTGAAAACTAGAGCTCTGCTCTGAACCTGTAACATGTCTCCTTCTGTTTGAGTTTGCTCCATGTTGGAGAAATCTACAACTGGTATTGTAAAATTTACTTTATGTGTTTATGAAGAAGTTAAATGAAGCCTTAGCCATCTGTGTTTCCTTTTCAGGCACTGAATTTATACTGCAATACTCTGAAGAGTGGACATGTACAGAAGCTAAAAGATATTGGACAAAAATATACACATGGTTGGAAAAGATGATAAAACAACACATAGACTTAAAACCAGAGATATTTTTATTGGAGATTTTACCCAAAAATTATCGTAAAGAAAAAACATATTTAATCATACATATATTCACAGCAGTTAGAATTGTATTTGCTCAAAATTGGAAAATGAAAAGATTATGATAGAGGAAGAGGTGATCATATAAATATTGGAATGTATAGAAATGAATAGATTAACATGGGCAATTAAAGAACAAAGAAGAAGCAGAATATTATATAATATGGGATTTATTTTATAAATGGTTGGAAAATAAAATAAGTTAAATGAATATTGTTATAATGATAAGATATATAAAGTTGAGTAGTTTTTAATATGAATGTAATCATAGTAAGAAATGTATACCAAATGTAAATATTTGCACAAGATATATGGACCCAGTCGACATACTGTATAACTGAAAGATGGATTTGTTGTAAAATAAAATAAAAAATTATTTTTTAAAAAATCAGTGGAACGACTTGCCTCCAGAAATTGTCTATATCACTGGACATTTTAAAGAAGAGATTGGATAGCCATTTGTCTGGGATGGTAAAGGATCTTCTATCTGAACAGGACATTAAACTATAAAACCTCCAAGGTCCTTTCCAATTCTGTTATTGTGTATTTTTTTAGATGTTGCTATTGGATCAATATTATTTTATTTTTTTGACCACAGCTAAATACTTCTATAGTCTTCACAATACAGCATAGTATTAACTCCACCACTTTTTAGATAGAATAACCCTTTCCCCTTTATCTTAATTAACGGTTACATTTTGTGCTTTACTTGCTGATCTGTAATCTAATAAAGATTTGAATGAATGCTTCTAACACACTTATATAACTCACAGTTCCTCTGTATGCTCAAAGTCCACAGTCAATGTTCTTTGTTGTGTTTCCAAAAAATTCAGAACCAGTATGCTCTACAATATGCTTAGCAATAGACATTTTTTGCTGTTATTAGAAAAAAATGGAAAACAAACATATATATGTGTGTGTGTGTGTGTGTGTGTGTGTGTGTGTGTCTTTGGTTCTTTGGTTATTCGGGTTTTCTCCCGCATAAGATTGGCAATTCTGAGAAGCACAGAGCCGAAGACACAGGCCTGAAGATGATGAATGAGACTTCATCGAAACGTTGCCTAGAAACTGCCAATCTTACGCGGGAGAAAACCCAAATAACCAAAGATCCACATACAAATATCCGCGAGAACCTCAGAAAACACACACACACACACACACACACACACACACATATAAATAGCATCATCTGAATAAGAATACATAGGTAGTCTAGAAATACTACTCACATATAAAAGATGAAGGTTGAGACACTTGAAAGGACTTCAAGGTCTCTATAAAAAATTAAGTGGAAAACAACTTGAAGAGAGTATTTTATTGCATAGAGTGCTTACTGTTATATTAATTCATTATTCATCAAACTTATTTGCTGTGCATCTTGCCAAAAGGTGACTAGATAAATTTCAATATCAGCAGTTATATAGCATACACATTGCCGCTATTGCTTATAGGTGACTATAATTGTGCTTGCAGCTGATTGTAACATTTCATAAATGAGATTTTTCTCACTAGATTCCTTGCCTGCTAAACTCAGAATGTTTAGCAGGAATCTTGATTTTACAATTAGAGAATAGATTCCTATGTTCTCTATGTCATCAAAGATTCTAAAACATTAGTTAAACGAGCTAGATATGCATTAATGACTAGTCCTAAGCCTTCATACAACCAGCTTTTGGAGTGAAATGGATAACAGAATTTCAAATACACTTAACAAAATTCTAGCTATTTTTGCAGGAACCAGTATTTCCAATATGAAACATTCCCTCCTATCATATGCCTGCCTTTTTATTGATTTACTTTTATTTTAACTGATTTACTTTTGGAAGACATTAAGAAAAAAACTGTTAAACTTGGAGGAAATGTAGAACAGGAAAATATTTGTGTGCAGTGACTTGCTTTGTAATGGGCTCCAAGCCCCCTTTCCCATTCACTATAACAGAAAGCACACAAACATTTTATTTTTTGCCCAGAGCTTTAAACTTCAAGGAAGTCAATTTAAGGTCAGTGATTCCAGAAATGGGAAATCAAATTACACCATTTTCACAGCTTAGTTTCCACATTTTCTCCAAGATAATAGAAATTAATAGAACAACAAGGAACTGGTTCTCTGTGCATAATACAGCCTTTTATGTTCGTGTCAGGTTTTCAAACCAAGAATTTTTGGAATTTTTCAAACCAAGCCAGCTGTAGAGTACATTTCTTCTCTATCATTCCAGCTTTACAGCTATTTCTCATTTAGATTTAAATGTAACATTTTTCTTTCTGCATAAGGTATGAACATTCTCAACAGTAGTTAAGAGTTGTGGCTATGGTATGGGTTGATCATTTTTAAAATGGCAAGAAGTGAGGTGGCTTGATTAAGATCAATTCCAATTTGTTTAACTGTAATCTGAAACAGACAAAAAAATCTATTGTAGGGTAAATAGTAGTTTCCTTACATACTACGGCCAGACATTTCCATAAGAAATGTCAGGCAAATAAGAAAGATTTCACATACAAAATTTTCAACATTTCAGTAAAAATAACCTGGCTTTCTGGAAGGGAAGCTATCAAAACTCAACCTCTTGTGTTCTTTATAAACCTCTTGTGTTCTTTATTGTTAAAACAAATATTGGACATTTTCATATCAAAAATATCTTTTAAATCTCTCTCATCTAGTTTACTGCCAGGAGGATGCTTGAAGGCGTAGAGACTGGCTATATAATTTAATTGTTTTAATTTATTGTCAACTGAAAAAGTACACTAATAAATGTTTATTAATATTTCATCCTTGTATCTTCTTTTATAGTAGAAATATATGAGCGGTCCTCCAATGTACATGATTATGAAAAGGTCAGGAGAGAATTTGTGACTTTCATCACTGACCCTGACAAGTAGTGATGGTAAGGGGAGGTAGTACATTTACTGTAAATATTGCTTAGCAGAGTATGGGCATCAGTTAACAGGTTGGCCCAGGGCAGTGTGAGGCTGAGGATAGAGTACATACTTGTGAATTTAGGTAGGCAACTTTTCTGCTTAGACATACATCCCAAAACTCAATTTGTGGCAACTACTGTTATAGAATATTCAAAATCCTGGGTTCAGTTGAAATTGAATTAAAGATAATATCAGTCTTCAATGTTTTGTTCCTGTATATTTTCTTAAAACATATCAGGGGTTGTTGTTTTCAAATATTTAACGGTTAGTTATTTTTCTCTGGTGGAAAAATAAGTATTCTCAAAAATTCAAAATGTGCTTGGAGAGCCAAGTGTGCTCCCTCTTCCCTTGCCCCTCTCAAACACACACACACACACACACACACACACACACACACACACACACACACATACACATGTATATATCCACACACATAAATCTAGAGGGAAAAATTAAATTGATATAAGAAATCATAAAGAAGAAAATATCATCACTGCTTTGTTTGTTGAAAAGATTGTTCATGTGTATTTATAAAAGTAAGAACCAACTATTTGTTTTTAAAAAATTAAACATTATTTGGATGTAAAGCAAATATTTGTGGCCAATTAAATTTAATATTAATGCAAACAACGTATGTTACTTATTGGGTAGTAAGAATATTTGAATTGAATTGAATTTCAGTGTCCCAGTATGCTTTCTTGTTGATAGATATGAGCAAAATTATGCATGGTAATCTCTTATTAGTGATTCTAATTTGCACAGAAGAGCAAGAATAAGCTAGACTTTTGTTGTGTTTATAGCATATTGGTCAAAATGTGCCTGAACAGATCTTACCACTAGAAAGGGAATGCAATATCTGTAATAAATTTATTAAAGATGGTGATCTAGGCTAGTCTTTCCTTCTCTTGCTAAATACTATTAAAATGCAAAGGAGATGGCCCATTCCAGGTTTGTTCTTTAAATTTGAAACTAAGATAAATGGAAAAATAGATCATAATGAAGGAACTCTAATCTCGTAGACTGGAATTGATAAATAGTAATAGCAATAGCATTTATATAGTGTTATGTCCCTGGACCTTGAAGAAGTTCCCACCAAGGTCTGTTCGCGCTGCGGGGGCGGCTGTCCCTCCTCATTGGCTGGGTTTCCCCAGCAGCCTGCTATAAAGCAGGCTGCTGGGTCCAACCCAGCTGTTCACTGCGAGCCAGTCCCAGGCTGAGCAAGCACGTTCAGCCCTTGTAAATAAACCTTGTTGCACTAAGCCCTGGTTCAGCCTCTTATTTCCCATACTTAATACTGGCGACGAGGATGGGATGGCTACCAGAGGCAAGCTGCAGCTGCTGAATCACTAATATGCTGATCTGCAGCCCAGAGAGAGAAACGATCAGCCAAAAATAGAAGCAGCTGACCGCAGCCCAGAGAGAAGCGATCAGCCAGGGAGCGAAACGAAACGGCTGAATCACTATAACGCTGATCCGCAGCCCAGAGAAGGGGCGGTCAGCTAAAATAGGAGCAAGCGCTGATCGCAGCCCAGAGAGAAAGCGATCAGTGAACAAGCCAGCGAGAGTGAGAAGCGCTGCGAGCCGCAGCCGCTCGTGCCGTTTAGGCGCGAAATTCAAATAAGCTGTCAGCTGAAGCACATTCAAATACAACACAGCGTTGTATTACGAAGTCACTAACGCGCCCACACAGGAGCGAATTTCAAAAGAGCTACACAACGACCGTTGCAGTCTAAACACCTTCTGATCCCCAGAGAGAGAGAGGGTGCGAAATTTCACCAGGCTGAAGTCACTTGCCTAGCTTTGGGCACTAAACCTCTACTGCTACCCCAGAGAGAGAGCACTTGCTAGCACGGGCACCAAACCTCTACTGCTACCCAGAGAGAGCATTTTTTCCCCAACAGGTTAACCAGCGGACCTACAACATGAGGCGCCAATCCAGCCTTCCCAGCATTCAAGCCAGATGAGGAGAAAGTGGGAATCATACAAGAATCGATTTAATTATTACATCGGCATATCCAGGATTGGCTGAGGCAGGGAACACCGAAAGAAAGCACATTTCCTGACCTACTGTGGAGCCATCGTTTTCGATGCAGCCACAGCTCTTGTGGCTCCACGTGAGTTAAAAATGTCCCCTGGACAGAACTGTTAGAAATCCTTACTAACCACTATTCTCCTAGACCTTCACAGATTGCCAGGCGTTTCACCTTCAGAATGAGGAAGCAGGGGGACAAAGAGAGCATCAATCAGTACATGGCTGCTCTCAGGACTGCAGCACTCCATTGTGGGTTTGGCAGCTACCTTGATGACATGCTCCTAGACCAGCTGGTCTGTGGGGTCAAGGACCCGCGCCTACAAAAAGGCGGCTGCTCGCCAAAAAAGACCTTAACCTCGCTCAAGCCATCGAGGAAGCCCTGGCAGAGGAGCTGGCATCTCATTCAGCCACCGAGATCCAAGGTTCTGTCACCAAGCAAACAGCAGTTTCCGTCCACTCAGAAGAGGTGATCAATGAGGAAGACCCGGTGACGAGGCCGACATTCACCCCGCCTCACAAGCGCCAGGCGCCCTCAGGTCAGGAACCAGACAGGATAACACCGGGCCATCCAAGCACATCACGTTGTGCCTTTCCTGTAGTGGACCCCACTTGAGGACCACATGCAAATTCAAAGGAGCCACTTGCAACAACTGCCATAAGAAGGGCACATTGCAAGAGTATGCCAAGCCTCACACAATGCAGCACAAAGGGCATCTTCATTCGCACATGCCGGACCCAAAAGGCAAGTATTAAACTGCCGCACTAATCAAACTTGCTATTCTATTAGTAAAATCTCTCTTTCCGTCTTATTAGAAGGTAAACCTTGCAACATGGAGGTTGACACGGGGTCAGCGCTCTCCATTATTTCCTGGAACACCCTCAAGGAGCTTCAACCCAGCCTATCAAAGCCGACTCCAGAAGTGCCAGCTTAGCCTAAAGGACTACCAGGGAAGACCATTCCTGTAATCGGCAGAGGCAAGTTTTTGTTAATTTTAAAACCTTTAAGGGCCACCTACCTCTAGTGGTAGTGAGCGGCAACCTCCCTACACTTTTGGGACTTGATTGGTTTCCCACCTCGGGTTAGGTCTAACAGGAGTCCATGCTACCTCAACCTCTGACACGGACTCCCTGTTTGCTGATTACTCAGACGTATTCAGTGATGAGTTAGGGTGTTATAATGGCACTATCTCATTTCAGTCGATCCCCAGGCAGTCCCAATTCGGTTAAAACCTTAGCAGAGTTCCATTTCGCCATTCGGCCTAAATTAGACCTTGAATTAGATAAATTATTAAAACAAGGGATCCTGGAGCCTACAGACTTGCCAAATGAGGAGGCGCCCATACGTCACACCCCTAAAAAAAGATGGTAGCCTGAGAATTTGCTCAGACTACAAGACCACAATCAATAAATTCTTGCAAGTTAGCGCTTATCCAGTACCCGTCATTCAGCATTTATTACATACTTTTGAACCTGGCACTATCTTTTGCCAAATTGGACATGTCTCAAGCATATCAACAGTTCCCTGTTGATGACCAAGCAACAGAACTTCAGACCATTGTCACCCACAGGGAGTGCTTTCCGGTGCAAGCGTCTCCCAGTTTGGCGTAAGTGTTGCCCCCAGGCATTTTTCAATCCCTCATGGGCCGGATTTTACAGGGCCTTCCTGGAGTAGTACCCTACTTCGATGACATCTTAGTCTCGGCCAGGAACAGACCCCAACTCTTCCAGAGAGTTAGAGCAGTCCTGGAGAGGTTCAGGCAGCATGGCCTCAAGTTAAAAAAAGAAAAAATGTGCCATTGCCACTAGACAGGTGGACTTTCTGGGTTATAAAATTGACGCCTCAGGCATTCACCCCTGGAGTCAAGGTTAAGGCAATACACGAGGCACCCACTCCAACCTCCAAAGCAGAACTGCAGGCCTTTTGGGGCTCTTGAACTTTACGCGTCATTCCTGCCCCATAAAGCCTCTGTGGCAGAACCCCTCCACAGACTTCTGGATAAAAAAACGGTTTGGCACTGGGGACACAAAAGAAGATTCCGCTTTCGCGCAGTCAAGTCGCTACTCACATCAGAGGCAGTGCTTATCCAGTTTGACCCCAACCTCCCATTAGTACTGGCCGCAGACGCATCTCCTTTCGGCATTGGGGCAGTTTTAAGTCACAGACTGCCCAACGGCTCCGAGGCCCCTATCGCTTTTTTTTCCAGGGCGCTCTGCAACAGAGCGCAATTACAGTCAAATTGATAAAGAAGCCTTGGCAGCTGTTACAGCGGTGAAGAAATTTCACGAATTTCTCTTTGGCCACTTTTCGAGCTAGTCACCGACCACAAACCGCTTTTAGGGTTACTAGCAGGTGACAAAGCAGACCCCTCAAATTCTGTCCCCCAGAATGACCAGATGGACCCTTTTCCTAGCAGCATACTACAGTATAGACTTGTGCACCACCGGGTAAAACATTGTCCCACGCAGACGCTCTTAGCCGCTGCCCCCTGCCTGACCAGCTGAAGACCCTGCCCCGGTCAACGCCATTTTTGAAGTCACCCAACTGGACCTACCAATCACTGCCCTTGATATTGCCAATAAATCCAAAAGCGGACAAAGCGATCGCCCAGGTACTGGACTGGGTGAGGAGGGGTGGCCGGGCAGTGACATTGAAGCTAAATTCACGCCATTTAAGACCCGCTTACAGGAACTGTCGAGCTTACAGGGCTGCCTGCTATGGGGCACTCGGTGGTCATCCCGACATCTCTGCGTACCCGAGTGCTGGAGGCGTTGCATGAAGGCCACCCTGGCATCGTCAGAATGAAGGCGTTGGCGCGAAGCTACATTTGGTGGCCCGGCCTTGATGAGGACATCAACAAATGGGTAAGCTCCTGCCATCCCTGCCAGGTTTCCCGTCCATCCCCTCAATTGCCACCCCCCACCAAGTGGGAAAGTGCCAACGCACCCTGGTCCAGGATTCACATCGACCTCATGGGCCCATTGCATGGCAAAATGTTCCTCGTGGTTGTAGACTCTTACTCAAAGTGGATTGATGTGGCACAACTATCCACGACCACTTCTACAAGCAGTCATCAAGGCATTGATTTCGCCTGTTCGTAACGCCGCGGTCTACCAGACTCCATTGTTTCCGACAATGGTCCCCAGTCGCGTCAACCGAATTCAGTCGTTTCGGCCAACCTGGGCATTTGTCACATCTTCACGGCCCCCTTTCATCCTGCCAGTAATGGGCTAGCAGAGAGAGCTGTTAGGACCACTAAAGAAGCCCTGGCCAGGTTCAGCAAGGATGACTGGCACCACAAACTATCCTGTTTCCTGTTAAGCCAGCATTCAACCCCTTGCACAGTAACCAACAAGTCCCGGCCGAGCTTCTGATGGGCAGGCGCCTGCGAACTGTATTGGACAGGCTCCACCCACATTACTGCCCTGACTCTCCTCTCGCTTCCACATCGGGGAGTAGGCATTTTGTCTTGCAGGAACCCGTGTTCGCGAGAAACTTCGCTGGCAACCGTTGTGGATCCCAGGAGAAATCGTAGCCATCACAGGACCCAGATCATACCGGGTTAAGCTGGAAGATGGCCGGGTCTGGAGAGCGACATCTGGACCAGCTTCGGAGGCGCCAGGGCACCCTTGTCAGCCGCGACTCGGGGGCACAGACCGGTGAGAGTCCGCTGCAACTTCCACACAGCGACATCGACTCCGATGACCTGCTAATGTCTCCAGCCGGACCAGAGAATCCAAATGATGACTGCGGCGACCTAGCGTCCAACCCATCCGAGCCAGGCGGCGTGAGGACACTCCCAGCGTCAGCCCTACTGACCCCGGACCAACTCCGACCGAGGGTGGTACTGGGACTCATCATCGAGCCAACAGTCGCCAACGGACTCTGATCCACTGAACAGCACACCAGAGTTGCGCCGCTCTGGGCGTCAGCACAAGCCTCCCGTATACCTCAAGGACTATGCGTGTTCGCATCTGGGGGAAGGGTGTTATGTCCCTGGACCTTGAAGAAGTTCCCACCAAGGTCCGTTCGCGCTGCGGGGGCGGCTGTCCCTCCTCATTGGCTGGGTTTCCCCAGCAGCCTGCTATAAAAGCAGGCTGCTGGGTCCAGCCCTTCAGCTGTTCGCTGCGAGCCAGTCCCAGGCTGAGCAAGCACGTTCAGCCCTTGTAAATAAACCTTGTTGCACTAAGCCCTGGTTCAGCCTCTTATTTCCCATACTTAATATATAGTGCTTTACAATCTTGTCTAAGTAGTTTACAGATAATGACCATATTTCCCCCAACAATTTGGGTCCTCATTTTATCCACCTCAGAAGCCTAAAAGACTGAGTCAACCTTGAGCCTGGTGAGATTTGAACTGCCAAATTGTAGTCAGCCAGCAGTCAGCAGAAGTAACCTGCTATACTGCACTCTAATCACTGTGCCATTGTGGCTCTATACATGTAAATGTAATTATCATGGCTGCATGTTATGCTCCAGTAATTAATAATAGCAGAAAAGTTTGGGGAAAAACTGTCCTATGTTCTCAGTAAATATGATCCAAGGGACAATTATTACTTTTACATTAATAGACAGGTGGGAGCGTGGTGACATAATAAGAAAAACATGTTACATTTTGAGACCTAGGAATGAGTAAGAAAGGTGAAAGTGAAGTACTGTAAGTTTCTGCTGAGAAAAAAATTGTATTATGAATGCTGTTTGAAGTATAAAATAGTTAATGTATTCAAATCAAATCAAATCAATCCTATCTTTATTAAGTCATGGATCAGAAAATAAAACACAAGAGTTACAAGAAATTAAATTCTAAAATATCTAAAAAGGATTAAAGTTAACACCATGGTGTTTTGTGCAAACTATAAAACAGCATTTGATTGTGAACAAGACAGTAAAATCAAATAGATCTAATTATAACATCTTGAGTTAAAACAGATTCGAATGACCACAAATATTTAGTAAGGAACAGAAACAGGGGTGGGATTCTACTAGTTCGGGTGAACCCCTTGTTATGATTCTGCACAGTTTGGAGAACTGGCAAATCGTGCCACTGGCTGGCCCTGCCCGATTCTGCCCAGCCCCTCTCAGCCACTCCTTATCTTGCCTTGGCTCCTCGCCTAGAGTCATGCCCGCAGCTGAGGCTGATCTCTGGTTCCTCACCCAGGCCCAGCCTTAGATCTGCAGTGCCGCTTCAGCCCCACCCCCTGAGTGTGCACAAAGGAGGTGGCAAGCGCGCAGGGCCTGGTGACCCTGGGGACTGCTTGCTGAGCGCTGCCTTTCATCCAGGATGCATTGCCAGCCCAGCTCTCGAACTCTTGGAGCCTCCTGTGCTCATGCCCAGGGGGCGAGGCTGAGGCAGCAGCGTGGATCTAAGGCTGGCTGCATGTGGCACGAGTGCCTCCATTCCCCACTCACTGGCCTTTCCCTGGGATTGCCCCAGCCCCACATGGGAAAGCAATGTTCCTACCTGTGCATGGAGAAAGAAAGAGGTAGTAAGGAGAGGGTAAGGGGCTTCTAGCTGAGAGTGTGCCATGGGCAGTTGTAGCCATAGGACATCGCAAGCCGCAAGGGCTCAGGAGGGGAGCAGGAGATGAACAGTGGTGACGTGCAGCTTCTGGCATTGCAAGGGGAAGGGGGCAGAAGCAGAACTGTCCTGGGGCAACAGAAGGGAGGGTGGACGAAAAGGGAAGCTCCACAGTTTTTTTTTTAAATAGGGAGAGACTTTCCATTTTGATCCCCTTCCCTTGTTGTTGCCTCTGTGCCTGATAGACCTCTGCGCAACTCTCAGGTCACCTCTCCAACCAATGCACACACACACACACACACACACACACCTAAGGTCTCCCCCTTCCCCTTCCTTCTCTCTTTTGAATGATTTTCTCAGTACTTTCTCAATGTGCTGGATCTTCAGTTTGTTTTACTGGAAGAGTGAGTTAGAATTGTTTCTTCTCACCCACCTTCCTTTCCGCTTCCTTAGAATCAGAAAGTCACAGATCTAATCTGGAAGAAAATCACTGTCTTGAACCAATAAAAAGTACAGGTGGTGATAATACCTTCTTTCTGTGACCCATTTCCTCCTTTCAGTGATCCATGAAAGTACATCTATGGTATGTAGATAATAAAGTTGAAAAAGGGTGAACATTTTTACAGAACTATAGAAACACTGAGGCTGGGTGTGACAAGGAATGGCTGGGAGGGGAAGGGCCAGGTGAGGCACCCCTCGATGTGAGTGACATTGAATTGTCACATCCACCCAGTCACATGACCACCAAGCTATGCCCATCAAGCCAGCTCAAGAAAATGTTTTTGAAGCCTGGATTCAGCTTTAGATCAATAGCATGCTGCTTGAGATCAGCTAGTATGTATTAATAGCCCATCAAAGTGATGCTGCCAATGAATAGCCATAAAATAATAATCTGGCATGTATTGCCTAACTCTATGAATATTATAAACTGTCAATCATAATTAAGAAAGAAGGAGAGCTTAAGCTAGTATGAGAACATATGAATCCTTGCAGAAATGTGTTCAAAATGCAGCAAGCTGTTTGAAAGATGATTTTCAAAAACTTGGACTGAATTCTTTCCAAAGGAAGGAATGACCTGTAGGGACCCAAATGAGCTCCCAAAAGGAGGTGGACTCAGATCTTAGCTGAGAAATTTTAATCACTGCAAGTGTATGTTGAGCTCCTTTGAAGAAATAAAAGGTTTGTAAAACCAATACTGTTTTTGTGCATTTAAAATAACATAGCCAGCATGAGATTTATGATTGCCAAGGTCAAAAGCACATCTGAGATCAATGGACACTGTGTAGACAGATGAGCATGTTCCAAAAGAATATTTTTCAACCAGAGGTTGGAAGATTTAATAATGGTTATTGATTGACCAGCCTTCTCTGAAGGCTGCCTGCTTTTCAGCCAAAATATTACGAGCCAATCCAGAAATGTGTTCATAAATAATAAATACGCTGAAACTGAAAAGGCTAATGGGACAGAAATGGGCAGCTAGATCTCTGCCTCCTTCTCTGTAGGTTAGGATCACTAAAATTAGGTCTTAATCAGGAACCTTAGCATGATAATTAATATAGTGAAAGGACAGCCAGAACAGATACCCACCAATCTAAATTGTTTTGAATTGCCTCCGTTGAAATAAAATCATATCTAGGAGATTTGTTTGGTTTCAGGTGCTTAATCAGTTTTGTAATTTTAGAGCCTGATAACAAGCCAGGAGGGGAGCAGATGAGCTTCATAGTCTAGGTTGTTTTGCGGGGAGGGGATAATTCTTCTTGCTTGTACAGCGGTTTAAAACGGTTTCTCAAATTAAAGCAGGAATAAAGGATGAAATTCATAAAGGAAAGCAGATTGGAAAGTTACCGTATATTTTTGCTCCATAAGACACTCTGAACCATAAGACATACCTAGCTTTTGGGGAGGAAAACAAGAAAACAAAAAATCTGCCTCGGCCTCCCAGCACCAGTACGTGGCTTGTCAGGGTTCCGCTCTTCTGCTCATTTCATCCAAAAGCTCTTGAAACTATGGAAGAAATTTCCCATAGGTGTAACTGTCCCCGCAATGGATTTTTTATCCTGGGACCCAGGTCTATTCTGTCAGTGTTGTCACCAACTAGCACCTCCTATTAGTGCTTGGATTGGCCTCCCAGAACAACGATGATCAGCTATTAGTGCCACTGCCTTTAGCTGCCACTGCCATTCGCAAAATGGTGTGTCTTATGGAGCAAAATAATACAATATATATTTCTAGAATAGAACTGAATTCTGTAGCAAGGGGTAGACATTATTTGGCTCCAAGACTTTATCAGAATCTACCTCTTCTTTGTCTGTTATAACTGTTTATATTTCCTCTTGAATAGGAGCAGGTCCTTGGTTGAGTAGGAGAGAGGATACTTTTTATCTTCCTTAAGGTAGGTAAATGTAGGTAAGCCCTTCATGGCTTGGGACCTGAGGGAACGTCTCTTGCCAGTCATATCTACCTGACCCATTAGAACAGGGGGACACAGAATGTTGTGGGGCCCATCCCTGAAGGAGTTACACCTGGTGGGACCCAGAAGAAGGGCCTCCTCCATGATGGATCCCACTCTCTGGAATATATTCTCCTAGAAATTAGAATGGCCCCCACTTTAGCACTCTTTCAGAAGGCACTGAAAACCTGGTTTCGCCAGTGGGCCTGGGGAACCCAGAGCGGGATGGAGCCCACCAAATGGCTAGTGTGATCTGAGTTGTCAGGGCAGGAGGTGGGAGTTGGGGGTGATTTTTTTTTCCCCAGATTTTGTTCTATTGTACTTTATTAATTTCTTTGATTCTTTTTGTTAGCTTTTATTGTTTTTTATTTTTTGTTTTAAATATGGTTTTACATTGTGTAAGCTGCCTTGAGTTGCCATGGGCAAATAGGTGACAATATACATTAAATAATTAATTAGATAGATAGATAGATAGATAGATAGATAGATAGATAGATAGATAGACAGACAGACAGACAGACAGATAGTTTTTTTGGCTATATGGAAAACACCGGTGGTGAGATTCAGCCAATTTGCACTCGTTTGGGTGAACTGTTTGTTAAATTACCCACCTGCCCCACTATAAAAATGGATCCTGGATGCTGCGCTGCTATACAGAAAGGGCAGTGCGAGGGAAGAAGGCCACTTTCCCTCTTTCTTTTCTCTACTCCTCCTCTTTCCCTCATGCTGGTCACTCCTTTGCCCATTTCTCTATTGCAGTACACTGTGCCCGGGGGCGGGGGAGTTAATTTAACAACCTGTTTGCCCAGGGTAAGGTTGGCCATTGTGGGAAGCTTGTCTCACATGTGCAGTGAAGCTGGTGGACGGGGATGGGTCATGTCTCCCTTGACAGCCAACTTGACCCTGGGTGAACTGGTTGTTAAATTCTTTGAATCTCACCATTGACAATCACTATCAAACTAGGGTTGGTTAAAAGAGCTCTGATTCCTGTTAGAGATATATGGATGGGTAGAAAGAATTAATTGAAGAAGCTGAACTAGTTGAATGTAAGATGGCAAAGTCTGATCATGGGATCTGTAATCCAGAATTGAACATAAATGAAGTGCGTCCTTAGTAGAGAACACTTTGGGTTAATTTATCCTGTCTAGCTTTTCCATTTTTTTGTTTTTATTTTGGTGATATCGTCAGATGGAATAGGATGTATATTAAAAAAAAGCAGCAAAGAATTTTAAAAGCAAAACATTGGGTCAATGACACTCTCATAATGGTTTTCAATATGAAATTGGAGAACTGCTGAACATACTTTGTAGTCAATTTGATATGCTCTTGTGCTTGTCCAATATGGGAATTCTGCCAGATAGTCAATAATAATGGTGGTATTCATAATTTGCAGATCCAATGGGTCTGTTCTCAAGGTTCTCAAATGGGTCTATTGAAATAATTTCAGTATTTAGAGTGGTTGAGATATAAATGCTCAGACCAGCAAAATGTCTCCCTTGTCCTGTGCTAGGAGCTGCTAAAGATATTATTTATATCCCTCAATAAAGAGATAATTTGCTGACCATGTCTCTGAGAATATAAGGATGTTGACTTTGAAGATATAACTTATAAAGGCAGGGTCTTGATTTCTGATTTCCCAACCAGCAATGTTCCAAGAGAGTAAGGATAGTGATTTTAGTATAGAGCTTCCTTGTTTATTATCAGAGGGGGTGACTAGCAATTCATTGAGGTCTAGGAATGAATAATATTGAAGGAGTTGGATTGGAATTAGGAAAGTTTGTTAAAGGAATTACTGACACAGAAAGTTGCAGCTGCAATAGGTGTAATGATCTGTGGGACTCTACTACCTAGCAACAAAAAAGTTATAAATCAGAAGGACATTTATTTATTTTATTTATTTGTCAAACATGTACAAGATAACAAGTATAGGTATGAACATAAACATGAACAAAGGAAGTAAATACAGATAAATGCCTTTATCTGGCAGCATAAAGCTTTGTAATGATTTTTAATGTTAGCTACATAGCCAGTTTTGTTTTCTCACAAAAAATATATTTTTATTGTGACTTTCTTATTGTTATGGGTAATTTGGTTTTTTTTGTCTTTAGGGATTATTTTTGGAATGTGTAGATTAATGACTCTATCGACTTTGAGCAAAAAAGTGTTATAATAATCTCTAGTATTACAACCTGTGAACAAAAAGTGCAAATCAAGAAATGCGAGGTCAGCAGCTATGAGACCATAGTTGGCTTTTTAAAAATTATAAATTGGTGTCCCATCATTAAGATCCTCTTTGCAAGGACACAAGTTGAGACAAAAATCAATCATAGTGTGATCACTGTTGGAAAAAGGTTCTTTAACTTCTAGGCCATAAATTGAGTTTAAGCTATTACAGTAGATGAGATCTAAGCAATTGTTGAGTCTAGTGTTGTTTGTTACCAACTGCTCCAGCCCCAGAGTCGTAACAACATTGTACAGGGTTGCATGTATAGGTTTGGTTGTACATTCATTTAAGGTCCAATTAATAAGAGGCAAATTGAGGTCACCAAGAAAGATAAAGGGATGTGGGCAGGAAGCTGCCCATGTTAGTAGTGCATTTAACTTGATCATATGACCAAGGGGCTCTATAACATAGCAAGAAATGAACTATGGCATTTAAGGACAATTCGCAGACAATGGTCTCAGGAAGAGCAATTTCCTGTGTAAAATTAATCTTTTTCAGACCTAGGAATTTTTATAGAAGATAGCAACACTACTCCCTCTATGGTTTTCATGGTCGACCTTAAAATGTGATAGTCACTTACTGTAATAAGGGAGTGTGGAAAGGATACATTCAACCACGTCTTGCAGACAAAAATATGGTCGAATAGGGCCTCATTTAGAAGCAGGAGGAATTCAGGCATTTTGTTTGCGAGGCTTCTTGCATTAAGTAGCTCGCATTTCAGGCCTGTAGGGGTGGACCTGGAAGAAGTTAGAGGTTTGCATGCCTAGTTTAATTTGTTTGGGGGGGGGACGGATGTTGGGATGAAAGCTACTGGTCTTGTGTTTAATACAGTCAGCATGGTAGTCTATGTACAGGTCAGTCTCTCCTTGATCCTGGAATCTTTTGAGTTCCAAATGAAGCTTGTGGGCGTGGGCATGTTATAGTATGGATGGGTCAGGCCGTGAATGAAGTTTCTTATGAATTGTGCAGCTTTTGGTGATTAAGTTTATTCTGGAGATGAATTTGCATTTACTAGTTTCACTGTTGCAAATGACTCTGTAGAAGCATGGGGCCACCCAACCATCGCTATTCTTGAACACAGGGCCATATCAGCAAACGTCAATGATTACATCAGGAGAGATGTGTTTTGTATTAACATACTCCAAAAGGTAAATTCCGATTGGTCCACACAAACTGCAATCTGATTGGCCGACTCAACAACTGTGATTGGCTTACTTAAAATACCCGTGATTGGCCGAGTCGATTGAGGGAGATTCAAAGTGCTGTCATTGGCCGACGAGCCGCAAGCAATCCCTATATGAAGGGCTGCCACAGCTCCAAGATCTTGTACAGATCTTAACATAAAATAAAGAGCTTGAAGTGCACTGGTCTCGCATCTCATTTGTACCCAATCTAACACTGGCGACGAAGGTGGGATCGTGAGACAAAGAGACCAGAAGAGCATGTGATGAACTGACGCCGAAATCCCGACAAGATGGCCGGCAACCACTCACCACCCGCACCCTTCGACCAGGCTGCTGAGGACTGGGAATCATACATTGACTGATTCCTAATGTTCCTCGAGAGCAGCAATCTAAAGGATGCCAACGGACAAAAGAAGAGTTCCTGACACACTGCGGACCCGCAGTGCTCAAGATGGCCAAAGCCCTAGCCAAACCCGCAGATGTGAAAGAGATGGACTGGCCCGACCTCAACTGGCTGCTGTGAAGCCACTACGCCCCTGCCGTGCCCAACCTCATCAGATGGCATGAGTTTTATCGGAGGGACCAGAAAGAGGGCGAGAGCATCAGTGACTTTGTGGCCACACTCAGGGACCTCAGAGGCATGTGCGGGTTCACTGACATGGACGAGGCCCTGCGAGACCACGTGATCCTCGGGCTCAGGGACCCCATCCTCCGACTGAGCCGACTGATGGCAAGGGCGGACATCTCAGTCACTGAGGCCATCACCGAAGCAACGGCAGCCGAAGCCACCAAGCAGTCCACGGTCAGGATGCGACAGATGAATGCAGCAGACTGACCTACGACTGGGGAGAGAACACCAACCCCGGAAGGATGCACGGAGACCAGCCACAAGACCGCCACCACACACCATGGGGACCTTGACTCCTTCTCTGACACCGAGGATGAGGAGGAGGAGATCCACCAACTGCAGGCGGAACGGGAACGGCGGGAATGGCGAGGCTGTAAATTGGGGTTCCAGTGTGCCGGGTGTGGGGGCAATTATCCTCGTTCAGAGTGCCGATTCTACGATGCCATCTGTTGGCACTGTGACAAATGGGGACACATTGCCAAGGTGTGCCAGAATAAGAGGAACCACAGCCCCCGGCAACTAGACAGCAGCCCCCGGCAATGAGACGGCAGCCCCGGTGATGAGATGGCACCCCCAGGACCAGAGACCGACACGCTGAGAGCTGGTGGAGCTGGGATGGGAGGAACAAGTGGTTCGGCGAGGCCTGGCGCAAGGAAGAGACCCATTAGACAGTCTTCATCGGGCACTCAACTACCCTTGACGACCGAAAAATGCACGTGGAGGTAGGCATCGAAGACCAGCCATGCGAGATGGAGGTTGACTCCGGATCCTACCTCTCCATGGTCTCCTGGTGCACAATCAAGCGCCTGGTGCCTACCATCCACAGGTGCGAACTGGAAAACCAAAAGCTGACCCTGAAGGACTATCAGGGAAACCGCATTCCCGTGGTCAGCATTGGACATTTTAAAATAACATTCAAGGGTTATGCAGAGGTACTTCCACTCACCATTGTGGACAAAGACCGCCCAAGCCTGCTGGGACTACAATGGTTCGCACCATTGGGGATCAAGGTAACGAGCATCAACCACGTCGCCGAGGCGGACTGGGAAGAAATTCTCATGAGGGACTTCCAGGAGGTCTTCATCGGTGACCTTGGCAAGTACCAGGGGTCCCCAATATCTTTTAACATAAACCCAAACATTGCCCCAATCCGCCTTAAGCCACAGCGAGTGCTATTCATGCTCAAGCCCAAAATCGATGAGCAATTAGATAAGCTCATTGCGCAAGAGGTCTTAGAGCCGATAGACCATGCCCGGTGGGAAACTCCTAGAGTCACCCCAATAAAGCTGGATGGGTCAGTGAGGTTCTGTGGTGACTACAAGGCCACCCTCAACCATGCCCTGCAGCAGAGCGCTTACAGCACCTTCTGCACTCACTGGGGGGAGGCAAAGTCTTCGCGAAAGTCGATCTGGTGCAAGCGTACCAGCAACTGCCAGTCAATGCTGAGACAGCAGAGGTGCAAACCATCGTAACCCACCGGGATGCATTCCTATGCAAAAGACTCCAATTCGGAGTCAGCATGGCACCAGGGGTATTCCAGAGTCTGATGGAGAGACTATTACAAGGGATAAAAGGGGTGGTCCCCTACTTTGACGATGTGCTAGTGTCAACTACAAATAAAACCCAATTAGAGAGCCGCCTAAGGGAGGTCCTACAGAAATTCAAAGACACCGGTCTAAAAGTGAAAAAGAAAAATGTCAACTTTACAAAGAGAAAGTTGAATTCCTGGGGTACTTCCTAGACAAAAATGGAATCCACCCCACGGAAAAAAAGGTTAAAGCCATCAAAGAAGCCCCTAGACCGTGAAATAAAATGGAACTGCAGGCTTTTCTTGGACTTATAAACTTTTACAATATTTTCCTGCCACAGAAGGCAACCACAGTGGAACCCCTTCATAGGCTACTGGACAAAACAGCCACCTGGGCCTGGGGGAAGCGGGAAGAAAATGCGTTCAAACAAATAAAAGACCTACTGACATCTGACGCAGTCCTCATGCAATACAGCGAGACCCTACTGTTGACCATGACCTGTGACGCTTCACCCTTTGGTGTTGGAGCCATCCTCAGCCACACACTGCCAGATGGGAGAGAAGCACCCATCACCTTCTTCTCAAGAACGCTGTCCAAGCCGGAGAGAAACTACAGCCAGCTGGACAAGGAGGCCCTAGCAGTAATCACCGTCATGAAGCGTTTCCACAAGTACCTATACGGTAGGACCTTTTCAATTATTACCGATCACAAACTACTGCTAGGGATACTGGCAGGGAACAAGGCCACCCCGAATGTACTGTCACCAAGGATGACAAAGTGGTCCGAGTTCCTTGCTGCCTACAGCTACCAACTGACACACCGATCCGGGAAGGACATCACACATGCAGAGGCGTTGAGCCGCTCCCCCCTGCTGGACCTGGAGGATGACCCGGCACCCACAACATCAACACTGCACATAGAGACACTACCCAATCCACCCCTGACTGCGTCAGACATTGCCCGAGAAACTAATAAAGACAAACGTCTGGCGCGGGTCTTGAATTGGGTGGAAAAAGGGTGGTCGGAAACCGACGGCGGAGAGCAGTTTAAACCCTTTCGAAACTGGCAGACCAAACTGTTCATGCAAAAGGGTTGCATACTTTGTGGGGACAGGGTTGTGATCCCTGAAATTTTACAAAAAAGGGTATTGACTATGTTGCATGAGGGGCACCCGGGCATTGTCAAAATGAAACCCCTGGCCAGGAGTTACACCTGGTGGCCAGGAATGGACAAACAGATTGAAACTTGGGTGGCCTCATGCAGAAAATGCCAGGAATCCAGGAATGGAATAGAAGTGGGTCAAAAGTGAATTAAAAATGTAATAGAAAAAGGAAAAACCTGTTTACTTATGGAAGAGTTCATTACAGCCATTGCTGCCTGTCCATCATCTTAGATTTCAATTCATGCTAGAAGGCTGCTAACTAAGGCATGTAGATATATAAACTTTGGAAACTTTCAGCTTATTATAATAGTAAAAGGCCACTGGCATGTTTCAAATATTTTTACCACCAGTTCAGTTGGTGTGGCTTGGTGGGCATGCTTTGCATGCTTGTGTGCACCAAATGTGCACATTGCACAGGTGCTGAGGCATTTGAGTCACCTCCTGCAATCCTGCACTCTCCCTGAAGCTTCAGCAGCTGCCATGTGGCAATTGCTGTGCCACGCAAAGCAGCTGCGCTTCAAAAGCGGGACATAAAGGTTAGTATGGGAGCCCGGGCAGGTGGGTGGGCCCAACACAGGGTATCAGAAAGAACCAGTTCAGTCTCCACTGTTCATAGCTGTTACTGGTTTGGCAGAACCAGTAGAATACCACGACTGTAAAAGGCATACCTCTTTCAATAATAACGCTTATTAACATAAACATGTATGAAAAAGAGTAAAGTAGAACAATTTAATCAAAAGAAATGTGTTAAGGAATCAATATATGATTCTTAGGGTGTTCCTTAATCATAGTTGTATTAAAATTGTGCTTGTGCATTGTTCGAGGTCTTGGCTTCTTTAGCTGCTGAGATCTTTTTGCTGGAGCACTCCAATAAAAGAAGTTGGAAAAGACATTCCTCATGTCTGGTGGTCTTTATTGGCTTTGGCAGCAGGTAAGGACACATTTGGGGTAAAACAGTTTTGTAGGCTCGTTCTGTGATGATTCAGCCTCACTTCAAAACTAATGAATGAACAGACAAAAGGGGGATCCGAGGGCAATACTTTGTCTAGCCTTGCATTCCTTCCTTCACCTGTGACTGACTCAATGTCTAAAGCCCTGAAGAAATTGAGGAAGTGGTCAACCAAAGGAGTATCTGAGGGAAGGAAAAGAATGGTTAAGTAAGGATCAAATGGGAGACATCCCCAGGGGATAAAGGTATCTGCCTGAGATTCGGCTTCAAGTTAGTTAAAGACAATAACTACTCAGGAGAAATCCCAAGGAGACCAGAAGTGTGTCCACCTTTGAGGTAGATCAATGGGCAACAAAGCAGGTAAAATGAGGAGCTGCCTGAGGGATGGGAATTTCCCTACTTCAAGGTGAACTAAAGGGACAGTTGCTTCTTAGAGCCATCAAAGGGGTGAAAGGTTTCTTGGCTCAGATTTTTAGATATTCTTTTAAACATTTTTTTACTCTTTTCTCTTTCATTGGTTGCTATTTTTCTTTCTTTTACAAGGACTTTCTGCCTTAGAAGAGCAAGAGAAGCAGGAAAGAGGGGTCAGTTTTTCTAGCCTTTTAAACAATTTTTTCGTTGCTTAATTCAAACATTAAACTCTTGCCTGAGAAAGGCAGGGCAAATGTGATATCTGACCTGCTTTTCCAGTTTTGGCTTGCACTGCTTTTGATCTGCATATATGAAGCTGTGCAGATATATTTTCTTTTCTGTTCTGGTCGCTGAAATACAAATTAGAAAATCAACTGGGATGCCATCTGCCTTTTTCTTTAAAAAGCTATCCACTGTCATAGCTGAACTTCTAAGCATAATCTTTGAAAAATCTTTCAGGACCAGCTCCTTGCCAAAACTATGGTAACAAGTCATGGTCATCCCCATCTTCAAAAAGGGAGAACCCAGCCTAGTTGAAAATTACAGACCAATCTCTTTATGCTGCATCACCTGTAAAGTCATGGAATCAATTATTAACCAATCCATTATCCTCCACTTAGAGACAAACAACCTACTCTCTAATAAACAATTTGGTTTCAGAAAAAAACTATCCTGTAATCTTCAACTCTTACACTGCAAAAACATATGGACTACACAGCTCGATCAGGGCAAAGCAATAGACGCAATCAACATAGACTTCTGTAAAGCCTTTGATTCAGTGGTACATGACAAACTACTCCTAAAACTAAAATCTTATGGTGTCTCTGGACACCTGCATAACTGGATAGAAGCATTCCTGTCAATCAGACGACAAATGGTCAAAATTGGGAGCGTCCTATCAACTTCTGTACCTGTCAACAGTGGTGTCCCCCAAGGCAGTGTTCTAGGACCAACTCCCTTCATACTCCACATAAATGACCTCTGTGATCATATTAAGAGCAACTGCGTTCTCTTCACTGATGATGTAAAGTTATTTAACACCACAGACAATACTGCTATACTTCAAAAAGACCTCGACTATGTATCAGAATGGTCAAACAAATGGCAACTTCAAATCTCAACAAATAAATGCTCTGACTTACATATTGGGGAAAAGAATCAGAAAATAAAATACAAGCTGAATAGTCAAGACTTTGTTGATGATCCAAACTCTGTCAAGGACCTTGGAGTACTCATCTCTACTGATCTAAGTGCTAGAGCCCATTGTAACTACATAGCCAAAAAAGCACTAAGAGTTGTTAACCTAATCCTACATAGCTTTTTCTCTGGTAAAATTACACTACTAACTAGAGCATACAAAACATTTGCTAGACCAATACCTGAATACAGCTCATCAGTCTGGAACCTGCATTATGTATCTGATATTAACACAGTTGAGAAAGTCCAGAAATATTTCACAAAAAGTGTTCTCCACTCCTCTGCTTGTTGCAGAATACTTTATGCCACCAGACTTGAAATTCTAGACCTAGAAAACCTAGAACTACGCTGCTTTTGGTCCAATCTAAGTATAGTATATAAAATCATACATTGCAATGTCCTACCTGTCAATGAATACTTCAGCTTCAACCATAACAATACAAGAGTACACAATAGATACAACAAACTCAAGGTAAATTGCACCAAACTTGATTGCAGGAAATATGACATCAGCAACAGAGTGGCCAATGTCTGGAATACTCTACCTGTCTCTGTGGTTTCTTTTCCAAACCCCGAAAACTTTAATCTTAGACTGTCTACTATTGACCTCACCCCTTTCCTAAGAGGTCTGTAGGGTATGTGCATAGGCATAATACCGTGCAAAATACTGTCCCTGTCCTATTGTTTCTTTTTATTTTTCTTATATGTATCCATTTCATGTATTCATAATTATGTTTATACTTATACCTATTATCTTGTAAGCGATTGACAAATCAAATCAGATCAAATAATTAAATCTTCCAGTGAATCTTACATAAAGTTTAAGATAAATCAGTTTTGCAACAAGGCAGTTGGAAGAAACAGGCAAGTATTTAATGTTCAACTAGGAAGAAGGGGTGTATTAATAGACAAAAGAAGTCTTAATTGAGCAAGACATAATGTTATTTACAAACAGATGGGACATGAAAAAAACTTGCTTTTTTTCCCCTGTAAAATCTTTGAGTTTTAGAATGTTTAGTTAAATCTATATATATATCAAATAAAGGAAATGGCTAGAAAAGGTTTGCTTGGAAAACCTTTGCAAATGTTTTTAACCTACTTTGTCATATGAACAAGCTAACTGCATTACTAATGTGGGCAGCTTCCTGCTTGCATACCAGGGATTCAGCCAGTTCGCACCACTTCGGGAGAACCAGTTGTTAACTTTCTGAGTAGTTTGGCAAACTGGCTGTTGGAAGAATTCATTAGGGCAGAGAATCGGTTGTTAAATTATTTGAATCCCACCACTGCTGCACACCCTTATCTTACTTGGTGACTTCAATTTGCCTCTTATTAATTGGACCCTAAATGAATGTACAACCAAACTTATACATGCAACCCTGTCCAATTTGTTACGACTTTGGGGCTGGAACAGTTGGTAACGAACAACACTAGGACCAACAATTGCTTAGATCTCATTTTCTGCAACAGCTTAAACTCAATTTATGGCCTACAAATTAAGGAACATTTTTCCAACAGGGATCACAGTATGATTGATTTTTATCTCAATTTGTGTCCTTGCAAAGAGGGTTATAATGATGGGGCCCCAAATTATAACTTTAAAAAAGCCAACTATGATCTCATAGCTGCCCACCTCACATCTTTTGATTGGCACCTTCACTTCACAAAAAAGGTGCCATTATAACACTTTTTTGCTCGAAGTCAATAGAGTCATTAATCTAAACTATCTAAAATAATTCCTAAAGCCAAAAAAATAACAAAAAAAACCCCAATTACCCATAATAATAAAAAAGTTAGAATCCAAGAAAAAATCTCTTTGGCAAAAAAAAAAATTGGCTATGTAGCTAACTTTAAAAAAAACTAAAAACCTTGTGCCACCAGATAAATGCCGAATATACCAATCACCATTGCAAACAGGAGGAAGAGTTTTTAAACTCAAACTCTACCCATCCCTTCTATAATTTCATAAATTCCAAACTTAAAGACTTGAAAACTGTCCCACCCCTAAAAAGGCCTAATGGGGAAGACTGTGATGATGAAGCTCTTAAGGCCAACCTCTTTAATACATTCTTCAGTTCAGTCTTTGTCAACAGCAATGGCTGCTGCCCCTCATTTCCTAGTTGTACCACAACAAATTGTTACGATTTACTACATATTGATTTTACAGTAGATAACATTGAAATGGCACTACGTAACCTAAAGCTATCTCTATCTATTGGCCCTGATGGATTATGTGCCTACTTTTTGAAAAAGCTTGCCACTGCTCAAACTAAACCTCTATGCACAATCTATAAGGTATCTTTCAGAACCAGGTCCTTGTCCGACTTATGATCATTACCCATGGTCATACCTATTTTTAAAAAGGGAGACCCTAGTCTAGTAGAAAATTACAGACCAATCTCACTGTATTGCATCATCTGTAAAGTCATGGAATCAATTATAAACCAATCCATCACCCTCCATTTAGAAACAAACAACCTACTTTCTAACAAGCAGTTTGGTTTCAGGAAAAATTTGTCCTGTAATCTGCAAAGAAACATTTGGACCAAACATCTAGACCAGAGTAAACAATAGACGCAATTTACATAGATTTGTGCAAAGCCTTTTATTCAGTGGTACACGACAAACTACTGCTGAAACCTAGTTCTTATGGCATCTGCAGACCCCTGCACAAGTGGTTAGCCACATTCCTGTCAAACAGGCAACAAATGGTCAAAATAGGGAAGGCCCTATCAAATCCAGCCCAGTTAATAGCGGTGTCTCCCAAGGCAGTGCCTTAGGACCCACACTCTTTCTGCTTTACATCAATGACCTATGTGATCATATTAAAAGCAGCTGCATCCCCTTTGCTGATGATATAAAATTATTTACCAGCACTGACAATGCTCCTGCTCTGCAAAGCAACCTTGATTATGTGTCAGAATGGTCGCACAATTGGCAACTCCAAATTTCAACTAACAAATGCTCTGTCCTACACATTGGCAATAAAAATCAGAAATAACTAAATATAAGTTGGGCAGAAATGATCTTGTAGATGACCCAAAAGTACTCCTCCATTCACAATAGAATTCCCTATGCCTCCAGGCTCGGAATTTTGGGCTTGAACAATCTGAAACTGCTGCCTGTGGTCCAATCTAAGCATGGTTCACAAAATTGTCTGCTATAACATCTTGTCTGTCAATGACTTCTTCAACTTCAATCACAATAATACGTGAGTGAACAATCGATACAAACTCAAGGTAAACTGCTCCAAACTCAATTGTAGAAAATATGACTTCAGCAACAGAGTGGTCAATGCCTGGAATGCTCTACCCAACTCTGTTGTTACAGCCTCAAACCCTCACAGCTTCAATTTCAAATTGTCTACCATGGACCTCACCCCATTCTTAAGAGGTCCTTAAAAGGAACGTGCATAATTGCACCAGTGTTCTACCATCGTTGTCTAACTGTCCCCATTTATCTGTATTTACTCCCTTTGTTCATGTTTATGTTCATACCTATACTTGTTGTACATGTTTGACAACAAATAAAATAAATGAATAAAATAAAATACTTAAAGAAGACTTGCTTCCATTCATCAATCTGGCCTAATTTTTATTAAAAGCAGAAAGTTGACACTGAAGTTTGATACATAATTTTAGCCTTCACAATATCCCAGTAGCTTACTTCAGTATCCACATATATTTCAGTGCACTAAAGTTGTTTTTTCTATTTGAAGTTGTTCTTTTATTTTATTTTCTCATTTATATCTTTTTGTGTGTGCCTACCAAAACTGGGATATGTTGATTTGGAAGTTGGTATATTGGAGTCAAAGTACTGCACTCTATGATTTTATTTTTTTTTGCAGCAGAGATTCAGAATTGTTACAATGTTGAGTTTTGTACTCCAAATTCATCTAACAACATACCTACTTTTGATGGAATGGACAAAGCCAGGTCACAGTTATTTCTTTTAAATGTAGGGTATCCCTTTATTGGAAACACCTGTAACCTGGTACTCCAAGTCTCTGTCTTAGGCTAAGTACTCTTTAATATCTTCATCAATGATTTGGATGAGGGAATAGATGGGGAATTCATCAAACTGGCAGGAATAGCCAACAATCTAAAATTTAGGCTTAAGATACCGAAGGATCTTGACAGATTTGAACATTGGGTCCTATGTAACAAAATGAAATTCAGTGGTTAAAAAAAAAAGGAAAGTTCTACATTTAGGCAAGAAAAACCAAATGTTCAGGCTACTTTAAATCAATCTGCCATTTTAAAAAAATTGTTGCAAATGCTAATTCAAGTTTTTTTAAAAATATGTAGAATGCTATTATAGTAGTCCTTGACTTGCGACCACAGTTGAGTAGAGATTTTGTTGTTGGATGGGACTGCTGAATTAAGTGAGTTTTTTTCCTACTTCCTACTTCCTACCGACTATCTGTATACTTCATGGTTTCCTAATTTGACATGGTTGAAATCATTTATTTGATTATTACTTTTTATTCTGATTATTAAGGATTTTAATTTGTTTGTTGGTGCTCACAGTGCCTGTCCTGTATACTACAATTTTTGAAAGCTATTTTCTACATGAGATCTATTACTAATTTTGCAAAACTGTACATTTTGCATTCAGTCACTGTTATGTTTACCAACATTTTCACTTTGGTGAGGCTGAAAGTGCTTATTTTAGCCTCAAAGGAGAAATGAAAGCCACATAGGATGGACTTTGTAAAAATTGAAAAATGGTTGTTTTAGTACTGTTGCAATGACTAAGCAACATCGGTTTTCTTATATTTTAAGTTTGCTTTGTAAAAATGTCTGCTAATAAATTAGAATATGAACATTCTGTCATGGAGGAAGATGAACTGGTGGAACTGGCTTACCAGACAGTTGGCTACCCAATTTTGCATAGCTCAAAAATATTTTTTATGATTCTTGTATTAATTCTTAGGATTTATTTGTTGTGCTTACTTGCAATGTTTACTCACAATTATTAGTCGTTGTAAGGATTTGATCCTTACAAAGACTAGATTATTGGATGATTCTTTTCAATCAAAGTTTTGAAAAGAATCAAAGTGAGAAATGAAGGACTCAGATTGGAATTAGGAATATTTGTTAAAGGAATTGCTGATACAGAAAGTTGCAGCTGTGATGAGTATAACAAATTGTGGGACACTACTGCCTATCAACAAGAAAATTACAAGAAGGATATGCTAGAAGGATGAAAGCTAAGGCATATAGATATATAAACTGTAATAATCTCTAAGTTATTATAATATAAAAGACATACTGTTAGATATTGAATAGAATAACGTAGGGTCCAATCATTGGTCCCTTGATGAAGCAGGAAAAACAAACGCAAGTCAGTAGCTGAAGCCATGGACAGCTGCCATGGCACAGTTTTTCCCTTGCATTTTCCAGAGCTGAATGAAGAGCCTAGAAGTCTTTTGGTATCCTGTGTCTTCACTCCACCCACTACACAACACTGGCAATGAAGGTGGGATCTTGAAGAACAAAGAACACCAGGACAAGTGACAAAGAGCAATTACATCAACATTTAAGAATAGTCTTGAGCCGTTTTCAGGAAGTCGGTTTAAAAGTGAAGAAGGAAAAATTCCAATTAACTGTCACAAAGGTCGAATTCTTGGGATACCTAATTGATAGCTTCAGTATACCCCCCACCAACAGTAAACTGAAGGCCATCAGGGAAGGCCCAAACTAAAAAAATAAAACAGAATTACAAGCATTCCTGGGACTACTTAATTTTTACAACATGTTCTTGCCACAGAAGGCGACGATTGCTGAACCCCTTCATCGGCTACTAGACAAAAAGGCAGATGGAGATGGGGACAGAAAGAAGCAAGCACATTTGGGAAAATAAAAAAACTTTTAGCATTAGACAGTGTGGTTGTGCAATATAAAGAACCATTACCCCTGGTGTTAACATGCAATATTTCATCTTTCAGCATAGGGGCTATCCTTAGCCATCGCATGCCAAATGGAAGGGAAGCCCCCATTGCATTTTCTTCTAAAACATTATCCAAAGCAGAGAGGAACTACAGTCAGCTCGATAAGGAACCATTGGCTGTAGTCACTGGAATCAAATGATTCCATGACTATGTATATGGGAGGAATTTTGAACTAATCACCAACCATAAGAAACTCCTGGGAATCATTGAAGGGGATTGCCCAACACCAAATATATTATCTCCAAGAATGATGAGATGGATGGGATTCCTTGCTGCATACAAATACCAACTTATCTACAGACCGGGAAAAAACATTGATCATGCCGATGCACTCAACCGATGCCCATTACTGGACCCTGCTCCATCCACATCCAAACTTCACATAGAAACTCTTGCGAACAGACCAGTCATGGCATCAGAGGTTGTGAGAGCTACCACCAAAGACAAGACTCTAGTGCAAACTTTAAACTGGGTGTGGAAGGGGTAGCCGGAGGCTGCAGTAGAGGATGAATTCAAACTATTTAAAACTTGCCAACTTGAACTATCAGTACTAAAGGGGTTTCTATTGTGGGGGGATAGAATAGTAATCCCTAAAGCCTCAAGAGAGAGAGTTCTTGAAAAGCTACATGGGGGACATCCAGGGATGGTAAAAATGAAATAATTGGCCAGAAGCTATGTGTGGTGGCCAGGAATGGACAAAGAGATAGAAATATGGGTCACCATATGTGCACCCTTCCAAGAATCCAGGCCAGCTCCACATCCAGCACCCACCCACAAATAGGAAAACTCAAGACACCCTGGTCCCAAATTCATATAGATGTCAGGGCCAAACTTGATGCATACTCTAAATCAGTTGTTCCCAAAGTGGAACAAAGTGGTACCGCCCCCTGGGGGGTGATGGGATGACTTAGGGGATGCTAAGAGGCAAGGGGGGATGGCAGGGGGCACTAAGAGGCAAGGGGGCAGCAGAGGAGTGCTGGGGGGGTGGGCCGCTCGCAGAGCGCAATTCAGGGGTGGGATTCTACCAGTTTGCAAGAACTGGTTGTTACCATTTCTGATAGTTTGGAGAACTGGTAAAACAGGCCCCTGGCTGTCCCCACCCCTCTCTGCCTGCTCCTCCATTCCCAATCAGTCCTTATTGAGCATGCATGACATCGCATGCATGCACAACAATTGCTGATTGCATTCTCCTCCCGCCCACCCTGCCCAGTCACTCCTTATAGTGCATATGCACTCACTTCCCACATTTTCCCACCCACTGCCATCGCTCCCAGCAGCAGCAGCAGCAGCAGCAGCAGCAGCAGCAGCCAGCCAGCCAGCCAGCCAGCCATCAGTGCTTGCCTTCCACCATTTGATCTCCTTAGGTGAGTGAGGCTCTGCAAGCCCTGGACACCTACATGCCGCTGCTACTGCCAGCCCCAATTGAGTCCCAACTCCTGGGCTGGCCTAGGCCACCACTGCCACTGCCCTCACCCTTGCCACTGCTGCTGCCACAAGCCCTGGTTGAGTCCTGACTCCCAGACTGGCCTAGGCCACCACCGCCATGCCACTGCTACCCTCAGTGCTCGTGTCCTAACATGCTCCCCCACCCCACTTGCCTGCCTTGCTTAGCACCAGCGCTGCGGCTCCATGCGGCACTCATGGCCTAGCAAGCTTCCCCACCCACCCCACATGCCTGGCTTGCTGGAGGCCGAGAAGAAGGCAAGCCAGGGCTGACCAGTTGCCAGTTGGGTCCTGCCTGGTTTCTCCACACCTGCTGGGCCTTGCTTGCTAGGAGCAGGGGTGAGGGGGGCAACCAGTGAGCATGGTATGCTGCCTGGGCCCACATCACCCCTTTGCCTGCCAGGGAAGGCAATCCAGGGCTGAGAGCCGTTGGGCTTCCCACCAGCCCACATCTCCTCTCTGGTGCAGCAGGCAATGGGGCAAAGAACAGGGCAGAGAGTCCCAGCTGCTTTTTCTTTTCCAGCCGGAACTGAACCGGTAACCCACACATTGTCTCCTAGCAGAAGGTCCCGGGACCTCCCATGTGCACACATGAGACTGGGACTTTCTGCAAGGAGAAGGTGCCTGGGTGATTCCCTCCTGCACCCCTCAAGTTTTGTGTATGCCTGAGAAGGAGGAGAAGACTTGGGCGAATTTTTCTGGCTCCCTTCCCTTCGCTCCACTGCTGCTTGGAAGGCAGCCACCCCAGCCTGTCCCTTTAAGGTACTTTGATATGGAGGGAAGGACCAAAAAG
This sequence comes from Pseudonaja textilis, assembly GCF_049901715.1. Classification (NCBI taxonomy): domain Eukaryota; kingdom Metazoa; phylum Chordata; class Lepidosauria; order Squamata; family Elapidae; genus Pseudonaja; species Pseudonaja textilis. The sequence continues at coordinate 73,472,030 of NC_142008.1, forward strand.
GGACAGGCAGGGCACAGGAGCTGCCTTCTGACTCCTGGCTGAGTCTCACTGTGTCCCCGTCTCCCTGCCAAGAAGCTTCCAACCACCACCTCTTTGCTGGCAGCCCCCAACCCCCGCTCCTGGCTTGGTTCTGGCCAGCAAAGAAATGGCAAAAAGATGTGGCATTTGGAGGCTTTTTGCAGTGAAGAAAATTACTGACCTCCAACTTTGCTCTGCTTCTCCAATGCACCACTGCCTCCATGTTGTAAGCACCAGCTATGCAGGCTCACCCCATTGACTGCTGCACCACTCTGCTTGGACTTCCTTGGGCAAGTCCCTCTGCTGCAGCGAGCTCAATGAGGTGCACCTGCATGTCCAGTGCCTAGAATGCAGTGGTGGTGGCACATTGGAGAAGCAGAGCAAAGCTGGAGGTTGGTAATTTTCACTGCAAAAAGCCTCCAGATGCCACCTCTTTTTTTCGGTGCGGCTGCAGTCCAAAAAACCATGCAGGCATTCGTGACAAGGGCAATGTGGGCTGGCGGGGAGCCCAATGACAACAATGGCTCAGCCCTGGCTTACCTTCCCTGGCAGCCAGCCTTGGGAGTCATGGCCAATGAAAGAGGTGGTCACGGGGGAGCAAACGGGGAGATTAAGGGCCAGAGCCTCTAAAGGGGGAAATGGGGTGATGCAGGATTAGCCCAGGTCTTTGACAGATTAAACCAGGCCTGCCTGGGCAAAAAAATAGGTAGATAGGTTAGGGAAGGGATAGAGAGAGAGGGAAAGAGAGAAAGTGAGAGAGAAGAAGAGAGAGAGAAAAGAGGGAGGAAAGACAGAAAGACAGAAGGAACAGTCAAGAAAGTAAAGAAAGAAAAGGGAAAGAAAGAAAAAGGGAGAGAGAAAGGAAGAGAAAGGAAGAAAAGGGATAGACAAAGAAAGAGGGGGAGGAAGGGACAGAAAGAAAGATAGAGAGGGAAAGAGAGAAAGAGAAAAAAGAGAGAGGAAAGAGAGAGAAAAAGAAAGAAAGAGGGAGCAAGGGAGTGAGGAGAAAGTGAATGGGATATGAAGGGAGGGAGGGAGGGAGAGAGAAAAGAGATAGAGAGGAAAAGAGAGAGAGAGAGAGAAGGTAAAGACAAGAAAGAAAAGAAAGAAAAAGGGAGAGAGAGGGGAAGAGAAAGGAAGAAAAGGGATAGACAAATAAAGAGGGGGATGGAAGGAAGGGCAGAAAGAAAAAGAAAGAAAGAAGAAAAAAAGAAAGAAAGAAAGAGAGAGAGAGAGAGAGAGAGGGAGGGAGGGAGGGAGGGAGAGAGAGAGGGAGGAGAAAATGAATGAGATATCTTGTCCAGCCACCTGCTCCAGCAGGGTTAGGTGTGTGTGTGCGTGCGTGTGTGCGTGTGTGTGTGTATGTGTGTGTGTGCATATCTGTCAAAACTCCAAAAACAGATCAAGTAGCTCTGGGGAGATCAGTCATAAATTAGAACACTTGCTAAGCAACTGGCCATTAAGTGAGGACCAGTTGTATTTGGTTTGCCAGTCACATGGCCATCTGGCCACAACCACCCAGTCACATGACCACCAAACCACACCCACCCGGTCACATGACCACCAAGTCACACCCACAAATTAGGTCCACAGAACCAGTTAAGAAATTTGATTCCCACCCCTGGCCAAACTCCTGTCCCTGGGAGTCAAAATGCTGAAGAATGAGTGGCGCAGGAAACTTCGGCTGGACTCCTCGAGAGAAGGTGGTCTCTGGGATTTAAAATTATGAATTTGGTGGTTCCTGAGGTCCATAAATTTGGCAACCCCTGCTCTGAGCTGCTGCTTATGTTTTTGCTTATGTTACGTTGAAAGAATCTATAAAATGGTATTGTAAACTTTACTTCATATTATTATCTTTATAAAGAAGTTACTGATCCTGTTGAATCAGTCATCTGTGTGTTTTCTGGACTTGAATTTCTGCTGCCAACACAAGTCTTCCTATTGTCAACTCATATCACAAAATCAAGTTTGCCAAATATGTATGAAAGAGGTAAGGATTAAGAAATTATACTAATGGGTAAGAGCTGGCACAGACATTGATGGTATAGCATCTGCATACCATTAGAAGTAATTACTCCTGATAGAAAAATATCAGGATGCACATTCTTTCTCTTTAGTAGCAACATCCTACTTACATGTTCTTTTTTCCTTCCAGGAGTGATTTGTGAGAATCAGTATGTAAAGAAACTGAAAGTCCATGTAAAATGTTGCAAAGATTATGGAACATGCTTTAAAAGAATAAATTGATGTATATTTCCTAAAGACATCACACATTTTTTGTTTCCCATTTTTTAATATTTCACATTAAGTGACATCAATTCTGAGTAGTAGACTATTGCTTAGAAAGTTTTTTTGTCTGATATGCAAAATTATAGAAATTAGTCTGTACTTTGCAAGGCTATGTATAATTCTACAGTTTTTTGTTTTGTCTTTAGTTTTATTATTAAATATTATTATTAAATATTAAAGTTGTTGTTATTATTATTATTATTATCATCTAAAATAAATCCATAAAATTGACAGTGCTTACTTCTAATTATGTTTTATTAACTTAAAACTAAGTATACTCTGCTGTTTCAATGCATCACCATTGTTTCAAGATTTTAGATAGAGTCTATCTAGCCCTCTTAACCTAAATCTTCAGGACTTTTAAAAATTACTGGAAAAGGTTAAGGTCTCAGTAGCCAAATCTGTATTTCTGCCATATCTGAAATACTGCTCAGTTTGGATTCAGTTACAATGATGAATGAGAAAATAAATTTACTTCTTATGAATGTAGAATTGAGTCACTTTGGGGATGCTTCCCTTGAAAACAAGCTCATTTGGGATTTAAAGAATTTCTCATTCCTCCCGTTTCTAAGACTGTTAGATAGCAGAACTTTATTTATTACTGAGTTTTTTAATTTATATTCTGCCATTCTGCCCATAATTTCTCTCTCTCAGGAAATAAAATAAATGTTTAGAGACTAGCTTAATCATAAAGATAATTAGTTCTTGCTGATCAGTAGGAACTTCTATAGACTGCTAGAGACATTTCTCTTTTCTATATTATACGATATGAAGGATATAAAGCCAGTGAACTAACTCAACACAGCTTTAAAGTATTATTAAGATTTGAGAGGCTGATCAGCAAAACTCCAACCTATTTGATATGAAAATAAGCATCACTGATCTCAGAGTAAGTTTGGAAACCTACTAGAGGGCCAGCAAACATTTGAGTGTACTTGCTCATCTGTAATATAATCATAACAAATTGTAGATTTGTGTGTGTGTGTGTGTGTGTGTGTGTGTGTATGAAAACTTCTGAAGTTTTGTGTGTTGAGAGTGCTTTCTGTTCAATTAATTGAATTGTCTTATAATGCTTTTGAAAACCATTCTATTAAAATGGATTTAAATTTGTGGATCAAATCTTTGACTGGATATATTATGTTTAGTCATGGTTTCTTAGAATGAGATGGAGTACTGTCATTTCTGGACAAGATACAAGTATCACTGTTGTTGTTTTTTGAAAATTTTATTGATTTTTTAAAACAAACATAAACAAACAAAACATAGAACATAAAAACATAAAACATCTTTTTTGAAAGCAGCATGATCCCAGGTTACATCTTTTTGTACAGACACAAATTCAAGTTCATGCTCATTTTTATATTCCATTCCATATCTTATTACCATTCTACATTTTCTATATAGCTTCTCCCCTCTTTTAACTTTCTTTATTTTATTTTATTTATTTCATCTCAATTCAAATCATTGTACTTATATTCTTTGTCTGTCCTGTTTCAACTGTCTATTATCTTTTCTCATTAAACAAAATTTCTCTTGTAATCACTGATTGGAGTATGACGCCTTTATCTTTCCCCTAAAATTATAACACGTAATATAATATATAACTTCCGTTCAGATTCTGCTTGGTACATTCTAAAACTACACACTGTATTTTTTAAAAATAAAAAATTATAAATATATAATATAATTAAAACAATCCATACCAATTCAATTCAATCATTAATATTAATATTCAATTAAATCTTAAACATTTTACACATTACTTTTCAAATAAGTATCATACTTCAATGGGAACACTTATAAACTTTCCATAGTTACTTCCCCCCCACTTCACTTATATTTTATAAAAATTGAGTAGTTAAAATGTTCCCATTCCTTCCTAATTCAATTCTCTCATTTATTTCGTTTCATTTATTTTGTTCAGAAAAGTTTCACTGAATTACACTGACTATTTTATCCCACTTTTTAATCATATGTTGTTTCCAATTTTCTAACATTATTTCTATTACAAATATAACAATGCAATCTTTTGTACAATTTACAGAATCCCTTTTTCAGTTAAATTTTCACCCATTATCTCTGAATAAGTCCTGTTTTTTTACATCTTGCTCCAAACCTTTGTAACTTCTCTTCCCTTCCTTCTTCCCTTTCTTCTTCTCTCTCCCCCTTTTACCCCCTTGTCTCTCCACCTCCATTTCCCTCTTCTGTATTCCCCTTTTCTGTTGATTTCCAACATTATATCCACTTTTCACATTATTTTTCCCTTTTTTGGCTGTTTTTTTTAAGACTTAAATTCTCCATTCTCTTCCCCCCCTTTCCCCTTTCTTCCCTGGATAGAGTTACTTGTTCATTAAAGATGGCTTCTTCTTGGTCCCAATCTTCTTGTTATGCAGTCTTTTCTTGTTGTTTCTTGTAGACACAGATCGCCATTTCTAAGAATTGAAAAACAGAGCCAAAGGAGCCCTTCCCTTCTTGTGCCTCTTCTTTATATTTTTAAAATTCCATTTTCAGTTCATCCAGAAGTGATGCCATTGTAGAATTTTTTTAAACAACGACCCAATTGTTTTTAGTCATTCAAACATAATTTCCAGAAATCCCAAAGTCACCAATCAATCCAAATACACACAAGCTGTTTCCTTTTAACACTTTCTTCTTTTTTTCACTTTCTCTTCCTGAAGGTACTTATTTAGTTGCAAAGTTCCAGTTAAAATGTATCTTTAGAAGTCTTATTAAGATTTAACTTTAGATTCTTTGAATTCCAGGCAGACCCTCCTTCCAAATCCTGCCCTTATTCTTTTCCTCTCCTTCCCACTTATAGCAAAAAAAGAATTTTTTAGTGTTCAGAAATCTTTATTGTCCCTTTGACATTTAATTATGTTTCCAGTTTAATTACCTATTGGTGACAAAGCGGATTTTTCCGATTTCTTATTCAGCTCTCTTCATTGTCAACGTAAGGAAGGAGAGTGAAGAAAAAAAAAACTTCCCCTTTTAACTTTCATTCGCTGCTTCCGACTCTTCTTTGGGAGCAATGTTATTTTTTATGAAATTTAAATTCCAGGGTACCCTAGTTGTTGCTTTTTATCCCGGTCAGCCAAAACTTTCACTTCTTAACTTCCTCCTGCACTTTCTTTTCCGGTTGAGTGCTTCTTTGAGGCAGCCATTTCAGACCACTGCTCTTACCGCCTTTGGGAAAGGGAGTTTGGCCAGTTGAGGAGGAGAGATGCAGCTCTCCTCGACCCTGCTGGCGCTCCCCCGTCTTCACCACCTCTACGGGGTGGCTTAGTCCTGAAGCCAACTGGCTCAGGGAGCTCCAACGGCGAGCCCAGGCAGAAACCGTGCATGATCGTGGATTCCTGCCTGCCGCCGAAGCCCTGCAAACTGGAAGTCAACTATCACTGTTTTTTGTTTTTGCCTGTAAAGTACATCTCAGTAATGTATGACAAAAATAGAGAATAAACTGCAATAACACATGAAGCATAGGAATAAATATTGTAATGTTGCCTGCTGTGATTTCATATCACTATCGATCTGGATTTTTCCTACTGTTGGGACAAGGTAAGTAGCTGCCTCAAATGGTAGATGTTGGAAGATACTGGGTATGAGAAAATGAAGGTCTCATCTGGGTTGATCCATACCTAGCTTTCTACCCTTGAATGCAATGAAACATATTAGGCCATCACATAATTCCAGACAAGATTTTACTTACTAGTCTATAGATAGTAGACACATTCAGTAGAAGAATAAGTTAATATTTTCAATATAGAGAACTTGTCTCGCAGCCATGGCAGATTGAAGATGGGAAGGGGAATTCTGGGAGTTGATGTCCACACATTTTCAAATTGCCAAGGTTAAGAAACACTGATATTGAGGTACAATATGTATTAAAAGGAGCACAATGTGCTGTTTAGCCGAGGCAACAAGCCTACCAGCAATATTTGTATTGAACAGACTGCCTAACCCTGATAAGAAAAGAGACATCTCATAGAAAGCCAATGTGTTGTAGAAAGATGCTTGTGGATAAATTGGTTCAAAAATTACAAAGAAACTCATTCTGGTAATCAAAGATACTCATTCTGGTAATCAAAGATACAAATTAATCAAATCTTGGATAGAAGATAGTCTGTGCAGCTGAATAATTTTTCCACCAATCTTCCATTCATCCCATGTGTTGGATTATAAGAGATAACCAGTAGGAAACAATGCTAGAGATCATCTTTATGCTAGCATTGAGTTTACCAGATTAACATTAAATTATAGCTTTTTATAACAGTGCAGTATACAAGTAAGATCTAATGTTTCATATAAAGATCCTGAATGTCTAAACTGGAATTCCATGTATTTATCTGAACAACAAGAGAAAGCTTTATCTGTTTAATAAGAAATAAGACTTTGAAAAAACTTTAATTTTAAAAAAAATAATGACTAGAAATTTAATATAACTAGCTCACTTCTATCTGCAAATGTTAATCTTTTATCATTTTAGTTGCTTTATAGAAACTTGGATATTTTCCAAAAGTGAAAGGAAAATTCCCATTATATCTGATTATTTGCCTGGACATCAACTTGACTTTTCACCTGATCATGGCATGAAAGCAGTCTTAGCTTTCCTTGTGGATAACGTACACTAAGGAATGGTAGCTGGAGTGCATGCTGAAGCCTGACATCAAAGAATAATGAAAAAATATGGGCACTGAGAATTGTCAACAGTTTAGTAATAGTTTTGCTTTACAAGATCACTAAAGAAAGAATTTGTACCAATGCCCTTTGTTCTTGTTTGCATTGGAAGATGGTGACATTTTCCAGTGCAGAATGAATCATAGTTTTATTTTCATAGTGATATTTGCTATGATAAACTCCAGATCCCTAAGGCTATCAACAACAAGAAGTTAAACACTGATAAAACACATGATTTAGCAGATCTTGGAAGCCAGAGCTGCTTCTTTTGTCTACCATTCTGAAGGTAGTTTTGCAGAAAACAAAATGACTTACTGCCTCACTATAGAAACAAAGTTTCATCTTACACCAGCAATTCATTTCTTCCAGTGTAACATAATATCTAGAGGTAACCAGTTGTCATGCTGAGATAATTTCATTTTCCTGTCAAGTTGCTCAATTATACTGAATTATGGGATAGCATTTTCCACAAGGAGAGAGAGTCAGAGATAAGTTCAAGTAACCAACTGAAAGCAAGAGAAAGATTCTGGAGATCTATGCAGTGCATCTGAAAAACAAAAAGGACAAATTTGCAAAGCTTTAAAATTATTTATATATACTTCTGTGCTGTTGACAGAATTTCTTGCAGGTGATGTTACTCTAAATTCTATTCTATCCTAGTGCATAATAATAAATAAGCAAGTAAATTAATAGAAAATTAGAACACAATCAGCAAATAGAAAGTGAAACCTGATCTGCAGAATCAATTTCCAACTACCATTTTGATTTTTGAAGATATTTACTAAAAAGAAACAAAAAGAAAAAAATTGTCGGGTAAACTGCAAAAGGAATTTTCCTGAATATTTATCACCTAACTCTAATTCCTGCTATTATAAAATTATAGATTTGTTCTAAATTATTGTGTGCTAAATAAAGTAATTGAAATTTCATTATTGGCGTATTTCATATATTTTGTTTTTACTGTGAAGTATTGTTACAAATCTATTCTGATTTTCAAAACTTTCAGATTGATTAATTTTTGGGATGTTTAATTGTGCATTTTTTTCTTTCAAATATAAAATATGTATAGAATTAAATCCTATTCATTTTGTATCCTCCACAGCTGTTCCTAGATAAATGATGTTTAAATTTAATGGGCAAATCTTGTAATTTTCTACAATGTATTAGCATTCTGGAAATAAGGAAATACAGATTGGTATAGTTCTAAGTTGAGAAATTTAAGATATTAATAAAACATTAAACTTTATTTCACTTGAAATGGAATGAATTTTTTTTTAAAGTAAAATTAATAAAGTTTTTTCTAAAAAAAAAAAGGAAATGGAATGAAATTATGGGATATTTAAATTTGATGTTTATAAGATTTACATAGTCACCTATAAGGATTTTCTGTATGTGCATTCCACAGAATTACATGCATGGTTTGAATTCATAAGTCATAGACTTTATTTTTTAAATAAAGATTTTTTTAAAATTAATGGTTGATGTTTAGTGGTTATATCTACTTTTAGGATAATAATTAAAAATATATCTATTTCCATAGATAGAAGTGACAAATTTTATGAAATGTCTGAAGGAAAAGTGCCAGATGAACCATCTATATGCTTGCTTAAAAGAAAGGCAGGGCAAAACCATATATATAAAATTTATTTAATTTGTCCAACCATCAATTTATCCATCCATTTGTCTACATAGTCACTTACTCTCAGAGATAGAAATACATATTCTGAAAGGCACAAACCCTATGACATTGCTAAAAGTTTTGCTTGAAATCTTGAGTATTTCAGGAAGGTATTTGAAAAATTGGGAGAGCTGTTATTTCACAAGTTTTGGACCAAACAAACAAACAAACACATAAATATCAGATTTCATTGATGCTATTTTGTTTCATCCCTTAGTTTATATGGTGCTCCTAAAAGAGCTTTGATGATAGCATTGCATAGTGGTCCACATAAAGAAAAAGACTGAGACTTTAGCTTTAAGTTATCATATATTTTGGGCCAGAAATATTGATCTGATTTTTTTTAACCGGGGACTTAAGGAGACATTTGGAAATATTCCTGGATTACCTAAATGTAAATTTAGTCATAGATCCTGGCATTTAAAATTTGCTTTTTTTAGATGTCTTCCATAATCTCATAGTTAAACCTCCAATAGCTGTGAAGTAAACAAATATAGAACAGTAGATAGCAGTCCTCCAGGTGTTATTTATTTCCACTTTTTTCCCTTATCTTATCTTATCTTATCTTATCTTATCTTATCTTATCTTATCTTATCTTATCTTATCAGTACTTTCCCAAGGCTGTAGGAGTTGTATATAATTTCATTCACCAGTGGATTGCACCTTCAGCTTTAATTTCAATGTTGCACAAAATCTGACAAATATTTATTTTCATTTTTGCAAATATTCAATATTCAGACAAATAACTCCAGCATTTTAAAATGCCTTACCAAAATATTGCCAATAAAGTTTAAAAACCCAATCTTTCTATATTTTAAAGATTTTGCGTTCTTCCTTTAGTTCCTTTTCTTTTGGGTGTATAATTTTTCTTTCTGTAATTATTCACTGCTTTGACAAGCATATCAGAGTCTCTTTTCCAGGGTTTATTTTCTTTGAGGTTAGGTTTTGGGTAAAAAACAAATCATCTCAACCAGTTCCAATTACTGTTCATTACACTGCTCCAGCACATTCTTTGTTTCTTTGGCTGCCCCAGCTTCATAGCAGCCATAATGGCTGCCTCTCCTCTTCATTGTTGGATGGGAGGAAGTCCCTCTCCACAACCTGCAAGGTACCCCTCCTTTCTTCATCATCTCTACAGGCAATGGTGGGATTCAATTTTTTTAACTACCGGTTCTGTGGCATGGCTTGGTGGGCATGGCAGAGGAAGGATACTATAAAATCTCCAATCAGAGGTAGTATTTGCCAGTTCTCTGTACTACTCAAAATTTCTGCTACCGGTTTTCCAGAACTGGTCAGAACCTGCTGAATACCACCTCTGCTACAGGGTGACTTTAGCCCCTTGAGGGGCCTCCAACAAGGAGGATTCAGCATGAGTTCACAGAGTTCCGCTCCTCATGTCCAATCTCACTGCAACTTCAAACTGGAAGGCCTGAATCTACCAATTATTGTTAATGATTCAAAATTCACTCAGGTTGAATGTCTCTTGTAGAATAGGCATATTTTTTCCTATTATGTTGTATTTACTTTTTGTATCAATGGCCCCATCCAATTTAAGTCCCTTAAATATGACATATTACATTGTAGAGCAGCATACTAGAAAATCTACATGTCTCTTATACTGTTTCATCTCCCTCAACTCTTTCATATATTGTAGAGAGTGTGGGATCCATGAGAGAAAAAGTCACATAAAAGAATCCAATCCAAAGTCTCAGTAGTCCTGCTATGCCAAGTGGCAACCAAATTTTCAGATAGACCATGCAGCATAGCAGCAGGAACAGCCCCCATTTCCTCTGAAATCCATCTGGGTCCTCTAGTCCAGTGGCCACCAACCAGTGGGCCAGGGACCACTGGTGATTCTTGAGAAAATTTTGGTGGTCTACATAGAAATGTCATCCCCAAAGCACCCCCCCAAAGCAATTAATTCAGGCTGCAGGAAAATTTTCCAACCGTTCCTTTTTTGTATCGCAGAATATCATATCTCTCCCCCGCTCCCGAGAACAGATCTGAAAAGCAGGTTAGGAATGTGGCTGCCTTGGAGGGTGTGTGAGTGTGTGAGGGACTTCTGTGTGTGTGTGTGTGTGTGTGTGTGTGTGTGTGAGAGAGAGAGAGAGAGAGAGAGAGAGAGAGAGAGAGAGAGAGAGAAAACATCACCACCAGCCCTCCAAGATTAGATCAGATCTTTCTCTCCCTCTCTCTCTCTCCCTCTTTCTCTCTCAACAACATCAGCAAGTCATTGTCAGTCAAAATTCATATTATTTGTCCACGGGATTTAAAATTATGAGTTTGGTGGTTCCTGGGGTCCAAAAGGTTGGTGACCCCTGCTCCAGTCATCAAAGACAGAAGGATGAGTCCTGCCTCCTATTTAAAACTTCCCCTAGAGAATTTGCTTAATTTATCTGGCTTGTTTTCAGTCTATATTTTTGTATAATTCAGCCTATGTGCTTGGTGGCTAAGCTATATTTTTTTCTTATTAGTGTGCACTGGTTTGAAATACTGCATGTTATCATTGCTCTGGGCATTCATATTTTTAGAGTGCCAGACAGAGAATTTCTGTATTCCTTCTTATGAGTTCTTATTCAGTGAATAAAAGATTTGCTTTATATCAGTGGAGAAGATACTCTTCCAGACAGGCTCATAGCTAACTTCGTTAGAGATGGCCAAGGGAATATATGCCTTTCTTTGGGACAATAATCTCTTGGGCAGTTTGCAGCTGCTATGTCTTACCATTTTTGATTAAATGCCAAAAGGTGAGATCATGACAGAACCCTCTAATAGGGCTTTTTAGTAGTACTGTAGTTGCTCTTAAGAAATTATTGAACAACTTCCCTTTCTGATGGAGAAATACAAAGAAATCTCTACCTAATTCCTCTGCTTGTGTATTCGGTGGAGTGTTTTGCACTATGACCACTTCTAATAAACAGTGATTCAGATTGGTATTGTTGAATTTGGATATAAAAGTGGACTAATCTACTTGGCTCTCTGGCTTAATGCAAACTTCTGGAGTTTCAGAAAGTTTTATAATCTTTTGAGCAGAGCAGAATATATATGTGAATACCCATAATAGTAATTTAGATCATTTTTATGGTGTTTTCAGTACAAACACCCTAGTGTAGGATCTTGGTATTGGTAATTTATAAATGGATTATAGGACATTTTGATAGTTATCACAAAATATCAGTATCAATATCAAGGAAAAACAACTATTATTAGTTGTTTAATAGTTGTTAATTTGTGTATTCTGGTGAAGAACTAAATCTGAAGAACTATCAAGCCATTTTATTCTTTTCTTAATGCTTTACAGGTCAATGACCCATACAAATAATAGTGAATCTGTGCAAAATGTCTGTGAGTATGAAGGAAAAGAGGAAAATATTAGCTATTTTGCTGTATATTTTTTGTGGCAAGCTGAAATATATATTACCCTTTTGCTCATGAAAAAATAATTAAATCTAATTAAATCTATTTACTTTAGGCCTTTGTTGACTTATCCCATTTTCCTCTTAGTTGAAAATAGCTTTGTGAGGAAGTTGTTTTTCCAAACAATTTTTTGTAAGAATATTCCTTAAATATATTCCTTATATTTAGTATATGTCTGCAGTAAAAGCCTGTCTTACTTTATATTGAGTACCATTTTCTCTTTTTTTCTGCTTTTTTTGTGGATAGTCCAACTCTCCAGAAGTCCAGGAATCATAACATTATGTATTTGCTAGGATTAAATCAGTTAACAATTAATGCAATTGTTCTCCTCAGCTGAATATTGCAGAGGTCTTGAAATCAGAAAAGTTGGTTTGGGTGAACTACTATGAATTGTTTTAACCCTATATATTATATTAAAAGTAACTCAACCTTTTTATATCTAGGGTGTGTGTGTGTGTGTGTGTGTGTGTGTGAGAGAGAGAGAGAGAGAGAAAGAGAGAGAGAGAGAGAGAGAGAGAGAGAGAGAGAGAGAGAGAGAGAGAGAGAGAGAGAGAATAGTCATGGTATTGGTAGATTCCACAGGACTTAAAAGCTTCCATGGAACCTGAAAATAAAATAAAAATAAACATTTGTCTGAAATAAACACCAACCCTCATGGAATTTTACTGTCTTCACAAGTTTCCGTAAAAGCATGATTTTTGTTTTTTATTTAAACAGGATAAGAGAGGCTATCCTCTGCCACTATAAAAGGTGACTTGATAGCACTTGCTGTCTAAAAAAATCTGCTCGATATCTGAGGCAAAGCAAAATTTGGGTGAGAAGGAGGATGACTTGCAAGTAATGAGGCAAACTAGTAACCACTCCTCCTTGACTTGCTGAATAATATATGGTGCCCCTAGCAGTGAGGGAAGAAATAGTAAGCAGACATTATGCAGTAGTTTAAAGTTAAAAAAAAAATCAAAGGAGAAAATGAAACTATGGAATCCCTGGGCACTTTGGACCTGTTTGTTTGTTTGCAGACATTGTCCAACTAGGTAACATCTTCAATGCTAGAAGGGATTGCTCTCTGATATACATACATACATACATACATACATACATACATACACATATACATACACACACACACACACACAGAGTGGCTAACCCTTTGAGTTTGGTTGGGGTGTTGTTTTCACCTTGATAGTTCCTTGATTAGCGTATTGTTTACTGCTTGGTTGTTGTTTGATGTTAAATCTCTCCCTACTTGTTTGGATATTGAATGCTGGCAAGGATCTATTTGTTTCCTATTTAGCTTTTTTAATTGTTTCTTTTGAATAGGGTATACATGTTGTTTATGTGCTAGCTGGTGGGTAATTTGTCTGAGTGCCAAGCTTCTAGGAATTCCCTAGTGTTTGGGGATTTAACTTGCTCTAGGATGTTCATAGTTTTTCAGATGAAAATTGAAACCATTAATTCTGTCTGTTATAATGAAATTAAGGAATTTTCACCATATCTTCTGACTGCTAGTTGGTGTTCATAATTGTGCTCTGATAATCTTCTGCTTGTTTTTACTGCATAGTGACTGTTATAATACTTCTACATTATGTTGTAAATAGATTTTGACTTTTCTTCTTGGACTACTAAATCTTTTAGTTATTTATAATGTTTTGGATGGCTTTGTTGATTTGTGTGCAATGTTGATATTGTGTGGTTATAACAGTCTGTTGATCATTTATGAGATATTTTTGATGTATTATACGGTAGTATTCTCATTTTTATAACTTGTGTTGGTGGTGCTGTAATGGGTTGAGAGATAAGGTTGTATTGATGTTGATTTTGTTGGAAGATGTTGTATAAGTGGTCTGTTTTATTTTTCTGGTGTTTTTGGTTGCTGCAGTACATTTGTAATCATCTAAATAATGTTCTTATAAAGCTTCTCTTGTGGAAAGTTTCCCAACAAAATGAACTGATATATTCCTTTGCACCTAATTAGCTGTACCTCACTCTCTTTATGCTGATCTTTGACTGTAATAAAGATTTTGTTCTTTGACCATTTACTGTTCTATCAGAAAGTGAGTGCCAGATAGGTAAAGCAAGTGATTGGCCAAGTTTTTTTCAAGGGATTTTATAAAAATAAAAAAAATGTCTACGGCTAGATTTTCAGTCATTGAGATCATGCTTGTCCCAAAGTTACTTTCTTTCAAAGGACACCTGGATTTTCTTGTTTTGCTTGAAGACATTTTGTTTCTCATCCAAGAAGCTTCTTGAATTTTGACTGAATAGTGGAGAATGGAAGGATTTATATTCCTTGCAGTCATCTAGTCATTAGTACTCTTTCTGAGAATCATTGAGGTCACTTGGAGGTTTATCCAGAGGTGGTATTCAGCAGGTTCTGACCAGTTTTGGAGAACCGGTAGTGGAAATTTTGAGTAGTTTGGAGAACTGGCAAATGCCACCTCTGACTGGAGATTTTACAATATCCTTCCCCTGCCATGCCCAACAAGCCACACCCACAGAACTGGTAGTAAAAAAATTGAATCCCATCACTGGGTTTATCTTGTGTCTTCAAGGTCACCTGAAGACTCCTGGAGTCTGAAATTTTTCTGGAAATCTGTTCATACTCCCCCACAATTTAAAGGGTGTTCATCCCAAAGTGCATAGCTATGGAGATTTTTAGTCAAGAGAATTTGGCCTAGTGTCCAGTTGCCCTTTGAAAGAAAATATCTTAGGACAAAAATAAGAAAACTTCTAAAAGAAAGAAGAGCAAGTTAAATAATTTTTAAAAATATAATTATAAGCAAATATTACTATGCAAGACAACAAACTTGTTTGCATTCTAAACACAATTTCTAAGAAGACTTTTCTTTGTATTAAATAAAAAAACAGGGTGGAATGGAATTTATAGTAGAATGTGTGAGGATGCAAGTTTATTGCTTCAGATATTGCAAAGAGCTTGGTCCTCTCAAGCAGACATTCTAAGCTCATTTTTACCAACAACCTTAGCTACCTATATGGCAAGTTTCCCTTAGATACAAAAGAATCCCTTAATTTGAGAAAGAAAACTGCTGCTTGGAGCTCCTGCAGTGTAGTGCTACTGGCAACAAGACACCCTTGACACTCTTAAATGGTTCCAGTTTAACTCCATTTTTAAATAAAATGTAAACACTGTAAGATTTGATACTGTCATACAAAATATCATCCCTGGTATCTCAGGAGATTTTTTTTAAAAAAACTTGTATGAGTTAGATCACTTTATATATTTTAATTATTTTTAATCCATTTCCTAATTAAATTATTACACAGATTAGTGGCAGGAAAATGTTGCAGCCCCCCTGTATAGATTGTGCAAACTATTAAAAACCAAAACAACAACTCCATAGTTTATTATGCATATCACATGACTAAACGCTTCCTCCACAGCATTTCAAATACATACTTTTCATTTCTTTATTGTACTTTTAACTATAATTTTTCCTACCATTTTGTTTCTGATTACAAGTTTATGAAATATATATGCAGTTTCCCTGATATGGTGATTTTAATGGAGCATTCTAACTAAGTTATACTAGTATTTACTAGTTTTTCTAACCATGAAGGATGGATAGCAATAGATTCCAATTGCTGCTGTCTGTGCTGAGGGATAATCTACTTTGGCAAGCTGTGGTATTTTGAAGTAGACATCTTTGACAGATTTCTTTAACATTTATGCTGAATGCTTGATAGAATTCCCTCCGGGGTACACTTTCCTCATCCCATTTCAGTTCCAAATTTGTTCATTTTTATAATTGGCCACTAGTTTTAAATTTTTCCTTTTTAGTCTTCCTCAATGCTCAGTTTTTTTTTAAATTAGCATTTAAACTTTCACTTCAGCCAATCTTTATGCGCTCCCAATTCCCTCTTGATTCTGTTCTTTTCCTTTCTTTGGCAGTATCTTTTCTTAGAATTGTCTTTCTGGAATTCTCCATTATCCACATTGAAAACTTAAGGTTGAGCATGGTAGTTCATGCCAATGTGTACATTTCTTCTGCAACCAGCTTTTCCAAGTGCATACTGTTTGGCCGCTGCCAGTTTATCTCCCTTTTCTTTTCCTATGTTTTGTTCATCAATCAACCTCCATATGCCCCCATTCCTAAGCACACTTCAATTTATACTGCATGTGATGAGGGAGGGGAGAATGCTCAACTGAATTCACTGGTCTCCTTGGACTTCCCGTCTATCTTTTATCCCTGATGTGGAATGTATATAGGAAATGTAGTGGTGCTGTGGTTAGAATGCAGTATTTCAGGCTGACCAGCTCAAAGTTAATTCAGTCTTCCATTCTTCTGGTACATTGGTAAAATGAGAATCCAGATTGTTGGGGGCAATATGCTGGCTAAAGCACTATGAAGCAATATATAAGTACTATTGCTATGTAAAATAAATTAAACTAAAATATTTTTCCATCAGGATTGAATATGAATAGCTATGATTCTCTAATCCTCAACTATCCAGTGCTCAATTCAATCTGAATTGACAACTCTATGATTTCTCTATTTTTTGACCCAGGTTAATCTGGGATATTTCTGGTAAGTATCTATTCCAATCACACTATAACAACAATGGGAAACTTTAACTACCTTGACATCAACTGGGAGAACAACTCTGCCCCAAGTGAAAAATCAGTCAGATTCCTGAAAAACCTAGCAGACAACTTTGTCTCTCAAAGGGTAGAGAAAGGAACTAGATGGTCAGATATAGTGGGCTTAATTCTTAATTCTAACAGGCATAAGCAATAGAACGAATACTAATGTCTTAAACATTAAGAGAGCTGATTTTAACAACTTAGAGAAAGCTTAGGAAGAAATCAATGGATGGAAATATTATAGGGAAAACAATTTGGGAAACTCTGAAAAATGAAATGATAAAAGCTCAGTAGAGCTTGCAGAAGAAACTATCATGATTGCTTAAAATATTTTCTGATAAACTGAAATACAAAATGGACAAAAAGTGAAGAGAGCAACACATAACTAAGGCAGAGTACCAGAATATAGCCATTATTTGCAAATATGAAGTCAGAAAAGCTAAGGCTCAAAATGAACTAAGACAAATGTCAAAAACAAGTTTATTTCAACTTGTAAAAACTAAGAAAAGGAAACAGTTGGTCCAGTAATGCTACAAGATGACAAGGCAGTAACAGGAAGCAGGGAGAAAGTAGAACTGCTTAATTCATTGTTTACATCTATCTTTACACAAAAAGAAAAAAACAGTCCAATCTATCAAAAACAAGCTATAAAAGACAGATTAGGAATACAAGTCAAAAATAGACAAAAAATGATAAGACAACACCTATCCATTCTTGACAAGTTCAGATAATTAAGACCAGATAGATAATATCCCAGAGTTCTGAAAGACTGTCAGACATAATCTTAAAATCATTAAACCATATCTTTGAAAGATCCTGGGACACTGGGGAACTACCAAAAGACTTGGAAAGAGCTAATGTGATTCCCATCTTCAAAAAAGGGGAAAAATGGATCCAGCAATCAGCCCGATATCAATACCTGATCCACCATGCCCACCGTGCAGACCCAAACTGGACAAATATATTGAAACACGAATAACATCCCTTGACACCATAGTAGAATCCCTGGACACGATAAAAGAAGATTAACTAACCTTGGGGAAAAAAACACAACAGAAAAAAACAAACATCCAATAGCTACAAACCACATCTTTTCCAACATCTGCAACCATAACTAAACCCACAAAAAACTACAAATCCAACAAATAATGATATCCCAATCCTCACCAAAGAAGCCATTGAATGCTTGAATGCTTGTAGTCATCTTCCAATATTTTAAAGGTTTTTCTCTGTTTTATATTTCTTTTCCTTGTATAGTCCATTATCAAGCTTCTTGTATAAGTCTTTATTGTGTCCCAGAGGTTCTGTAATGATGTATCCTCTTTTGTATTTTCTTTAAAGAAAAAAGTCAATTCTCTCTCAGTTTTTTGTTTAAAATCTTTTCCCCTTAATATTGTATTATTTAAAGTCCATCTATATCTCCTTTTTTGTCCTTTCCATACAAGTGTTATTGGATTGTGATCTGCCCAGGTACTTGTTTCTATTTCAATGTCTTGTGAGTTAGAAAGCAATTCTGTTGACATCCATATCATATCTATTCTAGACCATGATGCATGTCTATTTGAACAAAAAGTATATTGTTTATTTTCCGCATTTCTCTCTCTCCATGCATCTTTTAAGTTTAACTCATCTATCAAAAGAAGGATTTTGGCAATGTCTTTCTAGCTTTCTTTGCTGTTTTTTGTATTTTATAGTCCAATTTGTTATTTATTATTCTATTAAAATCTCCCATCAGATAAATATTAGCATAGTCCAGTTCAATTATTTTCTTATGTAATTGTAATGCTTCTGCCAGGATTTCTGTCATGATTTCAGCAAGGTTATCACCCTTTTCTTCTTCTATATTTTGAAATCTAAGATAGAATTCTGATCTATCAATTTCTCATCCCAGTGATCGCAGAGATCTGCCCTTGTCTCTTTCAACTTCACTCAGTTGTGTATCCATATCTCCAATCTCCTTATCACTTTGTACATCTTGTTCTTCAATTTTCTTGATTCTGTTCTCATATTGCATCATCATCTGTTGAATATTTTCAATTTTCTCATCTGTCTTTTCTGTTCTTTGCCCAATATTCTCCATTCTCTTTTCAATATTATCTGTTTTTGCTTGTATCTTTTGAATTCCTTGCATAATCATCTGCAGTGTCACTTCTTTCTCCTTCTCTTGTTGTAACATCACCTGTATTGATCGTTTTCCTCCAGATGGTGAGGAGGAAGAAGTACGGATTGAAGAAGCTGAGGCTGGTATCTTTCTGCTCATCTTAGGATACTTAATAGGAAAATTGAGAAGAAAAAGCAAGAGCAGCCAACTGCTCCTCCAATAAAAAAATAAAAGCAAAAAATAAAAATAAAAAGGGAAGGGAAAAATCTTCAGGCACTTGAACACCTTAATCCAATTGGTTCCAATTATGTAGAAGAAAAAAAAGAAAAAAAATGTAAAATGGAGAAAGGATGAAAAATAAAAAAATAGAATTTTTTAAAAAAAGACAGAAATCTGTATATTCCTTTGCTAATAAGGTAAAACAAAGGGAGGAGGGAGGGGGGAAAAAGTAATCTTATTCCTGCATCAAAAGTCTTAAGTCCAAATATAAAAATCCAACTGGAGGGGACGTAGAAAAAAGGGAAAGAGAAAATGCAATTCTATCAGTAAGCAAAGCACTGCCACTAAATATTCAAAGGTCGAAATCAAAAAACAAAATTTCCAGTTCTCTTTTCAAGGTCACTTCAATCTTCTTTCTTTCAATTTCAAATCCAGACTCCAACTATCAGTAGTTCCACAGAAGAGTACCCGCATAAACAATCTACATGCTCTTCCCACTATCTTTTCAATGAAAAGCAGAGCCCTTAAATGTAACACCAAATGTATCAACAAGAACGAAAGAAAAACAATGTATCTAAGTCTCCAAGTGGCAGCCCTTTCCTTTCCCTTCCCCTCTAATATTTAAACCAGGAATAAAAAATAAAGAGTCTAAATTTGTTAAAAGGAAGAAACAAAAAAAAAAACTTTTCCAAAGAGTTATTTTGAAAGGAAAAAATAAAAGTTAAAAAGGAAAGAGCAGCCCAGTTTAAAAATTGAAAAGTTTTTACAAAAATCCAAAGTTCCAATAAAAAGAAAAAAAAAACTTCAGGTTTAATTTGTGCTTAATCTCGCTGCTTGAGCATTTTTATCTTCACTTTTAAATTTAACTTTTAGTCTTTTCGGGTGTTCTCTCCAGAAAATAATAAGTAGAAATTTATCTCACCAAACTGACACACCTTCTTTCCAGCTTTCTTCCATTCCGGAGCTGCCCCAGCTTCAGCAGCTTTAATGGCTGCCTCTCCACTGCAGGAAAAAAGGGCTTCTCCTAGATCTACCAGGGACTTTGCAATGTTCTTGGGATCCCTTCTCAGTCACCATCTCTACAGGAGGGTTTAGGTCCTTTGCTACAATCCTGCAATAGAGATATCAGCAGCGATCTTAGAACTTAAAGATTGCACACTGTACCACCATGACGCCAGCTCTACCCTCCAAACTGAGGTTTTCTTGACAGAGCATCAGCCAATTTGTTCTTCTCACCTGGGATATGCTTTAGTTCAAAGTTGAAGCATTTAAAGTATTGTGCCCTGCGGACTTGCTTAGGGGACAGTTTTCTTGGAATCTTCAGTACCTCTAGGTTCTTGTAATCAGTCCAGACTTCAAAAAGCCCTTTACTGCCCCCCAAGAAATGCGCCCAAGAGAGGAGGACTAATCTGACCATGAAGGCCTCTTTCTCCCAGATGGCCCATTGTCTCTCAGTGTTGGTGAATTTTTTGAACATGTAGTCACAGGGTTGCAGCTGGGTCAGGAAGTTTTCCTCTGGAAGCACTGCAGGTACAACAACATCACTGGCATCTACTTGCACTACAAATGGCTGGTTGAGATCAGGGTGCAGCAGGATTGGCTCTTTAGAGAACAGTCCCTTCAACTCCTCAAAAGCTCATTGACATTTCAGTGTCCAGTTCAGTGGTTGGTTGGGTTTGGGCTTAGGGTTGCCTACCCTGGTTTTTAACAGCTCAGTCAGTGGTAAGGCTATCTCATCAAATGTTGGAATGAACTGCCAGTAGAAGTTTGCAAACCCCAGGAAACTTTGAAGATGTTTCTGGGTGCGAGGAGGCTGCCAGTCCAGCACAGCTCTAACTTTGGCCAGATCCATTTCAATTCCCTTGTTTGACATTTGGTAGCCTAGGTAATCTAGGGAAGTCTTATAGAACTCACACTTGGACAGCTTGGCATACAGCTTAGCATCTAGGATTTTTTTCAACACTTGTCACACTAGTTTAACATGTTTCTCCATTGTCTCACTAAAGATGAGAATATTGTTCAAATAAAGTAGGAACTCCTTGAATAGGTGCTCATGTAGCACCTCGTTAATGAATTGCATAAATAGAGCAGGGATTCCATGTAGCCCAAAATGCATGATTTCGAACTGGAAACTGCCTAATGGTCAATTGAATGCAGTCTTCCATTCATTGCCCTCTTTAATCTGCATGAAATAATAGGCTTCTCATGGGTTTAACTTGGTAAACACCTTATCCTTCACCAGATGGTTGAGCATGTTTTTCATAAGGGAGAGGGAATAGGTATTCTGTATGCAAACAACATTTATTCTGCAAAAATCAATGCAGAGCCTTACCCCCCACCCCCCAATCTTTCTTCTCTTTAAACAAGATGGGGCTGCAACCCAAGTATTTGCTGGCTGGATGCATTCTCTCACTACTTTGGCATCAATGGACTTCCTCAATTCATCTATTTCTTTAGGGGTCATTGAATACATTTTTGGTTTTGGTAGTTTTGCCACTGGGATGAATTCTATTGCGTATTTGGTCAGTGGGGGTGGGGAGTACATTACACTCGTCTTCACTAAAGGCCTCTGCTAAGTCCTGGTATTCTTTGGGTATCTATGGGAAAGTGGGCAGTCCCTCCATTGTGGAGGCCACTCCCACCTTTTGATTGCAACTCCTGGATCCCAAAGATGGCTGGCTCTCAGATTGCATGTGGGAAGGCAAGGGACCTATTCCTATCCTTAGCTTACGGTAACTGTCTACGGTAACTGGTAATGGTGGAAGCCCATTTGTCTAGCCAAGCCAAACTTGGGTCATTTTGGGGGGGTGATCACAAATCGTATCAGTTCCCAGTGCTGCCCAACGCCAGCCTTACAAGTTTGGTGACTAATGTCACTGGGTCTCCCCCAATAAGTGAACCATTTACTTGTTCAAAATGGATGGGACATTTCAGAGTTATTATTTTTATCTCTAATTTTTGCATGGTCTGGGAACTGATTAAGCACCGGGTGCAGCTGGTGTCTATTATGGCCTCCAGTTCCCCATGGGCTCTGGTCCAGGACACCCTTATATGAATCTTTATAATGAAAGGATGGATGGCTCCACTTACCATTGGGTCCTCATTGCCATTGCCACCAGAGTCAATAACTTCTGAGATTGGAGTTTCCTCCTCCTTGGGCTGAAAGGGGGGGGACCTCCACAGGTTGCTGAGTGAACCTCCCCTTGTCAGGTAGTTTTGGGGGAGTTCTCTTCAACTTGGCTGCATTTGGTATCCTCACCTGAGGAATAGGAGCTGGCACAAGGCATTCCAAAGCTCAGTGACCTTGTTGGCCACATCTGATACACTTGACTCCAGGGCTTGCTATGGATTTTGCCTCTACTGGCAGATTTCTGGTTGGTCTCTGGCCCAACAGCTGCTTTGGGGGGTTCTCTTGCATTGACCTCTGGTGGGGCTATTTCCAAGTCCATAGTCACCGCCATCCAGTACCAATCTTGGATCCAGTTGGGCACCCCACTGTAGGAGCAAGCTTGCCTAAGATCCTGATCCAGGGCTTCCTTAAAATAATGGACAAAGAATCACTCAGGCCAGCCTCGTATTTTCCCAGCCACTCTTCTAAATTCCCACACAAACTCCTTGGGGAAGGGAGGTTGACTGCACTGCTTCAGCCCCTTGATCTCTGCTTCAACTTTCTCTCAGTTAGCTATGTCCTTGAATTGGGCCCTTAGAGACGCACAAACTCATCCACATCTTCCAGCTCAGGGACTCCTTCATTATGAGAGTGGAGCAATCCCCTTGGCTGCTTCCAATTCTCTCATTCCAATATTATCTGCAATGACCGAGATCATGTCCTTGTCTGACTGGTACTGCACCCCATACCAATCAATATGAGCCCAAATTCAGTTTAGGAAATAGGCCAGTTTTCCTGGGGTGCTATCAAAGGGTAGCCAAGAAGTTCAGTGAGGCAGCTGCAGGGGGGACAGCTGTGGTCGGTAGGATTGATGGCAGGATGGGAGCCAGCATCCACTGGTACTGGGTAAAAGGCTCACATGGCCTGGGTAAAAGGCCCACTTGGGCAGAATCTGGTCGGCAGGCAGCAATCTGGATGCTGCTGATGGGGGTTGATGGGCAGGCCTTAGCAACCCTCCCAGTCTTCCCCTGGTCCCTGGGCTTGAGTGGCCCAAGAGTCCAGGGTGTCATCGTGCCACTGTGACTGGCTGGGCTGCAGTTCAGATGGAGGGGGTCTGAAGAGGGAGGCTGTGCCTTGGTCCTACCAGCACTGAGCGGAATGAAGCAGATGCTCCACTCTGGACTGTTGTGCTTCCTGATTCTGGAAAGTTGAATGTAGGCTGGGTTAGAATCCAACTGAAGTGGTTCAAGTGTGGGGAGGTCTGGACCATGGGTCCCAAACTCAGTAGATCAAACTTCTAACCTGGCAAGTGACTGGCTACATGACAATGGTTGGAGCCCCCATTCTCTGAATGTGCCAGTCTACCAGTCTTGGTAGTCTCTACTCAAAGGCAGCCATTTGTTCAGGTTATCCTGATGCCCTTGGAGGCCTGGGGACCACCATCACTGGCTCTAACTCTAATTGCCAGATGGTCCAGTTGGAGGGGTTTGCCATGGGGTCTGGTGCCCCTCCGTAATTTAGCCTACACTGCCTTGGCTTCAGCCATCACTGCAGCTGATGGATAGCAGGTATAGTAGCTCCACAAACTCCTCTATAGTGGATCCGGCAGTTCCTTCAGATGTCTCCATTCCCTGCTCCATATTCCCTGAATCTTTATGCCTCCGTTATATTGGGGTGTGTTTCAGGGTTCAGGACCCCAGACAGTGGCACTGCTTTGCAAGAAGCCACTGGAATTTTCTTTAGAAGGAGATTCGGGTTAATGTCAGTGTTCCAATTAAACTCTCCATGCAATTCAAAACTCCCAGACAAAGTCCATCAAAGTAAAAATTTATTAGAGAAGTCGACACATCTGGGGAAAAGCTGGGGAAAAGCTGAATCTGAATTCTCGCATTTGCCCCCTTCCTCACTAAAACTCATACCCTGCCCTGTTTTATGACTTCCCCATCACATTAGCCAATCCACCTCATTTTTGAACTACTTCCAATTCCAGTCACTCCCCTCCAAATTGCAGCAATGTGTTCTTGATCTTAGGCAAAAGAATGTTGTAGTGACTATACTCCCTTCAATGCTCTCCCATTCCCACAGCTTGCCCATCCTGAGCTATGGCAGCTCTGAATCAGAATCAAGATGGATCCAGGACTGACAATATAGATATCTAAATTTTTCTCATGCCACATTATTAGGTCTTTATTTTTAAAGGTATTATTTTGCAGTGGAAGAATACTATTGAAATACTATTGCAAATATCCATTAAATCCAAATAAATCCAATTAATCACACAGTATTTTTTACAAATAATTCTAAAATTCATTGGTATCATCACCCTAAAATGATATTTAACTGAGCAACCCAAACCCAAAGAGAACTATGCAGTTCACTGCATGAAATTCAGAGTTTATCCATAGTGCAAGTTAAGTACAGAAAAATGTTTTGTCACTATTATGATGAATTGTTTTTAGGGAGGATGAGGGATTTTCAAAGAAGGATGTCAATTCAGCGTGAACAATAAATCTCTACTTTAGATGTAAATCACATATTTTGCATAGAAGTTCACATTAAGACTTATCAAAATTGTCTCCCTGACTCCAAGGGGAAAATATATCTCAAAGTAATAAAAAGGAGACAGAATGCAGATAAAAAAATAGATTTATTGTAGTTATTTCAAAACGGTCTAGGCTGGCTGGAAATACATCCATGTTGGATTTAAAATACATTCTGCAGATATGGATTGTTCTTTAACTTTTTATGCTTGTTTCATTTGGCTCAAAATACATTTAAGTTTTTACAAAGAGCCAAAAAGTCTTCTATATGTATGTTAGATTTTGCATTAGACAAAACTCAGCTGCTGTGGCAAATGAGCATTTTTTCTTTTGCAGGAGTTTTAACCAATCTTGTCAGAATTCCAATATAGATTTTACTCAAACTTAGAATTATCTTAATGTTTGCATCAAATTCACCAGAGGCAAAAATTCATTGGCAGCTTCACTTGCTGCAAAGAACATGCGCCCTACTGATGTTGGCAAGAAGGTGTCTATAGGTGTCCATAGGTGTCCAAAAAGAAAGAAAAAAAAGAAAGAATACCCTTTGAGTTCAATCTGTATATAATATAGATGCTTATTCCTTTGGTAATGTAAAATGGCACTAGAATCATTATTTTTTTATTGTTTTGTCTTCCCCTCAAACTTCCCCTCAAACTGGAGCCTACTCTTATCCTGGGGAATAGCGTGCCTTTCAGTATTGTATTTTTCAGCCAAAAGTTACTATGAATGTTGCTGAAAAATACTTTAAAAAAAAGTTTTATTCAATTTTCACATATTACAGAAGGAAAAAAAATCTTTTTTTCATTGAACAGCATGATTCCAGGTTAACACATTTCCATTACAAACTTGACTTTCATTTCCTACTGATCTTTCACATTTAATAACTTGTCTTAATCTTACTTTATATATGTTCTTGAATTTTAATCAAGTTTTTTCCATCTTATTTTATGAATTTTCCAATACATCACTTAATCTATTTCTTTAAATCCTTAATCTATTTCCTTAAATTATTATATGTCTTCATATTCATTGTATTTTATATTCTTTTCTGTCAGGTCTGCAATTTACTCATCTATACTTAATTCATCATTCTAAAAATTCACATATCTCCAATATAGAAAACAACAACAACAACAAAGCAGCACCCCTATTATTGCCAATTTCAAGATGCCATCCCTGTGGTTAACATATCACATAATTAATCCCCCCCTAAGTTTCCCATAGTTTAACTTTGAGTTAACACTTAAAAAAACCACAATAATAATTTTCTAATAATTACTACGTTACATATGTCTCTTTTAAGCCTGGGTCTGCAAGTTCTTATTACAC
Organism: Pseudonaja textilis; assembly: GCF_049901715.1. Classification (NCBI taxonomy): domain Eukaryota; kingdom Metazoa; phylum Chordata; class Lepidosauria; order Squamata; family Elapidae; genus Pseudonaja; species Pseudonaja textilis. The sequence continues at coordinate 73,498,007 of NC_142008.1, forward strand.
AGAAGATATATCCAAATTAAAAAAAATTATAAACAAAACAACATAATTAATCCAATCATTTCATAAGAACTAATATTTTTCCTTTAACATTACTCCTACTCTGTTTGCAATAGCTTATTAATTCATCTAATATTATTAATATCTTTATTCTAGTTACCTCTCTTAGTTTCATACAATAAAGAAAAAAACAATCACTATAATAATAGAACAATATCAGTCCCTATCTCCCATCTTAATAATCTATATTCCACTATTTTCTAAACTTATTATTTCTTATTCATTTAAGCTAGTCCTTATACACTTGCAGAATCCTCTTCTTTTAAATCTCAATCAACCATTATCTCTGTGCCTTTTAATTAAGCAATTCCATTTCATTTTTGTGAGCTTGCCATATTTTTTGCTTTCCTGATCCTGTTTCGTTCTTACCCTATTTTTATCACTCCAATTTCTATCCCGCTCCTTTTTCATTACTCCCTTCTGAAATTTCCTTTCCTGCTGTTTTCTTTCCTTTTGTTTGGTTTTTAAAATAAGCCCCCTTTTAGTTACAATTTTAAGCCTCCTATTATTAATTCTCTTTCTTTTCCCCCTTTGCCTAAGTTTCCATTATTTCAGGTGTTCATTTAAGATGTCCACTTCTTTTTTTTTAATATAATTTTTTGGGGTTTTTCACAAAAACATAATACAAATAAAACAACTTTTTTGAGAATAGAATGATCCCGGGTTAATCACTTCTTCATACAGACACAAACTCAATTTCATATTCATCTTTGTGTTCTATTCCATATCTTATCACTATTTTAACATTTTCTCCCTAATTTTCCCCTCCCTTGGTTTTCCTCAACTTTATTTTTAATTATCTCATATCTAAATTCAATTATATATCTTTTTCTAAGTTTCAATGTCTTTCTAATCATTATATTTATACTTTTGTCTGTCCTGTTTCAATTTCATATTATCTTTTCTCATTAGACAAATTTTCCCCTGTAGTTACTAATTGGAGTATGACACCTTTATATCTTTTAATTTTATCCATTCAATTTCAATTTATGCCTTTAAAATTATAACATTCAATATAGTACATAACTTCGAATCAAATTCTGCTTGGTACACTATGTGCTTAAAAATATATATATCTATATAACAATAGTAAATAAAGCACTCATTCCATTCCAATTCAATTCTATCATTAATATTAGTTAGAATCTTAACATCTTTAACATTTCTTTTCAATTGAATATCATATTTCCTTGTGAACACTTATAAACTTTCCATAATTAATTCTTTTTCCCCCATATTTCTCTTCACTTATATTTTTATAAATCATTAATAATAATTAAAATGTTCCCATCCTTTCCTAATTTCATTCTCTCATTCACTTTATTTTGTTTATTTATTAACAAACATTCCACTGCATTACAATAAGTATTTTATACATCATTTTAATCATACATTGTTTCACATTTTCTAAAATTATTTCTATTTCTAATATAACAATACTATCTTATGTACCTTTGCAGAATCCCTTTTTCAATTAATTTTTCACCCATTATCTCTAAATAGGCTTATACTTTCAATCCTTATACATTTTCCCTGTTTCTCTATATATTCTTTCTGTCTTTTATAACTTCTTTTCCTTTCCTTCTTCCCCATCTTCTTTTCCCTCCCCTTTTTGCCCCCTTGTCTCTCTACTTCTAATTCTCTCTTCTGTGATCCTCTCTTCTGTTGCTTCCTAATAGTGTAATTATTTTTCAAACTATTCTTTTTTTGGGTTGTTTTTTCAAATCTTAAACTTTTCATTCTCATTCCTCCCTTTCCTTTTTTTCCCCATATAAAATTACTTGATCATTAAAGATGGCTTCTTCTTTGTCCCAACCTTCTTGTTCTACAAGCATTTCTTGTTGTTTCTCATAGTTCCAGATCTCCATTTCTAAAAATTGAAATATGAAGCCAGAAGAACCTCTTCCTTCTTGTGCATCTTCTTTCTGTTTTTTAAGTTCCATTTTCAGTTCTTCTAAAAGTGATGCCATTTTAAACACTTTTAAACAATCAACCGATTGATTTTAGGCATTTAAATCCAATAGCCAAAAATCCCAAAATTACCAAATAATCCAAATAATCCAAAGCTGTTTCTTCTTGCTTCTTTTTTCCACTTTCTCTTCCTGGGATTCTATTATTTTGTTACAAAGTTTCAGTTAGAATGTATCTTTTAGGAATCTTGTTAAGGTTTCACTGTAAGTTCCTTTTAGTTCCAGGCAGTCTCCTCCATTTTTCCAGATCTTGCCCTTTTATTCTTTTCCTTTTCTCTCCTTTCCTGATTTTAAAGGTTTTTGAGTATCCAAAAGTCTTTATTATCCCTTTGACATTTAATTGTCAGCTTAAATGCCTATTGATGTCAAAGTGGATTTTTGTCAATTTCTTACTTAAATCTCTTAGCAGCCAGTATAAGGAAGGGAAGAAAAAAAAGCCAAATCCTTTCCCTTCCCTCTCTCCTTCGCTGCTTCAAAGTCTTCTTTGGGAACAATGTTATTTTTTATAGTTCAAATTCCAGGGTACCTTACGTTGTTGCTTTCTGAGTTTAACCCAGTCAACCAAAACTTTCTCTTCTTATCTTACTCCTGCACATTCTTTTCCAGTTGAGTTCTTCTTTGAGGTGGCCATTTCTGACCACTGCTGCAACCGCCTTCGAGAAAGGGATAATGGCCAGCTAAGGAAGAGAGATGTGGCTCTCCTCGACCCTGATGATGATCTCTCCCCTCTTCACCACCTCTATGGGATGGCTTAGCCCTAAATCCAGCTGGCTCAGGGCGCTCTGGCGGCGAGCACAGATCGAAACTGCGCACGACCACAGATTTCAGTCCGTCGCCAAAGAAGCTCAAACTGGAAGTCCAAGATGTCCACTTCTTCAATGATTTCTTTTCTTGTTGTTGTTCTTGGTATTTTGAAACCTCCATTTCCAAGAATTTCAATGCAAAACCAAATGATTTGCCTTCTTTTTGTAGCATGTCTTTCATATTTCTAAGTTCCAATTTAAGTTCCAGTAGCATTCCTGTCATCTTTAAACAGTGTTTATGAAACTTTCCCAATGTTTAACTCTTATTAACTCCTCTTCTAAAGATTTCCAGATTAGTTCCACTTTTCAATATCCATAGATTAAAGTTATGTATCAAAAACACCAAATAATTCCACAATTTCCCTTTGTTTTCAAATTTCACTTCCACTTTCCAGAGTCCCTATTTTGTAATATCCTAATTCTGGTTATTTTGTAACAAGTAGGTCTTTAATGGATCCAAGTTTTAAAATAGAAAGGGATATATAAACAATTCCCTTTTCCACTAGATGGCACTCTTCGCTGTACTCAAAGTCAATTCTTTTTCTTTTTCCAGGCTTTTTCTCACTCATTCAAATTTTAAAGTTCCAATATCAATGAATCCAAGCGTCAGTTTTCAAATTTTATTTTCCACCTTGACACAGCCCAGTCCAGCTTTAATAAATCTGTTTGGTGTCAGGGTTATATATTTAATTATTTCAAGCACAAGCTTCTTCTTCTGGCTTCTTCCTTTATGATACAAAGCCACTTCAGCTGTCATATATTTTTTTTCTTAATTTCTTTGTTAGCCGCTTAAATCCACTTTCTTAACAATTTTAAAAGAATTAAATCTGGGGTATCTTAGGCCAAAATTCTCCTGGTTTCTATGCTGTCCTCTTCTTCACCGCTCCTGCACTATCTTGTCCATTTGGCTTACCACTTCAGGGTGGCCATTTTACTGGCCATCACTGCAATTGTCTTCAGAGAGGAGTGGTTGCCAAGCCAAGGAGGAGAGATGCTTGACTCATCTATCTGTCTACCCCTTCTTCGCCACCCCTATAAGGCAGCTCTGGCCCCAAATTGAAATGATCGGGACCCTCCAATGAAAGAGCATGAACCGAAACTGTACATGATCGCGGATTTCGATCCATCTTTGAGGAAAGCCAAACCGGAAGTCTCTCTAAAAATACTTTATTTTTTTTTAAAGAATAATATACAAAATAAAGATTGGAGAAAAAGAATCAAAATGTAGAGAGATGAAAAGGGTGGGAAAATAAAAAAATAAAAAAAATTTCCAACTTTACTTAGTACAGATATAAATATATAATCAGGTAATCCCTTAAACATAACAAATCATCTAAGTTTAACAGTGTATTCATTTTTGTAATATTAAATAAATCTATTTTCCACTCATTAATTCAAAAATACTCATAATTATCAAACAAAATTATAAAATAATCTCTAGTTTTAAAAATAAATATTAAAATATTAAAATAACCAAAATGGTCAATTTCAACATCTGCATCAATCTTCCTTTTCAAATCCAGAGTTTTTACTAATTTTTACATTTGTTTCATCTTTTTACACTATGGTGCTTCACTGATATAGCCTTAAGAAAGTCCTGTATTTCCTTCATTCTATTTAGCCACCATGGGAAAAAGTTCCTAATCTCAATTACACATCCATCTTTACCTTCTTATAAAAATCTCATAGAAGGTACACTTCCTTATAATTTTCACTTTTTAAACCCACATACTGATCAATAATCAAAATCAATATTATATCCAAATCTTACAAGTTTAATCATAACTCATTATCAATAAAAATTATACCTTAATTATAAAATAATAATGCATAAATCTCTAGAAGATCTATTTTTTTATCTAAACTAATAGATATTCATATACATATCCTTAACAAATGTAATTTCCTTTTAGAGTTCCTTTTTTATTACTAAACCAACATTTATTTAAATGGGAATCATTTATTCAGCATAATCAATCCAATATTTTTGTTTTATTATTTTATTATAAATCTATACCCAACCTCAATAGAGCATGTCCAAAAGTTATTAAAGTCTCTATATAATATATCCACATAAAACCCTGTCTTCTCTTCCCAAGAAATGACTCCTATTTCTCTACTTAGTCCAATCCCTCATCCATAACCTCCAAGTTCTTGATGATCCTATATTCCCTTCCCTTCCATTTCTGTTGTTATCAGTCTGTCAAATACAGGGTGAAAGTTATCCATACTTATAGAAATATCAGAATAAGAAATGTACAGTGTGACGTATAATATAAAACCAGGCAAAAATCTATGAAAACTTTCCATAATTTTTGACACCTGACAACTGCCTGATACAGATCCAGTAAATGATACATTGTTATTTTATATTTCTATCCTTTTTTGATGCTTGGACAAATTGCAATGGAAAGGTGGTTCATGGATTACCTGCTTATAGGTAGGTTTCAATACACTTGGAATCTCTGGTCAACAGGAATCCAATTATATGAAAGGTTATGTGTTAATGTAATTTCCTAGTTAAGTTTCCCAGTGGGACAGTCTAAGTCTAATGCTAGACATTTGGGATTTTGAAGATCTGTTGGTAGCTCCACTCCTGATCATTTATAGTCCTCATCATGTAATTCACAACTGAAGCAGGCTAGATTTCCACAGATGCCTATGGGAAAATGCTGATTGTTCTGCTGAAGATAGATCTTGTTTGGATTGCATTCTAGTTATTTAAAATATTTTAAACTAGTTTAAATTGAATTAAATTAATTTTAGCCTGTTAGCCTGTTAAACATACAATAATTGTGTAACTATTTTAAAATGCAGCTGTAATTTTTTTGGTTGAAACAATAACCGTATTGTTATTGACTATAAACTCTGATAGTTAATAGTAGCAAAAAAGTCTCATTAGCTTGCAGTTCTGGCAAATAGATGGGGAAGAAATGGAGGTAGTGGCAGATTTTATTTTCCTGAGCTCCAAGATCACCGCAGATGGGGATTACAGCCAAGAAATTAAAAGATGCTTGCTCCTAGGGAGAAAAGTTATGGCAAATCTAGACAGCATACATATCACCCCGGGGTGGGATGCAAATATTTTTACTACCGATTATGTGAGTATGGCTAGGTGGGAGTGGCCATGTGACTGGGTGAGTGTGGCTTCTTCTTTGTGCAGCATTCCCCACTCCATTGTTGTTGGGTTTTTTTTGCCTTCTGGGTCTCAGGAAAGCCTCCTGGGAGGCTGTTTTTGCTCCTAGGAGGCTTCCTTGAGGCCCAGGAAGGTAAGAAACAGAGCATGGGGCTCCCACTCAGCAGTAAGATAGCAAGGGGAATCCCAGCACAGCTGATTGTTGGAACAGCTGATCGCTGGGAGGAAAAATAACCCAGTTTAGCCAAACTGGTAGCTGTCTTTTTACTACCAGTTCACCCTAACCGGGCCCAACTGGTAGAATCCCACTACTGAATCACCCTGCCAACAAAATGCGTAATCCAGTTGCAATGTATGGCTGTGAAATCTGGACCATAAAGAAGCCTGAGTACCAAAGAATTGAAGCCTTTGAACTATGGTGCCGGAGAAAACTTCTGCAAGTCCCTTGGACTGCAAGGCAATCAAACCGGTCAGACCTAGAGGAGATCAACTCTGACTGCTCTTTAGAAGTCCAGATCCTGAAAATGAAACTCAAATACTTTGGCCACCTAATGAGAAGGAAGGACTTACTGGAGAAGAGCCTAATGCTGGGAACAATTGAGGACCAAAGAAGAAGGGGACAGCAGAGAATGAGGTGGCTGGATGGAGTCACTGAAGCAGTTGGCATGAGCTTAAACAGATGGTAGAGGACAGGAAGGCCTGGAGGAACATTGCCCATGGGGTTACGATAGGTTGGACACAACTTTGCAACTAACAACAACAAAACTTGCAGAGTATAATGGTATTCTGTCCTAGGCCTCACCAAAAAGCATTCAGTCAATTCTGAGTCCCACATTATTTACAATAATGTGAATTATTTTATTCACAGTCAGCCAACAGTTGGCAAACAGTCTCATGAAGGTAGACTAATTATCTCAGACCTTTATCAATCCTGGAATGCTGCCCGGTAAATAGTTTCACACTCACTGTTGGCAGGGAAGACAAATCTCCACAAGGCTGGAACAAACAAAAATTGTTGTGGAGTGGTGGTAATCACTGAGACAGACTCGGAGTGAACATCAAGTATAACTTTATTACAAGAATAAAGGGTTGCTGCGGCTGCCGTGCTAACAGGGCAGTCAGCTGGCGGCAACAGCTGATGCCATTTGACAGCTCCTTTTATAGCCGGCTGTCAAACGGCATCAACCAATAATAGGAGTGTTCCGCGTTCCGGCTAGAAGCGTGGACCGGAGTGAAGACTGCGGGTTAGTCCATTGGACGCAACACTCCTTTCCCCTAGCACAGAGCATGCCTAGTCTTTAAGGCAGGCCGGATCATCTCAGTTCTGGTGGAGCCGCTGTGGGAAAAAAGTCCTCCACTTGCTGGGCTGTTTCAGGATCTGAAGTGACTGGAGTCTTGGCTTCAGGCGACCCTGGGAGTGGAACCAGTGGTAGTTCAGGTAGGCTTACTTGCTTGTAGTGTCTCAGGGAAGTCTCTGCGTGTGTCGGCTGGTCCATTTCACTTGGCATGCAACGAGGGTCATCAGTAGCCATGCTCCAGTGCCTTCTTAGTTGGTCGATGTGCCTGCACCAGGTGCGACCATCTTGCAGCAAGACCCTGTAAGACTTAGGACCTGTTATTGCCACAATTTGCCCTGGCACCCATCAGGGATTACCTGCATAGTTACGGGCATAGACCTGGTCATGTTGAGCAAGCTCTCTTGCCTGGCTATCTGATCCCAGAGGGGTGACTGGGGCATAATGAGGATGGAGCCTGTCTAGGGTGGTTCTCAGGCGTCTGCCATGAGGAGCTCCACTGGAGGCTTGTTAGTAGTGGCACTGGGGGTTGTGTGTTGGGTTAAAAGGTACCTTGAAAGCTTAGAGTGTCAGTCTATCAGGCCAAACTTTTCCAGGGCCTCCTTAACTGACCTGACTGCCCTTTCAGCCATGCCATTACTAGCAGGATGAAAAGGAACTGTGAGGGCATGCCTGATCCCAAGGTTGTCTAAGAAAACCTCAAACTCACAGGAAGTAAACTGGGGGCCATTATCACACACAATGGTGTCAGGGAGGCCATGGGTAACGAATACCCTAGTTAGAGCCTTTGTAACAGCCTGTGAAGTTGTGGTGGTCAGTAAGGCCAGGTCTATCCATTTTGAGAAGGAATTTACCATTACCAGGAATGTTCGCCCATGAACAGGGCCAGCTAGATCAATATGCAACTGGGACCAAGGGCCCCAGAATCTTCCCACCTGCCTGGAGTAGATGTGGGTGGAGCAGGCCTGGTAGCCTGGCATGGCTGACAAACATTCACCCAACTAGTGATCTGAACATCCATGCATGGCCACCATAGGTAACTGCAAGCCAGAGCCTTCACCCTGACAATGCCAGGATGGCCTTCTTGCAGGACTTTTAAAACTGAGCCCTGCAACTTGGAAGGGATAACTACCCTTGTTCCCCACAGTAAACAGCCTTGCAAAGATGTTAGTTCTTGCTGGTGAATCTTGAAGGGCAGGAATTTGGGGGCATATGGAATTGCTGGCCACCCCCTTCCCACCCAGTCCAGAACTTGGGCGATTACCTTGTCCCATGAGGAGTGGGCAGTGATGTCAAGGGCAGTGATGGGAAGATTGAGATCGTTGATCTCAAAAATAGCATTAATTGGTGCAGGATCTTCCACAGGAACAGACAGAGGGCAGCGACTGAGAGTGTCAGCGTGGCATAGGGTTTTGCCAGGACGATGAACCAGCGTATAGGAATAGGCAGCCACAAATAAAATCCACCTAGTCATCCTTGGAGACAAAATCTGAGGGGTTTGTTTTTCACCAGACAAAAGGCCTAACAGAGGCTTGTGATCCATGATCCATTCGAAATGGTGTCCATATAGGAACTCATGGAATTTTTTGACAGAAGCAACTGCAGCCAAAGCCTCCTTGTCAATTTGGCTGTAATTGCACTCAGCTGAGGAAAAGGTCCTGGAGAAAAAGGCAATTGGTGCCTCAGAACCATTTGGCAGTCTATGACTTAAAACAGCCCCTATGCCAAAGGAGAAGCGTCTGCAGCTAGAACTAAAGGCAGCTGTTGATTGAATTGTATTAGTACTGCGTTGGAAGTAAGTAATGATTTGACAGCATGGAAGGCATGGGCTTCCTTAGGTCCCCAGTGCCAGGGGGTTGTTTGTCCAAAAGTCTGTGTAGAGACTCTGCAACAGAAGTTTTGTGAGGCAGGAATGCAGCATAAAAGTTAAGAAGTCCTAAGAAGGCCTGGAGCTCAGTCTTGTTAGTAGGTGTGGGTGCCTCATGGATAGCCCTGACTTTGGACTCAATTGGGTGTATACCAGAGGCGTCAATTCTATAACCCCAAAATTCTACTTGTTTAGTGGCAATAGTGTACTTGTCTTTTTTTAACTTGAGGCCATGCTGTCTGAAATGATCGGGGACTGCTCTGACTCTTTGCAGTAATTGGGGCTGGTCAATGACCAATATTAAAATGTCTGGGAGTCCTTGGAGAAGTCTTTCCATTAAGGATTGGAAAATCCCAGGAACCATGCTTACGTCAAACTGGAGGTGCCTGCATTTGAAAGCGCCCCTGTGCGTTACTATAGTCTGCAGTTCTGTATCTGTTTTACTGAGTGTAAGCTACAAAAAACGTTTATCTCACATATTTTGCCTGCCTGCCTGACTGCCGTGCAGATTCTGCTAGGGTGTATCCCTAACGCTGGTTATGGGCCCAGCTGCACAGTCAGACTAACCAGGATATAACAGGCTTATATAAAGTGAGACTTAGTGTAGTTACACAATACTGTAAACAGACAGCTGTGTTTTATTAATTATAGTTTAATATCCAGAGAAAGATGGCACAAGTCAATTTACCAAGTTTGTCTCTAATATCCAAACTGGATGGAACAAACTATGTTTCATGGTCTATGAAATACAGCCTACTTCTACGTAGAGAAGGTTTGTGGAGTATAATTCAAAACCCACCAGAGGTAGATGCATGGGATCCGGATGATGAAGATGATGCCCAGAAAATACAAGAATATAAACTGAAGAATGAGCAAGCTCTCTGTATAATAGGACTGACACTCTGTGACCAGCAGCTTGTCCATATTCGTGGAGAAGAAACAGCTGCTAAGTGTTGGGAGAATTTAAAGAAGATTTATGTTCGAGACAGTGTAGGAGCACATATAAATCTTACACGGAAACTGTTCAGAACACATCTTCAAAGGAACGGAGACATGTTGACTCATATAAACACTATGAAGAGGATTTTTCAGGAACTGCATGAAAAAGAACTTATCTTCACTGAACTACATCAGGTTTATATAATTTTGTCTTTGTTAGATGAGAGCTATGACGACTATGTAACTTCGCTAGAAGTACTGCCAAAAGATAACCTCACATTAACTGACAATACTGGCAGATTAATTGAAGAAGCCAGGAGAAGGCTTGAAAGGGATCAACTGAGAAGGGAACAACCACAAGAAGAGAAATTATCTTGTCAGCCTACACAATTAGAAAATGTTTTAATTGTGGAGGAAAAGGACATTTGGCTAGATTCTGCAAGAAAGAAAAACGCCACAATGTCAGCCAGAATGCAAAAAGGCATCAAAAGGATAAAAAATGCTTAGAGTTAGCCATGTATAGCAACGAAACTGTGAACAACAATAATTTTTGGGTTGTAGATAGTGGAGCATCGCACTGTATAACGAAAGATAAGAAAAGATTTGTTAAGATGTCCACGAGTTCACAACAGATATCATTAGCCAATGGCTGGAAAATGAAAGCAAAAGGTGAAGGTACTACACATTGTTCTTGCATACAAGAAAATGTAAAAATGTTATATGTACCACAACTTAAGTTTAATTTGCTTTCGGTTAGAGTTTTGATTAAACTAGGTTATGTAGTTACCTTTAGGGGAGAAAACTGCATAACAGAAAAGAAGGTAAAAAAGTGACTGCAACTTTAAAAGGTGAATTGTATGTGTTAAATGATAATCAATTAGAGGTGGCTAACACAGTGTTCTCTAATTTCAAACGTCAATCTACTCATTTCAGCACATTCCAATATTTTCTTAATAATTTCTTCCTGCAATGGTATTTTCTCATTTTTCCAATTTTTAGCAAATACAATCCTAGATGCTGTTAATACATTTACAGTCAGGTATTTCAAGTCTTCACTATATGTATCAGGTAAGATTCCCAATAAAAAGATCTCTGGTTTCAAGTCTATGTGTTTCTTTGTCATTTTTTCCAACCACATGTGAATTTTAATCCAATATTTTCTAGTGTCCTCAGAAGTCCACCACATATGGTAATATGAGCCAGGTATCTGATGACATTTCCAGCATTTTTCGGATTTGTTCTTGAACATTCTTGATACTCTTGTCTGGGGAAAGTGCCACCTGTAAAACATCTTATATAAATTTTCTTTATATGCTGTTGACATTGTCATTTTATAATTTTGAGACCACAATTTTTGCCATTTCTCTAAATTGATCCCATATCCAAAATTCTTCCCCCAAGCAATCATAGTTTCTTTAACTTGTTCTTCCTCTAGCTTAATTTCCAATAAATAACCATATAATTTTTTAATCACCTTTTCATCAGTACCTGTCAAAACCTTATCTAAATCAGTCAATTTATCATAGAATCCTTCTGTTTTGAAATCTTCATCATACCTTGAATGTATGTATGCATATGAAAACCAATTCATCTTTATACCTTGTTCCTCTAAATTTTGCATCGATTTAAGTTCACCCTTTTCATCCAATATTTCCCTATATCTAACTGTTTGTTCCTTCTTATAAATTATAGGATAGGAAAATGCTTCAATAGTCGATAACCAAACTGGAATTTTCAAATAACATTGTCTTTTAATCTTCTCCCAATTTAACCACAAAGACATGATGTCTTCTAAAATAGCCCCGTGTTTCAGTCCCCTTGTACCATAAAAATGCATGCCAGCCCAACAACAAATCTTGTCCTTCTAGTGTCAACAATCTAGTCTTTCTTAATGTTATCCATTCCTTGGCCCACATCAGATTTGCAGCTTGATAGTACAACTCCCAATTAGGCAAACCAAATCCTCCTCTAATTCTAGCATCTTGTAAAAGTTTTAACTTTATTCTTGCTTTCTTACCTTGCCATACATACTTCAACACAATTTTATTAAAATCTTCAAAATAGTCTTTTCCAAGCCTAATTGGTATTGTTTGAAACAAATATAAGATTCTGGGTAGGATATTCATCTTGGTTGTTGAGATTCTCCCTATTAGTGACAATTGTAAGTTCTCCCATTTCAACAAGTCTAACGCTATCTGTTGTTTAAGTTTAATATAATTGTTCTCTTTTAATGTACTACATCTTGATGTCAAATGTATTCCCAAATACTTAACGTTATTCATAACTTGAATTTTCAATAGGTCTGCCAGTTCTTCTCTTCGTCTTAATAACATATTCTTTGTCAAAATCTTCGTTTTATCTTTGTTTATTTTCAAACCAGCCACCTCACCATATGTCTCTATCTTTTCCAATAATTTTGGAGCTGTGTCTAAGGGGTCTTCCAAAATAAAGGCCAAATCATCCGCAAAGGCTTGCAATTTAAATTCTTCCTTTTTAATTTTCATTCCTTTTATACTTTTATCATCTCTAATATTTCTGTTCAACACTTCCAAAGTTTATACAAATAGCAAAGATGATAGTGGGCATCCTTGTCTTGTACCTTTTCTTATATTGATAGAATCTGTAAATTCTCCCTCTATCATTACCTTTGCCATTTGCTTATAGTATATGGCTTCTATTGCTTGAATAAATTTTCTAGCGAAACCCATCTGTTCCATTAATATAACATAAATCTCCAATTCACATTATCAAATGCCTTTTGCGCATCTAAGAATATCAAAGCCATTGGCTTTTCAGGATGTGCCTCATAATATTCCAAAGTGTCCAGAATTACTCTCATATTGTCTTTGATTTGTCTCTTCGGCAGAAATCCATTTTGATCTGGATGAATAAAGTTATTTAAGTATTTTTTAAGTCTTTCTGTCAAAATTGAAGCAAAGATTTTATAGTCTGCATTTAATAGAGAGATAGGTCTATAATTCTTAATTTGCAATGCCTCTTCTTTTGGAATAAGTGTAATATAAGCTTCTGACCATGTTTTAGGTATCATCTTCTTTGACATAACTTCATTCATGATTTCTAGCAATGGAAGACTCAGCAATTCTTGTAGTGTTTTATAAAATTCTGCCGGGAGACCACCTGGACCTGGTACTTTTCCATTATTTTGCTTCTTAAGTGCTTCAGTTAATTCCATCATTATTATATTACCTTCTAACATTTCTTCAGTCTCTTTAGGTATCTTAGGTAGATTAGCATTCTGTAAGTACTGTTTGACTCTTTCCTCTTCAATATTCTCTTGCTTGTATAGTTGCCCATAGAAGTCTCGAATAATTTCCTTTTTCTCTTTACTGCCATAACAAACTTGGCCTTGGTCATCTATTAACTACAGTATTTTCCTTGATTCTTTCTCCTTTTTCAATTTGTATGCTAACCATCTACCTGGTTTATTTGCATCTTCAAAATAGTTCTGTTTAGCACTTCTAATTTTCTGTGCCAATTCTTCTTTCTCTATTTGACCCATTTTATGTTTGATTATGTCCATTTTTAATTTAATGTCTTTTTTCTGTGGCATTTTCTGTAGTTCTTTTTCAAGTCTTTTATGCTCATCTTCTAAAACTTTAGTAGCTTGCCTGTTCCTAATGTTCTTTTTCCTTATATAGTCCATTATCAAGCCTCTAGCATATGCCTTCATTGCATCCCAGACATTCTAGATTGAAGTATCTTTTTTTTTATTTTCCCTAAAGAAAAAGGCCAATTCTTTCTCCATCCATTGTGTAAAGTCTTTTTCCTTTAAAATAGTATTATTTAACGTCCATCTCGATCTTCTTTTTTGTCCTTTCCATTTAATTGACATTAGATTGTGGTCTGCCCAAGTACGTGTTCCAGTGTTTGTTTCTTGAATGTTAGATATTAGTTCTGTTAAGATCCAAATCATATCTATTCTGGATCATGATGAATGTCTATTTGAGTAAAAAGTATATTGTTTGGTTTTAGCATTTCTTTCTCTCCATATATCTTTTAAATTTAATTCATCTATCATTTTAAAAAAGGATTTAGGGAGAGTCTTTCTGTTTTGCTTTGTTGTTGTTGCTGTATAGTCCAGTTTATTCTCTACAATTCCATTTGAAATCTCCCATCATAACTATATTAACATAGTCCAGTCCAATTATTTTCATGTGTAATTTTTTGTAGAATTCTTCTTGTTTATTATTCGGAGCATAAATTGCAATCAGGAGTGTTTTCATATTATTGTCCATTATTTCCACCATTAATACTCTTCCATCTTCATCAGTATGGATCAATTTTGCTGGGATAGTCTCTTTAATGTATAAAACCACTCCTCTTTTCTTACATTGAGTCAAAGAAGTAAATATTTTCCCTAATTTTGGCTGGACCAACAATTGTTCATGTTGTTTTTTAATATGTACTTCTTGTAGAAAAATTATATCAAATTTTAATTTCTCTAATTTATGAAAAATTTTCCTTCTTTTAGCAGCTGAGTTAAGTCCATTTATATTCATTGTAATCAGTTTTTTCTCTTCCTTGGTTATATTTTGTATTTAGGTTTGACGGCTCTTGTAGAACCGTCACGTTCACGTTGGTTCACGTTGTTCTTGGATCTCCACCTGTCCACCTACTGCGCCTTCTTCTTTTTCAGTCCCCATTTAGTCCTCTTGGAATTCAATTAGTGAGATCTCTTTTTCTGCCTCTTCCTCTCTCCTTCCAAAAAATTCTGCATAGAATAATTCTGCTTTCTCAATTGAATCAATTCTATGTCTCTGTTCTTGCCATGTAAACATTAGTCCTTCCGGAATCAGCCATCTATAATTCACCTCTTTTTTTAATAACATTTTAGTCAGGAATCGATATTCTCTTCTAATCTCTCTCACTCTTCTAGGTATTTGTTTTAAGACCACAATCTCCTTGCCTTTGTATTTCAACGTTTTCTCTCTTGCCACTTGTAATATTTGTATTTTAATGGCTTTTTTGTAAATCTGATATGAACTTCTCTTGGTAGGTTATTTCTCATCACATATCTTGTAAAAACTCGGTATACCTCATCTACTCCATCCATCATCTTCTCCTCTGTTATTTCCAAGACTTCAGCCAATATTTCTATCATTATCGCAGCTAGATTTTGTCCTTTTTCTTCCTCTATATTTTGAAATCTAAGATAGAATTCTGATCTGTCCATCTCCCACTTAAGCATCCCACTTTTATCTTGTTCCACCACTGTTAATCTACTGTTAATGTTTCCAATCTTCTCGTCTCTTTGCTCATCTTCTTCAATTTTTTGGAATCTCTCATCATATTTCATCATCATTTGTTGAATATTTTCAATTTTTTCATCAGTCTTCCCTGTTCTTTGTTCAATGTTCTCTGTTCTTTGTTCAATATTCTCTATTCTCTTTTCAATGGTGTCTGATTTTGTTTTTGTTTTTTGCTACCATCTTTCTTTAGGGGTGTAACTATTGGGGTCTCCCATTTTGCAAAGCCCACAGGCTCCAATACCCCTTGTTTGATTAATTTGTCCAGCTCAATGTCCAATTGGGGGTGGATTGCAAATGGTACCCTTTGAGACTTTAAACGGATTGGTACTGCCTGAGGGTCCAAGTTAAATGATATTGGGGTTCCTGAGTAACACCCCAGCCCCTTGCTGAACACATCAGCATAGTCCTTGAACAAGGTATCCACTTCAGTATTTGAAATAGAGTAGATGCCGGTTACATGGAGGCCAAGGGCAGGGAACCAGTCTAATCCCAATAGGCTAGGGAGGGCACCATCCATTACAACTAAAGGCAAGTAACCTTTGACATTTTTGAATTGTATAAAAAACTTGCCTTTTCCGAGGACTGGGATGGTTCTGCTTGGTAGTTGCATAGGGTCAGGTGGCAGTCGAGGAGCTTCTTCTTTGTCAGTCTGGGAAGTAGCTTTTTTAGGATCCCCCAGGAGATGATGGATAGTGCAGAGCCTGTGTCAACTTCCATTCTGCAGGGTTTATCTTCTATGGAGACAAAAACACTAATTTTGTTAGAGCCTTTGTTTGTCTGATTGGTGTGATAACAGGTATAACAGTCTTCAACTTGCCTTTGAAAATTGGGGTTGTCTGAGGCTTTTGGGCAAAAGTCTTTCCTGCTTGACAGACCCTGGCTAAATGACCCTTCCTTTGGCATTTCAGACAAATGGCATTCCTGAACTTGCAGGATGTCCTGAGGTGGTTTCCCCACAGCTTAGGCAAATGGGCTGATGCCTGGGAGGTAGAATGGGGTTTGGCCTGATTTCCTCTTGAATAGGTTTCTGCTGTCTGAGGCAATTTACATCGTTAGCCCCATCAGAGCCTTCTTCTAAAGATGCTTCATTGTAATGGATGGCTGAGCTACTCTGGCTAATTGGATTCCCCTGAATTTCTGCTGCTGAAAGTGCAGATAGTTCAGCAGCTTGGGACTCTTCAATAGCCAGGGGTAAGTCTCGTTTAGTCAATAGACGCCTTTGTAGTCTTAAATCCCTGACTCCACAGACTATTTGGTCTAATAGCATGTCCTCTAGATAATCTCTAAACCCACAATGCAAAGCGACTGTCCATAGGGCAGCCATGTATTCACTAATGGTTTTTCCCTCAGCTTGAATTCATCTCCTGAAAGCATGTCTTCTGGCAATTTGGGATGGCTTAGGGGAATAGTGATTGGAAAGAATTTCCTGCAATTCTTCCCAAGGAACAGCCCTGACAGAACACGGAGCTACCAATGCCGTGGCAGTGTCGGATACTGCAGCTCCGCAAAAACTTAAAAAGTAGGACTTTTTCCTATGGGCTGTAGCGTCAGCAAGGTCTATAGCGTCTAGAAAGCAGTCAAATCAGCTTCTGTAGGACTCCCATGTCTCAGCCGTCAGTCTGAAAGGTGGGAATGCAGGGTTCGAAGTCATCTTGCTTTGGCAGTGCCGTCTCTTCTGCAGGGAAATTGAATTTCACGCTCGCAAATAGTGTCAACAGCTATGACAGTCAGCTCTTAGTGACTTCGGCTCTTTTTGTAGTGACTGAGCTCAGCAA